>NC_135497.1:560600104-560970318 GCF_052857255.1 Amblyomma americanum | reverse complement strand
TCGAAGCCCGCTGATGTTTCTAGGGATCTGTGATCTCCCTGATTCACGCGAGATTCCGAATCTTTGCCTAGCGCTGATTTGATGCACGCGCCGCCTTGACAGCGATCTGGAGCTGTGGTCAAGACGTTCGTCGAAGCCCGCTGATGTTTCTAGGGATCTGTGATCTCTCTGATTCACGCGAGATTCCGAATCTTTGCCTAGCGCTGATTTGATGCACGCGCCGCCTTAAAAAGAGGAAGTGGAAATAACAGCGATCTGGAGCTGTGGTCAAGACGTTCGTCGAAGCCCGCTGATGTTTCTAGTGATCTACGCGCGATTCCGTATCTTCGCCTAGCGCTGATTTGAAGCACGCGCCGCCTTAAAAAGAGGAAGTGGAAATGACAGCGATCTGGAGCTGTGGTCAAAACGTTCGTCGAAGCCCGCTGATGTTTCTAGAGATCTGTGATCTCCCTGATTTACGCGCGATTCCGAATCTTCGCCTAGTGCTAATTTGAAGCACGCGCCGCCTTAAAAGAGGAAGTGGAAATGACAGCGATCTGGAGCTGTGGTCAAGACGTTCGTCGAAGCCCGCTGATGTTCCTAGTGATCTACGCGCTATTCCGAATCTTCGCCTAGCGCTGATTTGATGCAAGCGCCGCCTTAAAAGAGGAAGTGGAAATGACAGCGATCTGGAGCTGTGGTCAAGACGTTCGTCGAAGTCCGCTGATGTTTCTAGTGATCTACGCGCGATTCCAAATCTTCGCCTAGCGCTGATTTGAAGCACGCGCAGCCTTAAAAAGAGGAAGTGGAAATGACAGCGATCTCGAGCTGTGGTCAAGACGTTCGTCGAAGCCCGCTGATGTTTCTAGTGATCTGTGATCTCCCTGATTCAAAGGCGATTCCGAATCTTCGCCTAGCGCTGATTTGATGCACGCGCCACCTTAAAAAGAGGAAGGGGAAATGACAGCGATCGGGAGCTGTGGTCAAGACGTTCGTCGAAGCCCGCTGATGTTTCTAGAGATCTGTGATCTCCCTGATTCACGCGAGTTTCCGAATCTTCGCCTAGCGCTGATTTGAATTACGCGCGCCTTTAAAAGAGGAAGTGGAAATGACAGCGATCTGGAGCTGTGGTCAAGACGTTCGTCGAAGCCCGCTGATGTTTCTAGTGATCTACGCGCGATTCCGAATCTTGGCCTAGCGCTGATTTGAAGCACGTGCCGCCCTAAAAAAAGGAAGTGGAAATACAGCGATCTGGAGCTGTGGTCAAGACGTTCGTCGAAGCCCGCTGATGTTTCTAGTGATCTGTGATCTCCCTGATTCACGCGCGATTCCGAATCTTCGCCTAGCGCTGATTTGAAGCACGCGCCGCCTTAAAAAAGGAAGTGGAAATGACAGCGATCTGGAGCTATGGTCAAGACGTTCGTCGATGCCCGCTGATGTTTCTAGTGATCTAAGCGCGATTCCGAATCTTTGCCTAGCGCTGATTTGATGCACGCGCCGCCTTAAAAAGAGGAAGTGGAAATAACAGCGATCTGGAGCTGTGGTCAAGACGTTCGTCGAAGCCCGCTGATGTTTCTAGTGATCTGCGCGCGATTCCGAATCTTCGCCTAGCGCTGATTTGAAGCACGCGCCGCCTTAAAAAGAGGAAGTGGAAATGACAGCGATCTGGAGCTGTGGTAAAAACGTTCGTCGAAGCCCGCTGATGTTTCTAGAGATCTGTGAGCTACCTGATTCTCGCGCGATTCCGAATCTTCGCCTAGCGCTGATTTGAAGCACGCGCCACCTTAAAAAGAGGAAGTGGAAATTACAGCGATCTGGAGCTGTGGTCAAGACGTTCGTCGAAGCCCGCTGATGTTTCTAGTGATCTGTGATCTCCCTGATTCACGCGCAATTCCGAATCTTCGCCTAGCGCTGATTTGAAGCACGCGCCGCCTTAAAAAGAGGAAGTGGAAATGACAGCGATCTGGAGCTGTGGTCAAGACATTCGTCGAAGCCCGCTGATGTTTCTAGTGATCTGTGATCTCCCTGATTCACGCGCGATTCCGAATCTTCGCCTAGCGCTGATTTGAACCACGCGCCAGCTTGAAAAGAGGAACTGGAAATGACAACGATCTAGAGCTGTGGTCAAGACGTTCGTCGAAGCCCGCTGATGTTTCTAGTGATCTGTGATCTCCCTGATTCACGCGAGATTACGAATCTTCGCCTAGCGCTGATTTGAATTACGCGCCGCCTTTAAAACAGGAAGTGGAAATGACAGCGATCTGGAGCTGTGGTAAAGACGTTCGTCGAAGCCCGCTGATGTTTCTAGTGATCTACGCGCGATTCCAAATCTTCGCCTAGCGCTGATTTGAAGCACGCGCCGCAATTAAAAAAGGAAGTGGAAATGACAGCGATCTGGAGCTGTGGTCAAGACGTTCGTCGAACCCGGCTGATGTCTCTAGTTATCTGGGATTTCCCTGATTCACGCGCGATTCCGAATCTTCGCCTAGCGCTGATTTGAAGCACGCGCCGCCTTAAAAAAAGGAAGTGTAAATGACAGCGATCTGGAGCTGTGGTCAAGACGTTCGCCGAAGCCCGCTGATGTTTCTAGTGATCTGTCATCTCCCTGATTCACGCGCGATTCCGAATCTTCGCCTAGCGCTGATTTGAAGCACGCGCCGCCTTTAAAAGAGGTAGTGGAAATGAGAGCGATCTGGAGCTGTGGTCAAGACGTTCGTCGAAGCCCGCTGATGTTTGTAGTGATCTACGCGTGATTCAGAATCTTCGCCTAGCGTTGATTTGAAGCCCGCGCCGCCCTAAAAAAAGGAAGTGGAAATGACAGCGATCTGGAATTGTGGTCAAGACGTTCGTCGAAGCCCGCTGATGTTTCTAGTGATCTACGCGCGATTCCGAATCTTCGCCTAGCGCTGATTTGAAGCACGCGCCGCCTTAAAAAGAGGAAGTGGAAATGACAGCGATCTGGAGCTGTGGTCAAGACGTTCGTCGAAGCCCGCTGATGTTTCTAGTGATCTACGCGCGATTCGGAATCTTCGACTAGCGCTGATTTGAAGCACGCGCCACCTTAAAAAGAGGAAGTGGAAATGAAAGCGATCTGGTGCTGTGGTCAAGACGTTCGTCGAAACCCGCTGATGTTTCTACCGACCTACGCGCGATTCCGAATCTTCGCCAAGCGCTGATTTGAAGCACACGCCGCCTTAAAAAGAGGAAGTGGAAATGACAGCGATCTGGAGCGGTGGTCAAGACGTTCGTCGAAGCCCGCTGATATTTCTAGTGATCTACGCGCGATTCAGAATCTTCGCCTAGCGTTGATTTGAAGCACGCGCCGCCCTAAAAAAAAGGAAGTGGAAATGACAGCGATCTGGAATTGTGGTCAAGACGTTCGTCGAAGCCCGCTGATGTTTCTAGTGATCTGGGATCTCCCTGATTCAAAGGCGATTCCGAATCTTCGCCTAGCGCTGATTTGAAGCACGCGCCACCTTAAAAAGAGGAAGGGGAAATGACAGCGATCGGGAGCTCTGGTAAAGACGTTCGTCGAAGCCCGCTGATGTTTCTACTGATCTACGCGCGATTCCGAATCTTCGCCGAGCGCTGATTTGAAGCACGCGCCGCCTTGAAAAGAGGAAGTGGAAATGACAGCGATCTGGAGCTGTGGTCAAAACGTTCGTCGAAGCCCGCTGATGTTTCTAGTGATCTGTGATCTCCCTGATTCACGCGCGATTCCGAATCTTGGCCTAGCGCTGATTTGAAGCACGCGCCACCTTAAAAAGAGGAAGTGGAAATTACAGCGATCTGGAGCTGTGGCCAAGATGTTCGTCGAAGCCCGCTGATGTTTCTAGTGATCTGTGATCTCCCTGATTCACGCGCGATTCCGAATCTTTGCCTAGCGCTGATTTGAAGCACGCGCCGCCTTAAAAAGAGGAAGTGGAAATGACAGCGATCTGGAGCTGTGGTCAAGACGTTCGTCGAAGCCCGCTGATGTTTCTAGTGATCTGTGATCTCCCTGATTCACGCGCGATTCCGAATCTTTGCCTAGCGCTGATTTGAAGCACGCGCCACCTTAAAAAGAGGAAGTGGAAATGACAGCGATCTGGAGCTGTGGTCAAGACGTTCGTCGAAGCCCGCTGATGTTTCTAGGGATCTGTGATCTCCCTGATTCACGCGAGATTCCGAATCTTCGCCTAGCGCTGATTTGAATTACGCGCGCCTTTAAAAGAGGAAGTGGAAATGACAGCGATCTGGAGCTGTGGTCAAGACGTTCGTCGAAGCCCGCTGATGTTTCTAGTGATCTACGCGCGATTCCGAATCTTGGCCTAGCGCTGATTTGAAGAACGTGCCGCGCTAACAAAAGGAAGTGGAAATGACAGCGATCTGGAGCTGTGGTCAAGACGTTCACCGAAGCCCGCTGATGTTTCTAGTGATCTGTGATATCCCTGATTCACGCGCGATTCCGAATCTTCGCCTAGCGCTCATTTGAAGCACGCGCCGCCTTTAAAAGAGGAAGTGGAAATGACAGCGATCTTGAGCTATGATCAAGACGTTCGTCGAAGCCCGCTGATGTTTCTAGTGAACTACGCGCGATTCCGAATCTTCGCCTAGCGCTGATTTGAAGCACGCGCCGCCTTAAAAAGAGGAAGTGGAAATGACAGCGATCTGGAGCTGTGGTCAAAACGTTCGTCGAAGCCCGCTGATGTTTCTAGACATCTGTGAGCTCCCTGATTCACGCGCGATTCCGAATCTTCGCCTAGCGCTGATTTGAAGCACGTGCCACCTTAAAAAGAGGAAGTGGAAATTACAGCGATCTGGAGCTGTGGTCAAGACGTTCGTCGAAGCCCGCTGATGTTTCTAGTGATCTGTGATCTCCCTGATTCACGCGCAATTCCGAATCTTCGCCTAGCGCTGATTTGAAGCACGCGCCGCCCTAAAAAGAGGAAGTGGAAATGACAGCGATCTGGAGCTGTGGTCAAGACATTCGTCGAAGCCCGCTGATGTTTCTAGTGATCTGTGATCTCCCTGATTCACGCGCGATTCCGAATCTTCGCCTAGCGCTGATTTGAAGCACGCGCCAGCTTGAAAAGAGGAACTGGAAATGACAACAATATAGAGCTGTGGTCAAGACGTTCGTCGAAGCCCGCTGATGTTTCTAGTGATCTGTGATCTCCCTGATTCACGCGAGATTACGAATCTTCGCCTAGCGCCGATTTTAATTACGCGCCACCTTTAAAACAGGAAGTGGAAATGACAGCGATCTGGAGCTGTAGTAAAGACGTTCGTCGAAGCCCGCTGATGTTTCTAGTGATCTACGCGCGATTCCGAATCTTCGCCTAGCGCTAATTTGAAGCACGTGCCGCAGTTAAAAAAGGAAGTGGAAATGACAGCGATCTGGAGCTGTGGTCAAGACGTTCGTCGAAGCCGGCTGATGTCTCTAGTGATCTGGGATTTCCCTGATTCACGCGCGATTCCGAATCTTCGCCTAGCGCTGATTTGAAGCACGCGCCGCCTTAAAAAAAGGAAGTGTAAATGACAGCGATCTGGAGCTGTGGTCAAGACGTTCGCCGAAGCCCGCTGATGTTTCTAGTGATCTGTCATCTCCCTGATTCACGCGCGATTCCGAATCTTCGCCTAGCGCTGATTTGAAGCACGCGCCGCCTTTAAAAGAGGAAGTGGAAATGACAGCGATCTTGAGCTATGATCAAGACGTTCGTCGAAGCCCGCTGATGTTTCTAGTGAACTACGCGCGATTCCGAATCTTCGCCTAGCGCTGATTTGAAGCACGCGCCGCCTTAAAAAGAGGAAGTGGAAATGACAGCGATCTGGAGCTGCGGTCAAAACGTTCGTCGAAGCCCGCTGATGTTTCTAGAGATCTGTGAGCTCCCTGATTCACGCGCGATTCCGAATCTTCGCCTAGCGCTGATTTGAAGCACGTGCCACCTTAAAAAGAGGAAGTGGAAATTACAGCGATCTGGAGCTGTGGTCAAGACGTTCGTCGAAGCCCGCTGATGTTTCTAGTGATCTGTGATCTCCCTGATTCACGCGCAATTCCGAATCTTCACCTAGCGCTGATTTGAAGCACGCGCCGCCCTAAAAAGAGGAAGTGGAAATGACAGCGATCTGGAGCTGTGGTCAAGACATTCGTCGAAGCCCGCTGATGTTTCTAGTGATCTGTGATCTCCCTGATTCACGCGCGATTCCGAATCTTCGCCTAGCGCTGATTTGAAGCACGCGCCAGCTTGAAAATAGGAACTGGAAATGACAACAATCTAGAGCTGTGGTCAAGACGTTCGTCGAAGCCCGCTGATGTTTCTAGTGATCTGTGATCTCCCTGATTCACGCGAGATTACGAATCTTCGCCTAGCGCCGATTTTAATTACGCGCCGCCTTTAAAACAGGAAGTGGAAATGACAGCGATCTGGAGCTGTAGTAAAGACGTTCGTCGAAGCCCGCTGATGTTTCTAGTGATCTACGCGCGATTCCGAATCTTCGCCTAGCGCTAATTTGAAGCACGTGCCGCCTTTAAAAGAGGAAGTGGAAATGACAGCGATCTTGAGCTATGATCAAGACGTTCGTCGAAGCCCGCTGATGTTTCTAGTGAACTACGCGCGATTCCGAATCTTCGCCTAGCGCTGATTTGAAGCACGCGCCGCCTTAAAAAGAGGAAGTGGAAATGACAGCGATCTGGAGCTGCGGTAAAAACGTTCGTCGAAGCCCGCTGATGTTTCTAGAGATCTGTGAGCTCCCTGATTCACGCGCGATTCCGAATCTTCGCCTAGCGCTGATTTGAAGCACGTGCCACCTTAAAAAGAGGAAGTGGAAATTACAGCGATCTGGAGCTGTGGTCAAGACGTTCGTCGAAGCCCGCTGATGTTTCTAGTGATCTGTGATCTCCCTGATTCACGCGCAATTCCGAATCTTCGCCTAGCGCTGATTTGAAGCACGCGCCGCCCTAAAAAGAGGAAGTGGAAATGACAGCGATCTGGAGCTGTGGTCAAGACATTCGTCGAAGCCCGCTGATGTTTCTAGTGATCTGTGATCTCCCTGATTCACGCGCGATTCCGAATCTTCGCCTAGCGCTGATTTGAAGCACGCGCCAGCTTGAAAAGAGGAACTGGAAATGACAGCAATCTAGAGCTGTGGTCAAGACGTTCGTCGAAGCCCGCTGATGTTTCTAGTGATCTGTGATCTCCCTGATTCACGCGAGATTACGAATCTTCGCCTAGCGCCGATTTTAATTACGCGCCGCCTTTAAAACAGGAAGTGGAAATGACAGCGATCTGGAGCTGTAGTAAAGACGTTCGTCGAAGCCCGCTGATGTTTCTAGTGATCTACGCGCGATTCCGAATCTTCGCCTAGCGCTAATTTGAAGCACGTGCCGCAGTTAAAAAAGGAAGTGGAAATGACAGCGATCTGGAGCTGTGGTCAAGACGTTCGTCGAAGCCGGCTGATGTCTCTAGTGATCTGGGATTTCCCTGATTCACGCGCGATTCCGAATCTTCGCCTAGCGCTGATTTGAAGCACGCGCCGCCTTAAAAAAAGGAAGTGTAAATGACAGCGATCTGGAGCTGTGGTCAAGACGTTCGCCGAAGCCCGCTGATGTTTCTAGTGATCTGTCATCTCCCTGATTCACGCGCGATTCCGAATCTTCGCCTAGCGCTGATTTGAAGCACGCGCCGCCTTTAAAAGAGGAAGTGGAAATGACAGCGATCTTGAGCTATGATCAAGACGTTCGTCGAAGCCCGCTGATGTTTCTAGTGAACTACGCGCGATTCCGAATCTTCGCCTAGCGCTGATTTGAAGCACGCGCCGCCTTAAAAAGAGGAAGTGGAAATGACAGCGATCTGGAGCTGCGGTCAAAACGTTCGTAGAAGCCCGCTGATGTTTCTAGAGATCTGTGAGCTCCCTGATTCACGCGCGATTCCGAATCTTCGCCTAGCGCTGATTTGAAGCACGTGCCACCTTAAAAAGAGGAAGTGGAAATTACAGCGATCTGGAGCTGTGGTCAAGACGTTCGTCGAAGCCCGCTGATGTTTCTAGTGATCTGTGATCTCCCTGATTCACGCGCAATTCCGAATCTTCGCCTAGCGCTGATTTGAAGCACGCGCCGCCCTAAAAAGAGGAAGTGGAAATGACAGCGATCTGGAGCTGTGGTCAAGACATTCGTCGAAGCCCGCTGATGTTTCTAGTGATCTGTGATCTCCCTGATTCACGCGCGATTCCGAATCTTCGCCTAGCGCTGATTTGAAGCACGCGCCAGCTTGAAAAGAGGAACTGGAAATGACAACAATCTAGAGCTGTGGTCAAGACGTTCGTCGAAGCCCGCTGATGTTTCTAGTGGTCTGTGATCTCCCTGATTCACGCGCGATTCCGAATCTTTTCCTAGCGCTGATTTGAAGCACGCGCCGCCTTAAAAAGAGGAAGTGGAAATGACAGCGATCTGGAGCTGTGGTCAAGACGTTCGTCGAAGCCCGCTGATGTTTCTAGTGATCTGTGAACTCACTGATTCGCGCGCGATTCCGAATCTTCGCCTAGCGCTGATTTGAAGCACGCGCCACCTTAAAAAGAGGAAGTGGAAATGACAGCGATCTGTAGCTGTGGTCAAGACGTTCGTCGAAGCCCGCTGATGTTTCTAGTGGTCTGTGATCTCCCTGATTCACGCGCGATTCCGAATCTTCGCCTAGCGCTGATTTGAAGCACGCGCCACCTTAGAAAGAGGCAGTGGAAATGACAGCGATCTGGAGCTGTGGTCAAGACGTTCGTCGAAGCCCGCTGATGTTTCTAGTGATCTGTGATCTCCCTGATTCACGCGCGATTACGAATCTTCGCCTAGCGCTGATTTGAAGCACGCTCCGCCTTTAAAAGAGGAAGTGGAAATGACAGCGATCTGGAGCTGTGGTCAAGACGTTCGTCGAACCCCGCTGATGTTTCTACCGATCTACGCGCGATTCCGAATCTTCGCCAAGCGCTGATTTGAAGCACGCGCCGCCTTAAAAAGAGTAAGTGGAAATGACAGCGATCTGGAGCTGTGGTCAAGACGTTCGTCGAAGCCCGCTTATATTTCTAGTGATCTACGCGCGATTCAGAATCTTCGCCTAGCGTTGATTTGAAGCACGTGCCGCCCTAAAAAAATGGAAGTGGAAATGACAGCGATCTGGAATTGTGGTCAAGACGTTCGTCGAAGCCCGCTGATGTTTCTAGTGATCTGTGATCTCTCTGATTCAAAGACGATTCCGAATCTTCGCCTAGCGCTGATTTGAAGCACGCTCCGCCCTAAAAAGAGGAAGTGGAAATGACAGCGATCTGGAGCTGTGGTCAAGACGTTCGTCGAAGCTCGCTGATGTTTCTAGTGATCTACGCGCGATTCCGAATCTTCGACATGCGCTGATTTGAAGCACGCGCCACCTTAAAAAGAGGAAGTGGAAATGAAAGCGATCTGGTGCTGTGGTCAAGACGGTCGTCGAAGCCCGCTGATGTTTCTACCGGTCTACGCGCGATTCCGAATCTTCGCCAAGCGCTGATTTGAAGCACGCGCCGCCTTAAAAAGAGTAAGTGGAAATGACAGCGATCTGGAGCTGTGGTCAAGACGTTCGTCGAAGCCCGCTTATATTTCTAGTGATCTACGCGCGATTCAGAATCTTCGCCTAGCGTTGATTTGAAGCACGCGCCGCCCTAAAAAAATGAAAGTGGAAATGACAGCTATCTGGAGCTGTGGTCAAGACGTTTGTCGAAGCCCGCTGATGTTTCTACTGATCTACGCGCGATTCCGAATCTTCGCCGAGCGCTGATTTGAAGCACGCGCCGCCTTAAAAAGAGGAAGGGGAAATGACAGCGATCTGGAGCTGTGGTCAAAACGTTCGTCGAAGCCCGCTGATGTATCTAGTGATCTCTGATCTCCCTGATTCACGCGAGATTCCGAATCTTCGCCTTGCGTTGATTTGAATTATGCGCCGCCTTAAAAAAGGAAGTGGAAATGACAGCGATCTGGAGCTGTGGTCAAGACGTTCGCCGAAGCCCGCTGATGTTTCTAGTGATCTGTGATCTCCCTGATTCACGCGCGATTCCGAATCTTCGCCTAGCGGTGATTTGAAGCACGCGCCGCCTTTAAAAGAGGAAGTGGAAATGACAGCGATCTGGAGCTGTGGTCAAGATGTTCGTCGAAGCCCGCTGATGTTTCTAGTGATCTACGCGCGATTCCGAATCTTCTCCTAGCGTTGATTTGAAGCACGCGCCGTCCTAAAAAAAGGAAGTGGAAATGGCAGCGATCTGGAGCTGTGGTCAAGACGTTCGTCGAAGCCCGCTGATGTTTCTAGTGATCTACGCGCGATTCTGAATCTTCGCCTAGCGCTGATTTCAAGCACGCGCCGCCCTAAAAAAAGGAAGTGGAAATGACAGCGATCTGTAGCTGTGGTCAAGACGTTCGTCGAAGCCCGCTGATGTTTCTAGTGATCTACGCGCGAATCAGAATCTTCGCCTAGCGTTGATTTGAAGCCCGCGCCGCCTTAAAAAAGGAAGTGGAAATGACAGCGATCTGGAATTGTGGTCAAGACGTTCGTCGGAGCCCGCTGATGTTTCTAGTGATCTTTGATCTCCCTAATTCACGCGCGATTCCGAATCTTCGCCTAGCGCTAATTTGAAGCACGCGCCGCCTTTAAAAGAGGAAGTGGAAATGACAGCGATCTGGAGATGTGGTCAAGACGTTCGTCGAAGCCCGCTGATGTTTCTAGTGATCTACGCGCGATTCCGAATCTTCTCCTAGCGTTGATTTGAAGCACGCGCCGCCCTAAAAAAAGGAAGTGGAAATGGCAGCGATCTGGAGCTGTGGTCAAGACGTTCGTCGAAGCCCGCTGATGTTTCTAGTGATCTGTGATCTCCCTGATTCACCCGCGATTCCGAATCTTCGCCAAGCGCTGATTTGAAGCACGCGCCGCCTTAAAAAGAGGAAGTGGAAATGACAGCGATCTGGAGCTGTGGTCAAGACGTTCGTCGAAGCCCGCTGATATTTCTAGTGATCTACGCGCGATTCAGAATCTTCGCCTAGCGTTGATTTAAAGCACGCGCCACCTTAAAAAGAGGAAGGGGAAATGACAGCGATCTGGAGCTGTGGTCAAGACGTTCGTCGAAGCCCGCTTATGTTTCTACTGATCTACGCGCGATTCCGAATCTTCGCCGAGCGCTGATTTGAAGCACGCGCCGCCTTAAAAAGAGGAAGTGGAAATGACAGCGATCTGGAGCTGTGGTCAAAACGTTCGTCGAAGCCCGCTGATGTTTCTAGTGATCTGTGATCTCCCTGATTCACGCGCGATACCGAATCTTTTCCTAGCGCTGATTTGAAGCACGCGCCGCCTTAAAAAGAGGAAGTGGAAATGACAGCGATCTGGAGCTGTGGTCAAGACGTTCGTCGAAGCCCGCTGATGTTTCTAGTGATCTTTGAACTCACTGATTCGCGCGCGATTCCGAATCTTCGCCTAGCGCTGATTTGAAGCACGCGCCACCTTAAAAAGAGGAAGTGGAAATGACAGCGATCTGGAGCTGTGGTCAAGACGTTCGTCGAAGCCCGCTGATGTTTCTAGTGATCTTTGATCTCCCTGATTCACGCGCGATTCCGAATCTTCGCCTAGCGCTAATTTGAAGCACGCGCCGCCTTTAAAAGAGGAAGTGGAAATGACAGCGATCTGGAGATGTGGTCAAGACGTTCGTCGAAGCCCGCTGATGTTTCTAGTGATCTACGCGCGATTCCGAATCTTCTCCTAGCGTTGATTTGAAGCACGCGCCGCCCTAAAAAAAGGAAGTGGAAATGGCAGCGATCTGGAGCTGTGGTCAAGACGTTCGTCGAAGCCCGCTGATGTTTCTAGTGATCTGTGATCTCCCTGATTCACGCGCGATTACGAATCTTCGCCTAGCGCTGATTTGAAGCACGCTCCGCCTTTAAAAGAGGAAGTGGAAATGACAGCGATCTGGAGATGTGGTCAAGACGTTCGTCGAAGCCCGCTGATGTTTCTAGTGATCTACGCGCGATTCCGAATCTTCTCCTAGCGTTGATTTGAAGCACGCGCCGCCCTAAAAAAAGGAAGTGGAAATGGCAGCGATCTGGAGCTGTGGTCAAGACGTTCGTCGAAGCCCGCTGATGTTTCTAGTGATCTGTGATCTCCCTGATTCACCCGCGATTCCGAATCTTCGCCAAGCGCTGATTTGAAGCACGCGCCGCCTTAAAAAGAGGAAGTGGAAATGACAGCGATCTGGAGCTGTGGTCAAGACGTTCGTCGAAGCCCGCTGATATTTCTAGTGATCTACGCGCGATTCAGAATCTTCGCCTAGCGTTGATTTAAAGCACGCGCCACCTTAAAAAGAGGAAGGGGAAATGACAGCGATCTGGAGCTGTGGTCAAGACGTTCGTCGAAGCCCGCTTATGTGTCTACTGATCTACGCGCGATTCCGAATCTTCGCCGAGCGCTGATTTGAAGCACGCGCCGCCTTAAAAAGAGGAAGTGGAAATGACAGCGATCTGGAGCTGTGGTCAAAACGTTCGTCGAAGCCCGCTGATGTTTCTAGTGATCTGTGATCTCCCTGATTCACGCGCGATACCGAATCTTTTCCTAGCGCTGATTTGAAGCACGCGCCGCCTTAAAAAGAGGAAGTGGAAATGACAGCGATCTGGAGCTGTGGTCAAGACGTTCGTCGAAGCCCGCTGATGTTTCTAGTGATCTTTGAACTCACTGATTCGCGCGCGATTCCGAATCTTCGCCTAGCGCTGATTTGAAGCACGCGCCACCTTAAAAAGAGGAAGTGGAAATGACAGCGATCTGGAGTTGTGGTCAAGACGTTCGTCGAAGCCCGCTGATGTTTCTAGTGATCTTTGATCTCCCTGATTCACGCGCGATTCCGAATCTTCGCCTAGCGCTAATTTGAAGCACGCGCCGCCTTTAAAAGAGGAAGTGGAAATGACAGCGATCTGGAGATGTGGTCAAGACGTTCGTCGAAGCCCGCTGATGTTTCTAGTGATCTACGCGCGATTCCGAATCTTCTCCTAGCGTTGATTTGAAGCACGCGCCGCCCTAAAAAAAGGAAGTGGAAATGGCAGCGATCTGGAGCTGTGGTCAAGACGTTCGTCGAAGCCCGCTGATGTTTCTAGTGATCTGTGATCTCCCTGATTCACGCGCGATTACGAATCTTCGCCTAGCGCTGATTTGAAGCACGCTCCGCCTTTAAAAGAGGAAGTGGAAATGACAGCGATCTGGAGCTGTGGTCAAGACGTTCGTCGAACCCCGCTGATGTTTCTAGTGATCTACGCGCGATTCCGAATCTTCACCTAGCGTTGATTTGAAGCACGCGCCGCCCTAAAAAGGAAGTGGAAATGACAGCGATCTGGTGCTAGGGTGAAGACGTTCTTCGAAGCCCGCTGATGTTTCTAGTGATCTAAGCGCGATTCCGAATCTTCGCCTAGCGCTGATTTGAAGCACGCTCCGCCTTAAAAAGAGGAAGTGGAAATGACAGCGATCTGGAGCTGTGGTCAAAACGTTCGTCGAAGCCCGCTGATGTCTCTAGTGATCTGTGATCTCCCTGATTCACGCGCGATTTCGAATCTTCGCCTAGCGCTGATTTGAAGCACGCGCCACCTTAAAAAGAGGAAGTGGAAATTACAGCGATCTGTACCTGTGGTCAAGACGTTCGTCGAAGCCCGCTGATGTTTCTAGTGATCTGTGATCTCCCTGATTCACGCGCGATTCCGAATCGTCGCCTAGCGCTGATTTGAAGCACGCGCCACCTTAGAAAGAGGAAGTGGAAATGACAGCGATCTGGAGCTGTGGTCAAGACGTTCGTCGAAGCCCGCTGATGTTTCTAGTGATCTGTGATCTCCCTGATTCACGCGAGATTCCGAATCTTCACCTTGCGCTGATTTGAAGCACGCGCCGCCCTAAAAAAAGGAAGTGGAAATGACAGCGATCTGGAGCTGTGGTCAAGACGTTCGCCGAAGCCCGCTGATGTTTCTAGTGATCTGTGATCTCCCTGATTCACGCGCGATTCCGAATCTTCGCCTAGCGCTGATTTGAAGCACGCGCCGCCTTTAAAAGAGGAAGTGGAAATGACAGCGATCTGGAGCTGTGGTCAAGACGTTCGTCGAAGCCCGCCGATGTTTCTAGTGATCTACGCGCGATCCCGAATCTTCGCCCAGCGTTGATTTGAATCACGCGCCGCCCTAAAAAAGGAAGTGGAAATGACAGCGATCTTGAGCTGTGGTCAAGACGTTCGTCGAAGCCCGCTGATGTTTCTAGTGATCTACGCGCGATTCTGAATCTTCGCCTTGCGCTGATTTGAAGCACGCGTCGCCCTAAAAAAATGAAGTGGAAATGACAGCGATCTGTAGCTGTGGTCAAGACGTTCGTCGAAGCCCGCTGATGTTTCTACCGATCTACGAGCGATTCCGAATCTTCGCCAAGCGCTGATTTGAAGCACGCGCCGCCTTAAAGAGAGGAAGTGGAAATGACAGCGATCTGGAGCTGTGGTCAAGACGTTCGTCGAAGCCCGCTGATGTTTCTAGTGATCTGTCAACTCCCTGATTCACGTGCGATTCCGAATCTTCGCCTAGCGCTGATTTGAAGCACGCGCCGCCCTAAAAAAAGGAAGTGGAAATGACAGCGATCTGGAGCTGTGGTCCAGACGTTCGTCGAAGCCCGCTGATGTTTCTAGTGATCTACGCGCGATTCTGAATCTTCGCCTAGCGCTGATTTGAAGCACGCGCCGCCCTAAAAAAAGGAAGTGTAAATGACAGCGATCTGTAGCTGTGGCCAAGACGTTCGTCGAAGCCCGCTGATGTTTCTAGTGATCTACGCGCGATTCTGAATCTTCGCCTAGCGCTCATTTGAAGCCCGCGCCGCCTTAACAAAAGGAGGTGGAAATGACAGCGATCTGGAGCTGTGGTCAAGACGTTCGTCGAAGCCCGCTGATGTCTCTAGTGATCTATGCGCGATTCCGAATCTTCGCCTAGCGCTGATTTGAAGAACGCGCCGCCTTAAAAAGAGGAAGTGGAAATGACAGCGATCTGGAGCTGTGGTCAAAACGTTCGTCGAAGCCCGCTGATGTTTCCAGTGATCTGTGATCTCCCTGATTCACGCGCGATTCCGAATCTTCGCCTAGCGCTGATTTGAAGCACGCGCCGCCTTAAAAAGAGGAAGTGGAAATGTCAGCGATCTGGAGCTGTGGTCAAAACGTTCGTCGAAGCCCGCTGATGTTTCTAGAGATCTGTGAGCTCCCTGATTCACGCGCGATTCCGAATCTTCGCCTAGCGCTGATTTGAAGCACTTGCCACCTTAAAAAGAGGAAGTGGAAATTACAGCGATCTGGAGCTGTGGTCAAGACGTTAGTCGATGCCCGCTGATGTTTCTAGTGATCTGTGATCTCCCTGATTCACGCGCAATTCCGAATCTTCGCCTAGCGCTGATTTGAAGCACGCGCCGCCTTAAAAAGTGGAAGTGGAAATGACAGCGATCTGGAGCTGTGGTCAAGACATTCGTCGAAGCCCGCTGATGTTTCTAGTGATCTGTGATCTCCCTGATTCACGCGCGATTCCGAATCTTCGCCTAGCGCTGATTTGAAGCACGCGCCAGCTTGAAAAGAGGAACTGGAAATGACGACGATCTAGAGCTGTGGTCAAGACGTTCGTCGAAGCCCGCTGATGTTTCTAGTGATCTGTGATCTCCCTGATTCACGCGAGATTACGAATCTTCGCCTAGCGCCGATTTTAATTACGCGCCGCCTTTAAAACAGGAAGTGGAAATGACAGCGATCTGGAGCTGTAGTAAAGACGTTCGTCGAAGCCCGCTGATGTTTCTAGTGATCTACGCGCGATTCCGAATCTTCGCCTAGCGCTAATTTGAAGCACGTGCCGCAGTTAAAAAAGGAAGTGGAAATGACAGCGATCTGGAGCTGTGGTCAAGACGTTCGCCGAAGCCCGCTGATGTTTCTAGTGATCTGTCATCTCCCTGATTCACGCGCGATTCCGAATCTTCGCCTAGCGCTGATTTGAAGCACGCGCCGCCATAAAAAAAAGGAAGTGGAAATGACAGCGATCTGTAGCTGTGGTCAAGACGTTCGTCGAAGCCCGCTGATGTTTCTAGTGATCTACGCGTGATTCAGAATCTTCGCCTAGCGTTGATTTGAAGCCCGCGCCGCCCTAAAAAAAGGAAGTGGAAATGACAGCGATCTGGAATTGTGGTCAAGACGTTCGTCGAAGCCCGCTGATGTTTCTAGTGATCTGTGATCTCCCTGATTCACGCGCGATTCCGAATCTTCGCCTAGCGCTGATTTGAAGCACGCGCCGCCTTAAAAAAAGGAAGTGGAAATGACAGCGATCTGGAGCTGTGGTCAAGACGTTCGCCGAAGCCCGCTGATGTTTCTAGTGATCTGTGATCGCCCTGATTCAAGCGCGATTCCGAATCTTCGCCTAGCGCTGATTTTAAGAAGGCACCGCCTTTAAAAGAGGAAGTGGAAATGACAGCGATCTGGAGCTGTGGTCAAGACGGTCGTCGAAGCCCGCTGATGTTTCTAGTGGTCTGTGATCCCCCTGATTCACGCGCGATTCCGAATCTTCGCCTAGCGCGGATTTGAAGCATGCACCGCCTTAAAAAGAAGAAGTGGAAATGACAGCGATCTGTAGCTGTGGTCAAGACGTTCGTCGAAGCCCGCTGATGTTTCTAGTGATCTACGCGCGATTCCGAATCTTCGCCTAGCGTTGATTTGAAGCACGCGCCGCCCTAAAAAAAGAAAGTGGAAATGACAGCGATCTGAAGCTGTGGTCAAGACGTTCGTCGAAGCCCGCTGATGTTTCTAGTGATCTACGCGCGACTCTGAATCTTCGCCTAGCGCTTATTTGAAGCACGCGCCGCCCTAAAAAAGGAAGTGGAAATGACAGCGATCTGTAGCTGTGGTCAAGACGTTCGTCGAATTCCGCTGATGTTTCTAGTGATCTACGCGCGATTCTGAATCTTCGCCTAGCGCTTATTTGAAGCACGCGCCGCCCTAAAAAAAGGAAGTGGAAATGACAGCGATCTGTAGCTGTGGTCAAGACGTTCGTCGAAGCCCGCTGATGTTTCTAGTGATAACGCGCGATTCAGAATCTTGCCTAGCGTTTATTTGAAGCCCGCGCCGCCCTAAAAAAAGGAAGTGGAAATGACAGCGATCTGGAATTGTGGTCAAGACGTTCGTCGAAGCCAGCTGATGTTTCTAGTGATCTGAGATCTCCCTGATTCACGCGCGATTCCGAATCTTCGCCTAGCTCTAATTTGAAGCACGCGCCGCCTTAAAAAGAGGAAGTGTAAATGATAGCGATCTGGAGCTGTGGTCAAGACGTTCGTCGATGCCCGCTGATGTTTCTAGTGATCTACGCGCGATTCCGAATCTTCGCCTAGCGCTGACTTTAAGCACGCGCCACCTTAAAAATAGGAAATGGAAATGACAGCGATCTGGAGCTGTGGTCAAGACGTTCGCCGAAGCCCGCTGATGTTTCTAGTGATCTATGATCTCCCTGATTCACGCGCGATTCCGAATCGTCGCCTAGCGCTGATTTGAAGCACGCGCCACCTTAGAAAGAGGAAGTGGAAATGACAGCGATCTGGAGCTGTGGTCAAGACGTTCGTCGAAGCCCGCTGATGTTTCTAGTGATCTGTGATCTCCCTGATTCACGCGAGATTCCGAATCTTCACCTTGCGCTGATTTGAAGCACGCGCCGCCCTAAAAAAAGGAAGTGGAAATGACAGCGATCTGGAGCTGTGGTCAAGACGTTCGCCGAAGCCCGCTGATGTTTCTAGTGATCTGTGATCTCCCTGATTCACGCGCGATTCCGAATCTTCGCCTAGCGCTGATTTGAAGCACGCGCCGCCTTTAAAAGAGGAAGTGGAAATGACAGCGATCTGGAGCTGTGGTCAAGACGTTCGTCGAAGCCCGCCGATGTTTCTAGTGATCTACGCGCGATCCCGAATCTTCGCCCAGCGTTGATTTGAATCACGCGCCGCCCTAAAAAAGGAAGTGGAAATGACAGCGATCTTGAGCTGTGGTCAAGACGTTCGTCGAAGCCCGCTGATGTTTCTAGTGATCTACGCGCGATTCTGAATCTTCGCCTTGCGCTGATTTGAAGCACGCGTCGCCCTAAAAAAATGAAGTGGAAATGACAGCGATCTGTAGCTGTGGTCAAGACGTTCGTCGAAGCCCGCTGATGTTTCTAGTGATCTACGCGCGATTCTGAATCTTCGCCTTGCGCTGATTTGAAGCACGCGTCGCCCTAAAAAAATGAAGTGGAAATGACAGCGATCTGGAGCTGTGGTCAAGACGTTCGTCGAAGCCCGCTGATGTTTCTAGTGATCTGTCAACTCCCTGATTCACGCGCGATTCCGAATCTTCGCCTAGCGCTGATTTGAAGCACGCGCCGCCCTAAAAAAGGGAAGTGGAAATGACAGCGATCTGGAGCTGTGGTCCAGACGTTCGTCGAAGCCCGCTGATGTTTCTAGTGATCTACGCGCGATTCTGAATCTTCGCCTAGCGCTGATTTGAAGCACGCGCCGCCCTAAAAAAAGGAAGTGTAAATGACAGCGATCTGTAGCTGTGGTCAAGACGTTCGTCGAAGCCCGCTGATGTTTCTAGTGATCTACGCGCGATTCTGAATCTTCGCCTAGCGCTCATTTGAAGCCCGCGCCGCCTTAACAAAAGGAGGTGGAAATGACAGCGATCTGGAGCTGTGGTCAAGACGTTCGTCGAAGCCCGCTGATGTTTCTAGTGATCTGTGATCTCCCTGATTCACGCGCGGTTCCGAATCTTCACCTTGCGCTGATTTGAAGCACGCGCCGCCCTAAAAAAAGGAAGTGGAAATGACAGCGATCTGGAGCTGTGGTCAAGACGTTCGCCGAAGCCCGCTGATGTTTCTAGTGATCTGTGATCTCCCTGATTCACGCGCGATTCCGAATCTTCGCCTAGCGCTGATTTGAAGCACGCGCCGCCTTTAAAAGAGGAAGTGGAAATGACAGCGATCTGGAGCTGTGGTCAAGACGTTCGTCGAAGCCCGCCGATGTTTCTAGTGATCTACGCGCGATCCCGAATCTTCGCCCAGCGTTGATTTGAATCACGCGCCGCCCTAAAAAAGGAAGTGGAAATGACAGCGATCTTGAGCTGTGGTCAAGACGTTCGTCGAAGCCCGCTGATGTTTCTAGTGATCTACGCGCGATTCTGAATCTTCGCCTTGCGCTGATTTGAAGCACGCGTCGCCCTAAAAAAATGAAGTGGAAATGACAGCGATCTGTAGCTGTGGTCAAGACGTTCGTCGAAGCCCGCTGATGTTTCTACCGATCTACGAGCGATTCCGAATCTTCGCCAAGCGCTGATTTGAAGCACGCGCCGCCTTAAAGAGAGGAAGTGGAAATGACAGCGATCTGGAGCTGTGGTCAAGACGTTCGTCGAAGCCCGCTGATGTTTCTAGTGATCTGTCAACTCCCTGATTCACGCGCGATTCCGAATCTTCGCCTAGCGCTGATTTGAAGCACGCGCCGCTTTAAAAAGAGGAAGTGGAAATGGCAGCGATCTGGAGCTGTGGTCAAGACGTTCGTCGAAGCCCGCTGATGTTCCTAGTGATCTACGCGCGATTCCGAATCTTCGCCTAGCGCTGATTTGATGCACGCGCCGCCTTAAAAAGAGGAAGTGGAAATGACAGCGATGTGGAGCTGTGGCCAAGACGTTCGTCGAAGCCCGCTGATGTCTCTAGTGATCTATGCGCGATTCCGAATCTTCGCCTAGCGCTGATATGATGCACGCGCCGCCTTAAAAAGAGGAAGTGGAAATGACAGCGATCTGGAGCTGTGGTCAAGACGTTCGTCGAAGCCCGCTGATGTCTCTAGTGATCTATGCGCGATTCCGAATCTTCGCCTAGCGCTGATTTGAAGCACGCTCCGCCTTAAAAAGAGGAATGGAAATGACAGCGATCTGGAGCTGTGGTCAAAACGTTCGTCGAAGCCCGCTGATGTTTCTAGTGATCTGTGATCTCCCTGATTCACGCGCGATTTCGAATCTTCGCCTAGCGCTGATTTGAAGCACGCGCCACCTTAAAAAGAGGAAGTGGAAATTACAGCGATCTGTAGCTGTGGTCAAGACGTTCGTCGAAGCCCGCTGATGTTTCTAGTGATCTGTGATCTCCCTGATTCACGCGCGATTCCGAATCGTCGCCTAGCGCTGATTTGAAGCACGCGCCACCTTAGAAAGAGGAAGTGGAAATGACAGCGATCTGGAGTTGTGGTCAAGACGTTCGTCGAAGCCCGCTGATGTTTCTAGTGATCTGTGATCTCCCTGATTCACGCGAGATTCCGAATCTTCACCTTGCGCTGATTTGAAGCACGCGCCGCCCTAAAAAAAGGAAGTGGAAATGACAGCGATCTGGAGCTGTGGTCAAGACGTTCGCCGAAGCCCGCTGATGTTTCTAGTGATCTGTGATCTCCCTGATTCACGCGCGATTCCGAATCTTCGCCTAGCGCTGATTTGAAGCACGCGCCGCCTTTAAAAGAGGAAGTGGAAATGACAGCGATCTGGAGCTGTGGTCAAGACGTTCGTCGAAGCCCGCCGATGTTTCTAGTGATCTACGCGCGATCCCGAATCTTCGCCCAGCGTTGATTTGAATCACGCGCCGCCCTAAAAAAGGAAGTGGAAATGACAGCGATCTTGAGCTGTGGTCAAGACGTTCGTCGAAGCCCGCTGATGTTTCTAGTGATCTACGCGCGATTCTGAATCTTCGCCTTGCGCTGATTTGAAGCACGCGTCGCCCTAAAAAAATGAAGTGGAAATGACAGCGATCTGTAGCTGTGGTCAAGACGTTCGTCGAAGCCCGCTGATGTTTCTACCGATCTACGAGCGATTCCGAATCTTCGCCAAGCGCTGATTTGAAGCACGCGCCGCCTAAAAGAGAGGAAGTGGAAATGACAGCGATCTGGAGCTGTGGTCAAGACGTTCGTCGAAGCCCGCTGATGTTTCTAGTGATCTGTCAACTCCCTGATTCACGCGCGATTCCGAATCTTCGCCTAGCGCTGATTTGAAGCACGCGCCGCCCTAAAAAAAGGAAGTGGAAATGACAGCGATCTGGAGCTGTGGTCCAGACGTTCGTCGAAGCCCGCTGATGTTTCTAGTGATCTACGCGCGATTTTGAATCTTCGCCTAGCGCTAATTTGAAGCACGCGCCGCCTTAAAAAGAGGAAGTGGAAATGACAGCGATCTGGAGCTGTGGTCTAGACGTTCGTCGAAGCCCGCTGATGTTTCTAGTGATCTACGCGCAATTCCGAATCTTCGCCTAGCGCTGATTTGATGCACGCGCCGCCTTAAAAAGAGGAAGTGGAAATGACAGCGATCTGGAGCTGTGGTCAAGACGTTCGTCGAAGCCCGCTGATGTTTCTAGTGATCTACGCGCGATTCCGAATCTTCGACTAGCGCTGATTTGAAGCACGCGCCACCTTAAAAAGAGGAAGTAGAAATGAAAGCGATCTGGTGCTGTGGTCAAGACGTTCGTCGAAGCCCGCTGATGTTTCTAGTGATCTGTGATCTCCCTGATTCACGCGCGATTCCGAATCTTTGCCTAGCGCTGATTTGAAGCACGCGACGCCTTAAAAAGAGGAAGTGGAAATGACAGCGATCTGGAGCTGTGGTCAAGACGTACGTCGAAGCCCGCTGATGTTTCTAGTAATCTGTGATCTCCCTGATTCACGCGCGATTCCGAATCTTCGCCTAGCGCTGATTTGAAGCACGCGCCGCCATTAAAAAAGGAAGTGGAAATGACAGCGATCTGGAGGTGTGGTTTAAGACGTTCGCCGAAGCCCGCTGATGTTTCTAGTGATCTGTGATCTCCCTGATTCACGCGCGATTCCGAATCTTCGCCTAGCTCTGATCTGAAGCACGCGCCGCCTTTAAAAGAGGAAGTGGAAATGACAGCGATCTGCAGCTGTGGTCAAGACGTTCGTCGAAGCCCGCTGATGTTTCTAGTGATCTAAGCGCGATTCCGAATCTTCGCCTAGCGCTCATTTGATGCACGCGCCGCCTTAAAAAGAGGAAGTGGAAATAACAGCGATCTGGAGCTGTGGTCAAGACGTTCGTCGAAGCTCGCTGATGTTTCTAGTGATCTGTGATCTGCCTTATTCAAAGGCGATTCCGAATCTTCGCCTTGCGCTGATTTGAAGCACGCGCCGCCCTAAAAAAGGAAGTGGAAATGACAGCGATCTGGAGCTGTGGTCAAGACGTTCGCCGAAGCCCGCTGATGTTTCTAGTGATCTGTGATCTCCCTGATTCACGCGCGATTCCGAATCTTCGCCTAGCGCTGATTTGAAGCACGCGCCGCCTTTAAAAGAGGAAGTGGAAATGACAGCGATCTGGAGCTGTGGTCAAGACGTTCGTCGAAGCCCGCCGATGTTTCTAGTGATCTACGCGCGATCCCGAATCTTCGCCTAGCGTTGATTTGAATTCTGAACGTAAAAGCGCAAAAAACACAAGGACACAGACTAAGGGGGACCTTGTGTTTTTTGCGCTTTTACGTTCAGAATGGAAAACCAACTCGCCCAAATGCAGCCATTGTTGATTTGAAGCACGCGCCGCCTTTAAAAGAGGAAGTGGAAATGACAGCGATCTGGAGCTGTGGTCAAGACGTTCGTCGAAGCCCGCTGATGTTTCTAGTGATCTACGCGCGATTCTGAATCTTCGCCTTGCGCTGATTTGAAGCACGCGCCGCCCTAAAAAAATGAAGTGGAAATGACAGCGATCTGTAGCTGTGGTCAAGACGTTCGTCGAAACCCGCTGATGTTCCTAGTGATCTACGCGCGATTCCGAATCTTCGCCTAGCGCTGATTTGATGCACGCGCCGCCTTAAAAAGAGGAAGTGGAAATGACAGCGATCTGGAGCTGTGGTCCAGACGTTCGTCGAAGCCCGCTGATGTTTCTAGTGATCTACGCGCGATTCCGAATCTTCGACTAGCGCTGATTTGAAGCACGCGCCACCTTAAAAAGAGGAAGTAGAAATGAAAGCGATCTGGTGCTGTGGTCAAGACGTTCGTCGAAGCCCGCTGATGTTTCTACCGATCTACGCGCGATTCTGAATCTTCGCCTAGCGCTGATTTGAAGCACGCGCCACCTTAAAGAGAGGAAGTGGAAATAACAGCGATCTGGAGCTGTGGTCAAGACGTTCGTCGAAGCCCGCTGATATTTCTAGTGATCTACGCGCGATTCAGAATCTTCGCCTAGCGTTGATTTGAAGCACGCGCCGCCCCAAAAAAAAGGAAGTGGAAATGACAGCGATCTGGAATTGTGGTCAAGACGTTCGTCGAAGCTCGCTGATGTTTCTAGTGATCTGTGATCTGCCTTATTCAAAGGCGATTCCGAATCTTCGCCTAGCGCTGATTTGAAGCACGCGCCGCCCTAAAAAAAGGAAGTGGAAATGACAGCGATCTGGAGCTGTGGTCAAGACGTTCGCCGAAGCCCGCTGATGTTTCTAGTGATCTGTGATCTCCCTGATTCACGCGCGATTCCGAATCTTCGCCTAGCGCTGATTTGAAGCACGCGCCGCCTTTAAAAGAGGAAGTGGAAATGACAGCTATCTGGAGCTGTGGTCAAGACGTTCGTCGAAGCCCGCTGATGTTCCTAGTGATCTACGCGCGATTCCGAATCTTCGCCTAGCGCTGATTTGATGCACGCGCCGCCTTAAAAAGAGGAAGTGGAAATGACAGCGATGTGGAGCTGTGGTCAAGACGTTCGTCGAAGCCCGCTGATGTTTCTAGTGATCTACGCGCGATTCCGAATCTTCGCCTAGCGCTGATTTGAAGCACGCGCCGCCTTAAAAAGAGGAAGTGGAAATGACAGCGATCTGGAGCTGTGGTCCAGACGTTCGTCGAAGCCCGCTGATGTTTCTAGTGATCTACGCGCGATTCCGAATCTTCGACTAGCGCTGATTTGAAGCACGCGCCACCTTAAAAAGAGGAAGTAGAAATGAAAGCGATCTGGTGCTGTGGTCAAGACGTTCGTCGAAGCCCGCTGATGTTTCTAGTGATCTGTGATCTCCCTGATTCACGCGCGATTCCGAATCTTTGCCTAGCGCTGATTTGAAGCACGCGCCGCCTTAAAAAGAGGAAGTGGAAATGACAGCGATCTGGAGGTGTGGTTTAAGACGTTCGCCGAAGCCCGCTGATGTTTCTAGTGATCTGTGATCTCCCTGATTCACGCGCGATTCCGAATCTTCGCCTAGCTCTGATTTGAAGCACGCGCCGCCTTTAAAAGAGGAAGTGGAAATGACAGCGATCTGCAGCTGTGGTCAAGACGTTCGTCGAAGCCCGCTGATGTTTCTAGTGATCTAAGCGCGATTCCGAATCTTCGCCTAGCGCTGATTTGATGCACGCGCCGCCTTAAGAAGAGGAAGTGGAAATAACAGCGATCTGGAGCTGTGGTCAAGACGTTCGTCGAAGCCCGCTGATATTTCTAGTGATCTACGCGCGATTCAGAATCTTCGCCTAGCGTTGATTTGAAGCACGCGCCGCCCTAAAAAAAAAGGAAGTGGAAATGACAGCGATCTGGAATTGTGGTCAAGACGTTCGTCGAAGCTCGCTGATGTTTCTAGTGATCTGTGATCTGCCTTATTCAAAGGCGATTCCGAATCTTCGCCTAGCGCTGATTTGAAGCACGCGCCGCCCTAAAAAAGGAAGTGGAAATGACAGCGATCTGGAGCTGTGGTCAAGACGTTCACCGAAGCCCGCTGATGTTTCTAGTGATCTGTGATCTCCCTGATTCACGCGCGATTCCGAATCTTCGCCTAGCGCTGATTTGAAGCACGCGCCGCCTTTAAAAGAGGAAGTGGAAATGACAGCGATCTGGAGCTGTGGTCAAGACGTTCGTCGAAGCCCGCCGATGTTTCTAGTGATCTACGCGCGATCCCGAATCTTCGCCTAGCGTTGATTTGAATTCTGAACGTAAAAGCGCAAAAAACACAAGGACACAGACTAAGGCAGACCTTGTGTTTTTTGCGCTTTTACGTTCAGAATGGAAACCCAACTCGCCCAAATGCAGCCATTGTTGATTTGAAGCACGCGCCGCCTTTAAAAGAGGAAGTGGAAATGACAGCGATCTGGAGCTGTGGTCAAGACGTTCGTCGAAGCCCGCTGATGTTTCTAGTGATCTACGCGCGATTCTGAATCTTCGCCTTGCGCTGATTTGAAGCACGCGCCGCCCTAAAAAAATGAAGTGGAAATGACAGCGATCTGTAGCTGTGGTCAAGACGTTCGTCGAAACCCGCTGATGTTCCTAGTGATCTACGCGCGATTCCGAATCTTCGCCTAGCGCTGATTTGATGCACGCGCCGCCTTAAAAAGAGGAAGTGGAAATGACAGCGATGTGGAGCTGTGGTCAAGACGTTCGTCGAAGCCCGCTGATGTTTCTAGTGATTTACGCGCGATTCCGAATCTTCGCCTAGCGCTGATTTGAAGCACGTGCCGCCTTAAAAAGAGGAAGTGGAAACGACAGCGATCTGGAGCTGTGGTCCAGACGTTCGTCGAAGCCCGCTGATGTTTCTAGTGATCTACGCGCGATTCCGAATCTTCGACTAGCGCTGATTTGAAGCACGCGCCACCTTAAAAAGAGGAAGTAGAAATGAAAGCGATCTGGTGCTGTGGTCAAGACGTTCGTCGAAGCCCGCTGATGTTTCTACCGATCTACGCGCGATTCTGAATCTTCGCCTAGCGCTGATTTGAAGCACGCGCCACCTTAAAAAGAGGAAGTGGAAATAACAGCGATCTGGAGCTGTGGTCAAGACGTTCGTCGAAGCCTGCTGATATTTCTAGTGATCTACGCGCGATTCAGAATCTTCGCCTAGCGTTGATTTGAAGCACGCGCCGCCCCAAAAAAAAGGAAGTGGAAATGACAGCGATCTGGAATTGTGGTCAAGACGTTCGTCGAAGCTCGCTGATGTTTCTAGTAATCTGTGATCTGCCTTATTCAAAGGCGATTCCGAATCTTCGCCTAGCGCTGATTTGAAGCACGCGCCGCCCTAAAAAAAGGAAGTGGAAATGACAGCGATCTGGAATTGTGGTCAAGACGTTCGTCGAAGCTCGCTGATGTTTCTAGTGATCTGTGATCTGCCTTATTCAAAGGCGATTCCGAATCTTCGCCTAGCGCTGATTTGAAGCACGCGCCGCCCTAAAAAAAGGAAGTGGAAATGACAGCGATCTGGAGCTGTGGTCAAGACGTTCGCCGAAGCCCGCTGATGTTTCTAGTGATCTGTGATCTCCCTGATTCACGCGCGATTCCGAATCTTCGCCTAGCGCTGATTTGAAGCACGCGCCGCCTTTAAAAGAGGAAGTGGAAATGACAGCTATCTGGAGCTGTGGTCAAGACGTTCGTCGAAGCCCGCTGATGTTCCTAGTGATCTACGCGCGATTCCGAATCTTCGCCTAGCGCTGATTTGATGCACGCGCCGCCTTAAAAAGAGGAAGTGGAAATGACAGCGATGTGGAGCTGTGGTCAAGACGTTCGTCGAAGCCCGCTGATGTTTCTAGTGATCTACGCGCGATTCCGAATCTTCGCCTAGCGCTGATTTGAAGCACGCGCCGCCTTAAAAAGAGGAAGTGGAAATGACAGCGATCTGGAGCTGTGGTCCAGACGTTCGTCGAAGCCCGCTGATGTTTCTAGTGATCTACGCGCGATTCCGAATCTTCGACTAGCGCTGATTTGAAGCACGCGCCACCTTAAAAAGAGGAAGTAGAAATGAAAGCGATCTGGTGCTGTGGTCAAGACGTTCGTCGAAGCCCGCTGATGTTTCTAGTGATCTGTGATCTCCCTGATTCACGCGCGATTCCGAATCTTTGCCTAGCGCTGATTTGAAGCACGCGCCGCCTTAAAAAGAGGAAGTGGAAATGACAGCGATCTGGAGGTGTGGTTTAAGACGTTCGCCGAAGCCCGCTGATGTTTCTAGTGATCTGTGATCTCCCTGATTCACGCGCGATTCCGAATCTTCGCCTAGCTCTGATTTGAAGCACGCGCCGCCTTTAAAAGAGGAAGTGGAAATGACAGCGATCTGCAGCTGTGGTCAAGACGTTCGTCGAAGCCCGCTGATGTTTCTAGTGATCTAAGCGCGATTCCGAATCTTCGCCTAGCGCTGATTTGATGCACGCGCCGCCTTAAAAAGAGGAAGTGGAAATAACAGCGATCTGGAGCTGTGGTCAAGACGTTCGTCGAAGCCCGCTGATATTTCTAGTGATCTACGCGCGATTCAGAATCTTCACCTAGCGTTGATTTGAAGCACGCGCCGCCCTAAAAAAAAGGAAGTGGAAATGACAGCGATCTGGAATTGTGGTCAAGACGTTCGTCGAAGCTCGCTGATGTTTCTAGTGATCTGTGATCTGCCTTATTCAAAGGCGATTCCGAATCTTCGCCTAGCGCTGATTTGAAGCACGCGCCGCCCTAAAAAAGGAAGTGGAAATGACAGCGATCTGGAGCTGTGGTCAAGACGTTCGCCGAAGCCCGCTGATGTTTCTAGTGATCTGTGATCTCCCTGATTCACGCGCGATTCCGAATCTTCGCCTAGCGCTGATTTGAAGCACGCGCCGCCTTTAAAAGAGGAAGTGGAAATGACAGCGATCTGGAGCTGTGGTCAAGACGTTCGTCGAAGCCCGCCGATGTTTCTAGTGATCTACGCGCGATCCCGAATCTTCGCCTAGCGTTGATTTGAATTCTGAACGTAAAAGCGCAAAAAACACAAGGACACAGACTAAGGCAGACCTTGTGTTTTTTGCGCTTTTACGTTCAGAATGGAAAACCAACTCGCCCAAATGCAGCCATTGTTGATTTGAAGCACGCGCCGCCTTTAAAAGAGGAAGTGGAAATGACAGCGATCTGGAGCTGTGGTCAAGACGTTCGTCGAAGCCCGCTGATGTTTCTAGTGATCTACGCGCGATTCTGAATCTTCGCCTTGCGCTGATTTGAAGCACGCGCCGCCCTAAAAAAATGAAGTGGAAATGACAGCGATCTGTAGCTGTGGTCAAGACGTTCGTCGAAACCCGCTGATGTTCCTAGTGATCTACGCGCGATTCCGAATCTTCGCCTAGCGCTGATTTGATGCACGCGCCGCCTTAAAAAGAGGAAGTGGAAATGACAGCGATGTGGAGCTGTGGTCAAGACGTTCGTCGAAGCCCGCTGATGTTTCTAGTGATTTACGCGCGATTCCGAATCTTCGCCTAGCGCTGATTTGAAGCACGTGCCGCCTTAAAAAGAGGAAGTGGAAACGACAGCGATCTGGAGCTGTGGTCCAGACGTTCGTCGAAGCCCGCTGATGTTTCTAGTGATCTACGCGCGATTCCGAATCTTCGACTAGCGCTGATTTGAAGCACGCGCCACCTTAAAAAGAGGAAGTAGAAATGAAAGCGATCTGGTGCTGTGGTCAAGACGTTCGTCGAAGCCCGCTGATGTTTCTACCGATCTACGCGCGATTCTGAATCTTCGCCTAGCGCTGATTTGAAGCACGCGCCACCTTAAAAAGAGGAAGTGGAAATAACAGCGATCTGGAGCTGTGGTCAAGACGTTCGTCGAAGCCTGCTGATATTTCTAGTGATCTACGCGCGATTCAGAATCTTCGCCTAGCGTTGATTTGAAGCACGCGCCGCCCCAAAAAAAAGGAAGTGGAAATGACAGCGATCTGGAATTGTGGTCAAGACGTTCGTCGAAGCTCGCTGATGTTTCTAGTAATCTGTGATCTGCCTTATTCAAAGGCGATTCCGAATCTTCGCCTAGCGCTGATTTGAAGCACGCGCCGCCCTAAAAAAAGGAAGTGGAAATGACAGCGATCTGGAGCTGTGGTCAAGACGTTCGCCGAAGCCCGCTGATGTTTCTAGTGATCTGTGATCTCCCTGATTCACGCGCGATTCCGAATCTTCGCCTAGCGCTGATTTGAAGCACGCGCCGCCTTTAAAAGAGGAAGTGGAAATGACAGCTATCTGGAGCTGTGGTCAAGACGTTCGTCGAAGCCCGCTGATGTTCCTAGTGATCTACGCGCGATTCCGAATCTTCGCCTAGCGCTGATTTGATGCACGCGCCGCCTTAAAAAGAGGAAGTGGAAATGACAGCGATGTGGAGCTGTGGTCAAGACGTTCGTCGAAGCCCGCTGATGTTTCTAGTGATTTACGCGCGATTCCGAATCTTCGCCTAGCGCTGATTTGAAGCACGCGCCGCCTTAAAAAGAGGAAGTGCAAATGACAGCGATCTGGAGCTGTGGTCCAGACGTTCGTCGAAGCCCGCTGATGTTTCTAGTGATCTACGCGCGATTCCGAATCTTCGACTAGCGCTGATTTGAAGCACGCGCCACCTTAAAAAGAGGAAGTAGAAATGAAAGCGATCTGGTGCTGTGGTCAAGACGTTCGTCGAAGCCCGCTGATGTTTCTACCGATCTACGCGCGATTCTGAATCTTCGCCTAGCGCTGATTTGAAGCACGCGCCACCTTAAAAAGAGGAAGTGGAAATAACAGCGATCTGGAGCTGTGGTCAAGACGTTCGTCGAAGCCCGCTGATATTTCTAGTGATCTACGCGCGATTCAGAATCTTCGCCTAGCGTTGATTTGAAGCACGCGCCGCCCCAAAAAAAAGGAAGTGGAAATGACAGCGATCTGGAATTGTGGTCAAGACGTTCGTCGAAGCTCGCTGATGTTTCTAGTGATCTGTGATCTGCCTTATTCAAAGGCGATTCCGAATCTTCGCCTAGCGCTGATTTGAAGCACGCGCCGCCCTAAAAAAAGGAAGTGGAAATGACAGCGATCTGGAGCTGTGGTCAAGACGTTCGCCGAAGCCCGCTGATGTTTCTAGTGATCTGTGATCTCCCTGATTCACGCGCGATTCCGAATCTTCGCCTAGCGCTGATTTGAAGCACGCGCCGCCTTTAAAAGAGGAAGTGGAAATGACAGCTATCTGGAGCTGTGGTCAAGACGTTCGTCGAAGCCCGCTGATGTTCCTAGTGATCTACGCGCGATTCCTAATCTTCGCCTAGCGCTGATTTGATGCACGCGCCGCCTTAAAAAGAGGAAGTGGAAATGACAGCGATGTGGAGCTGTGGTCAAGACGTTCGTCGAAGCCCGCTGATGTTTCTAGTGATCTACGCGCGATTCCGAATCTTCGCCTAGCGCTGATTTGAAGCACGCGCCGCCTTAAAAAGAGGAAGTGGAAATGACAGCGATCTGGAGCTGTGGTCCAGACGTTCGTCGAAGCCCGCTGATGTTTCTAGTGATCTACGCGCGATTCCGAATCTTCGACTAGCGCTGATTTGAAGCACGCGCCACCTTAAAAAGAGGAAGTAGAAATGAAAGCGATCTGGTGCTGTGGTCAAGACGTTCGTCGAAGCCCGCTGATGTTTCTAGTGATCTGTGATCTCCCTGATTCACGCGCGATTCCGAATCTTTGCCTAGCGCTGATTTGAAGCACGCGCCGCCTTAAAAAGAGGAAGTGGAAATGACAGCGATCTGGAGGTGTGGTTCAAGACGTTCGCCGAAGCCCGCTGATGTTTCTAGTGATCTGTGATCTCCCTGATTCACGCGCGATTCCGAATCTTCGCCTAGCTCTGATTTGAAGCACGCGCCGCCTTTAAAAGAGGAAGTGGAAATGACAGCGATCTGCAGCTGTGGTCAAGACGTTCGTCGAAGCCCGCTGATGTTTCTTATTTTATTTATTTATTTATTAATACTGTCAGCCGTAGGCCGTTACAGGGTGAAAACAGATACATATGTAAGTTATGTCACACAGCCACAAGTATGAACAGTGCACAATTCAAAATAATCAATTTGAAAACGACAGTCATCGCAACACAGCTGTCCTGCACTGCAGATACAGACCTAAAGCACAAACGCTAGCGGGTAAATATTTTAGCTTACAACCATAAAATAGCAGTAGGGAAACAAAACGTATGAAAAGAAAAACAAAATTACAAGGATGTCTATTCAGGTAAGTGACGGTACAAGCAATTTTCAAATTGGGGGAGATTGTCTATTTGCAGAAAGGTCTGAGGCAGGGAATTCCACTCTGTTATTGTTCTGGGGAAAAAGGAGTATTTAAAACAGTTAATACGGGCCATCATGGGTGTAATCTGGTAACTGTGGGAGCTTCTTACAGGGCGACACGAACGCTGTTGCAAATAGCAGCTTGTGTTTAAGTTGAAGTGATTATTGCGCAAAAGATAAAGAAATTTTAGCCTGGCGATCTTCCTTCGTTTCGACAGTGAAGGAAGTTGTAATTCTTGCAGCATGTCAGTCACGGAATCAGTATATCTATATTTTGACAGAATGAACCTGGCGGCCCTTCTTTGAACTTTTTCAATCTTATACGTTTGATTTGACTGATACGGATCCCATATGACGCTTGCATATTCCAGTGTCGGACGTACCAGCGCGAGATAGGCAGTTAGTTTTGCTTTTGTGGATGCAAGTTTCAGTTTTCTTCTAAGGTACCACAACTTAGTTTCAGCTTTTGAACATATGTTGTCAATATGTAAATTCCAACTTAGATTAGATGATATAGTGACACCTAAATACTTAAAGGAGTTGACCCATGTTATATTCCGCCCATCTATTTCATAACCAAATGAAAAAATATTTTTGGTTTTGTTTGTCAGTGTAATATATGATGTTTTCGTATAATTAATTTTCATTCTAGAAGCTGCGCACCATTGATTAATGGAGTTCAACGCCAAATTTAATGTGAGCTGGTCTTCTGGCTTTGATATGATTGAGTATATTAAACAGTCATCCGCAAATAGCCGGACTGTTATTTGAGGAGGAAGTGAGACTGCGATGTTGTTAACATAGCATAAAAATAATATGGGCCCCAGCACAGACCCCTGAGGGACACCTGAGGGTACACCCAGGACGTCAGATTTCGCACCGTCTACCTCCACATACTGGGTTCTATTAGTAAGGTAAGCTTTAATCCAGTACACAATATCTGTGTTTATGCCTAAGTCAATGAGCCTGTTAAGAAGTTCATCATGGGGTACACGGTCGAATGCTTTAGACATGTCTAGGCAAACTGCATCCACTTGGTCTCTGTTGTTTAAGGCTTTTGAAAAATCATGCAGTGTTTCAACAAGTTGGGTAACAGTAGAGAGCTTCCGCCTGAAACCATGTTGATTGGGATTTAGTTTGTTCGTGTCCTCAAGATATTTGGATAAGCAGTTTGCCACGACGTGCTCAAGCATCTTGCAACAGGAGCAGGTGATAGAAATAGGTCTGTAATTGTCGGGAACGTGCTTGCTTCCAGATTTGTGTACTGGAACTATCCTAGCCTGCAGCCAGTCATTTGGCAAGGAATGTTGCTTCAGTGATGCATTGAATATGATAATTAAATATTTTGCGATCCATTCCGCGTATCTTCTTAGGAACTCATTAGGAATAGAATCAGGACCGGAAGACTTTTTTGTATCTAAATTAAGGAGGAGGGAAAATATTCCTTCATGGGACAATGTAATAGCGGGTGTGTCAGACGGTTTGGAGCATAATCCGCTTATTGAATTCTGGGGCATAGAGTTAGAAGGGCTAAATACAGAATGAAAATAGGCATTACATCTGTTAGCGATTTCTGATTTATCAGTAACAACACAACCATCCACTGTAAGAAACTCCATTTTTTCCCTCGAGGGTGAAAGGTGACGCCAAAAACGCTGTGGGGAGGTTTTCATAAATTGGGTGAGCTTTTCGGAAAAATACCTATCTTTTGCTGTCAATAACTTCTCTTTAAGTATCGAAGATAGGTGCGAAATTTCATTTTGATTCCTTACTCTGTTGCGTTTTCTCCGCTTTATCCTTCGCTTTAGCTGGATTATCTCACGATTTATCCAAGGGTTACGTTTCTTTATCGTTTTTTGACGTTGCGGAACAAACTTTTGCAGGCAGTACCTGATTATATTTTTAAACCTCTCCCACAAAGTGTTGACGTCATCCTCCCCGTGGTAAGAATCCAAGGTCATTTCCAAGTAGTCTATGATGCTGACATCATCAGCATTCGAAAAATCGTTAACAGAAATAGTTAGCCTTTTCGTTTTTTCCGGTGGTCTAAGCCGTTTGAAAGAAACTAAAACAAGGTTATGGTCAGAAAGCCCTTCCTTAACGGACACATCATATTCAGTTATTTTGCTGTTTACAAAAACCAAGTCCAGTATTGATTCCGTACTTGCTCCAATCCTTGTTGTGCGTTTGACAATTTGCGTGAGATCATTATTAAAAGCAATGTCTAACATGACCTCACAGTGTTTAGCATCAGTTGTGCCTGCATCAAGTGACTCCCAAGATATACTAGGCAAATTGAAATCACCGGCAATGATCACACTTGCGTTTCTAGGTACATTATTTGAAACGTATTCTTGTAACGATTCAAGAAATGTAATAGGGGCACTGGGGGGTCGATATACTGCGGCAATAACACAAGAAGAAACACCAACTTTTATCCGGCACCAGATGCTCTCCGTGTTAGGGCAATCCTTCATAAGAACAAATTCGATTCCTTCTTTAAAAATAAGCGCCACACCACCACCGCGCGTGTCACGATCCTTACGTATCATTCGATACGTAGGTGGTACTATCTCACTATCAGTTATTTCAGGACGCAACCATGTTTCTGTTACTGCAATGACATCTGGCTGGTAAAGCATGATAATGTGTTCTAGCTCAGTAGTTTTATTCAGGAGACTGCGTGCATTCAAATTTATCAATGTAAAATTTCTTTCTTTTGTCCCAAACTGTCATTCGTTTTTATTAACAGTAGCAAGCGTGCGTTCTACCCTCACGCGGCAGTGGTTGTCGTCATCCCAGACAAATTCCTCTTTATCAATAAAAAGCCTGTCATGCTCGAGCCGAATCTTTGCGCCATTGTCCTTCTCATGCTGTGCACTTGCCCACAGTTTCTTACGCTTATGTAAAGTCGCCTGGGAATAATCATGTGATAAAGAAGTATTGCTGCCCTTTAGTTTCTTGCAGTTCCTAAATAAATTCATTTTTTCATTGTAGTCGAAGAAACGAACGATCACTGGGCGCACCTTGTCCACACCCCTCTTTCCGAGCCTGTGTATCCGTTCTACCGTGTTAACTCTGACACCAAGGCGTTCGTGGAACACATCGTCCAATACTTTCTTCTTAAGTTCGACGCTAGTTTCACTATCAGTTTCCGATATTCCGAATACGAGAAGATTATTTCGTCGGCCTCGGTCTTCCATCTCGACTATTTTCTGTTGCTGTGAACGGATAGTTACTCCCAGGTCATGCACCAATGCTTCTAGTTTTTCTTCTTTTTTGCGCATATTCAATAAATTGCTCTCAATTTCTAGCATCTTCTCATTCACTTTATCAAATTGCTGGGAAAGCAAACTCTGGTTTTCTTTAACTTGCCTCATATCCTCAATGAGCGCTTTCTGTCCTTTCAAGAGCTCACTGAACATTTTTTCGACAGTATCAGGCCCAGGATGTTGCTCAACATCACCAGCAAGTATCAACAACAATGAGATACATTCCAGTACGAGATCAACACACACTGTGGGGCACGGCAGAACAATAATGAACCTATCATCACTTCTAAAACATTTATGTTGTTTACTAACCTGTAAGAACAGGACAAAAGGTTCAGCTGGCTTCATTCTGAAGGCCTCGCCGTGCCCACACGAATGCTCGATGAAGACTGAGCTTAAATAGCCAGTGCGGTCCGTTATCATCGACGAAGTTGTAGTCCCAGGGAGCGCATGCGCCAGTCCGTTCCATGCGGTAGCTTTCCACGCAGGCAGCCGCAAAAGATGACCATCGTAGCTGTCGGCAACATAGCACGTACTTGAGGCGTGATCCGATGTTGAAGCATGGCACAGGAAGGCCTGTAAGAACAGGACAAAAGGTTCAGCTGGCTTCATTCTGAAGGCCTCGCCGTGCCCACACGAATGCTCGATGAAGACTGAGCTTAAATAGCCAGTGCGGTCCGTTATCATCGACGAAGTTGTAGTCCCAGGGAGCGCATGCGCCAGTCCGTTCCATGCGGTAGCTTTCCACGCAGGCAGCCGCAAAAGATGACCATCGTAGCTGTCGGCAACATAGCACGTACTTGAGGCGTGATCCGATGTTGAAGCATGGCACAGGAAGGCCTGTAAGAACAGGACAAAAGGTTCAGCTGGCTTCATTCTGAAGGCCTCGCCGTGATCTAAGCGCGATTCCGAATCTTCGCCTAGCGCTGATTTGATGCACGCGCCGCCTTAAAAAGAGGAAGTGGAAATAACAGCGATCTGGAGCTGTGGTCAAGACGTTCGTCGAAGCCCGCTGATATTTCTAGTGATCTACGCGCGATTCAGAATCTTCGCCTAGCGTTGATTTGAAGCACGCGCCGCCCTAAAAAAAAGGAAGTGGAAATGACAGCGATCTGGAATTGTGGTCAAGACGTTCGTCGAAGCTCGCTGATGTTTCTAGTGATCTGTGATCTGCCTTATTCAAAGGCGATTCCGAATCTTCGCCTAGCGCTGATTTGAAGCACGCGCCGCCCTAAAAAAGGAAGTGGAAATGACAGCGATCTGGAGCTGTGGTCAAGACGTTCGCCGAAGCCCGCTGATGTTTCTAGTGATCTGTGATCTCCCTGATTCACGCGCGATTCCGAATCTTCGCCTAGCGCTGATTTGAAGCACGCGCCGCCTTTAAAAGAGGAAGTGGAAATGACAGCGATCTGGAGCTGTGGTCAAGACGTTCGTCGAAGCCCGCCGATGTTTCTAGTGATCTACGCGCGATCCCGAATCTTCGCCTAGCGTTGATTTGAATTCTGAACGTAAAAGCGCAAAAAACACAAGGACACAGACTAAGGCAGACCTTGTGTTTTTTGCGCTTTTACGTTCAGAATGGAAAACCAACTCGCCCAAATGCAGCCATTGTTGATTTGAAGCACGCGCCGCCTTTAAAAGAGGAAGTGGAAATGACAGCGATCTGGAGCTGTGGTCAAGACGTTCGTCGAAGCCCGCTGATGTTTCTAGTGATCTACGCGCGATTCTGAATCTTCGCCTTGCGCTGATTTGAAGCACGCGCCGCCCTAAAAAAATGAAGTGGAAATGACAGCGATCTGTAGCTGTGGTCAAGACGTTCGTCGAAACCCGCTGATGTTCCTAGTGATCTACGCGCGATTCCGAATCTTCGCCTAGCGCTGATTTGATGCACGCGCCGCCTTAAAAAGAGGAAGTGGAAATGACAGCGATGTGGAGCTGTGGTCAAGACGTTCGTCGAAGCCCGCTGATGTTTCTAGTGATTTACGCGCGATTCCGAATCTTCGCCTAGCGCTGATTTGAAGCACGCGCCGCCTTAAAAAGAGGAAGTGGAAATGACAGCGATCTGGAGCTGTGGTCCAGACGTTCGTCGAAGCCCGCTGATGTTTCTAGTGATCTACGCGCGATTCCGAATCTTCGACTAGCGCTGATTTGAAGCACGCGCCACCTTAAAAAGAGGAAGTAGAAATGAAAGCGATCTGGTGCTGTGGTCAAGACGTTCGTCGAAGCCCGCTGATGTTTCTACCGATCTACGCGCGATTCTGAATCTTCGCCTAGCGCTGATTTGAAGCACGCGCCACCTTAAAAAGAGGAAGTGGAAATAACAGCGATCTGGAGCTGTGGTCAAGACGTTCGTCGAAGCCCGCTGATATTTCTAGTGATCTACGCGCGATTCAGAATCTTCGCCTAGCGTTGATTTGAAGCACGCGCCGCCCCAAAAAAAAGGAAGTGGAAATGACAGCGATCTGGAATTGTGGTCAAGACGTTCGTCGAAGCTCGCTGATGTTTCTAGTAATCTGTGATCTGCCTTATTCAAAGGCGATTCCGAATCTTCGCCTAGCGCTGATTTGAAGCACGCGCCGCCCTAAAAAAAGGAAGTGGAAATGACAGCGATCTGGAGCTGTGGTCAAGACGTTCGCCGAAGCCCGCTGATGTTTCTAGTGATCTGTGATCTCCCTGATTCACGCGCGATTCCGAATCTTCGCCTAGCGCTGATTTGAAGCACGCGCCGCCTTTAAAAGAGGAAGTGGAAATGACAGCTATCTGGAGCTGTGGTCAAGACGTTCGTCGAAGCCCGCTGATGTTCCTAGTGATCTACGCGCGATTCCGAATCTTCGCCTAGCGCTGATTTGATGCACGCGCCGCCTTAAAAAGAGGAAGTGGAAATGACAGCGATGTGGAGCTGTGGTCAAGACGTTCGTCGAAGCCCGCTGATGTTTCTAGTGATCTACGCGCGATTCCGAATCTTCGCCTAGCGCTGATTTGAAGCACGCGCCGCCTTAAAAAGAGGAAGTGGAAATGACAGCGATCTGGAGCTGTGGTCCAGACGTTCGTCGAAGCCCGCTGATGTTTCTAGTGATCTACGCGCGATTCCGAATCTTCGACTAGCGCTGATTTGAAGCACGCGCCACCTTAAAAAGAGGAAGTAGAAATGAAAGCGATCTGGTGCTGTGGTCAAGACGTTCGTCGAAGCCCGCTGATGTTTCTAGTGATCTGTGATCTCCCTGATTCACGCGCGATTCCGAATCTTTGCCTAGCGCTGATTTGAAGCACGCGCCGCCTCAAAAAGAGGAAGTGGAAATGACAGCGATCTGGAGGTGTGGTTTAAGACGTTCGCCGAAGCCCGCTGATGTTTCTAGTGATCTGTGATCTCCCTGATTCACGCGCGATTCCGAATCTTCGCCTAGCTCTGATTTGAAGCACGCGCCGCCTTTAAAAGAGGAAGTGGAAATGACAGCGATCTGCAGCTGTGGTCAAGACGTTCGTCGAAGCCCGCTGATGTTTCTAGTGATCTAAGCGCGATTCCGAATCTTCGCCTAGCGCTGATTTCATGCAAGCGCCGCCTTAAAAAGAGGAAGTGGAAATAACAGCGATCTGGAGCTGTGGTCAAGACGTTCGTCGAAGCCCGCTGATATTTCTAGTTATCTACGCGCGATTCAGAATCTTCGCCTAGCGTTGATTTGAAGCACGCGCCGCCCTAAAAAAAAGGAAGTGGAAATGACAGCGATCTGGAATTGTGGTCAAGACGTTCGTCGAAGCTCGCTGATGTTTCTAGTGATCTGTGATCTGCCTTATTCAAAGGCGATTCCGAATCTTCGCCTAGCGCTGATTTGAAGCACGCGCCGCCCTAAAAAAGGAAGTGGAAATGACAGCGATCTGGAGCTGTGGTCAAGACGTTCGCCGAAGCCCGCTGATGTTTCTAGTGATCTGTGATCTCCCTGATTCACGCGCGATTCCGAATCTTCGCCTAGTGCTGATTTGAAGCACGCGCCGCCTTTAAAAGAGGAAGTGGAAATGACAGCGATCTGGAGCTGTGGTCAAGACGTTCGTCGAAGCCCGCCGATGTTTCTAGTGATCTACGCGCGATCCCGAATCTTCGCCTAGCGTTGATTTGAATTCTGAACGTAAAAGCGCAAAAAACACAAGGACACAGACTAAGGCAGACCTTGTGTTTTTTGCGCTTTTACGTTCAGAATGGAAAACCAACTCGCCCAAATGCAGCCATTGTTGATTTGAAGCACGCGCCGCCTTTAAAAGAGGAAGTGGAAATGACAGCGATCTGGAGCTGTGGTCAAGACGTTCGTCGAAGCCCGCTGATGTTTCTAGTGATCTACGCGCGATTCTGAATCTTCGCCTTGCGCTGATTTGAAGCACGCGCCGCCCTAAAAAAATGAAGTGGAAATGACAGCGATCTGTAGCTGTGGTCAAGACGTTCGTCGAAACCCGCTGATGTTCCTAGTGATCTACGCGCGATTCCGAATCTTCGCCTAGCGCTGATTTGATGCACGCGCCGCCTTAAAAAGAGGAAGTGGAAATGACAGCGATGTGGAGCTGTGGTCAAGACGTTCGTCGAAGCCCGCTGATGTTTCTAGTGATTTACGCGCGATTCCGAATCTTCGCCTAGCACTGATTTGAAGCACGCGCCGCCTTAAAAAGAGGAAGTGGAAATGACAGCGATCTGGAGCTGTGGTCCAGAGGTTCGTCGAAGCCCGCTGATGTTTCTAGTGATCTACGCGCGATTCCGAATCTTCGACTAGCGCTGATTTGAAGCACGCGCCACCTTAAAAAGAGGAAGTAGAAATGAAAGCGATCTGGTGCTGTGGTCAAGACGTTCGTCGAAGCCCGCTGATGTTTCTAGTGATCTGTGATCTCCCTGATTCACGCGCGATTCCGAATCTTTGCCTAGCGCTGATTTGAAGCACGCGCCGCCTTAAAAAGAGGAAGTGGAAATGACAGCGATCTGGAGGTGTGGTTTAAGACGTTCGCCGAAGCCCGCTGATGTTTCTAGTGATCTGTGATCTCCCTGATTCACGCGCGATTCCGAATCTTCGCCTAGCTCTGATTTGAAGCACGCGCCGCCTTTAAAAGAGGAAGTGGAAATGACAGCGATCTGGAGCTGTGGTCAAGACGTTCGTCGAAGCCCGCTGATATTTCTAGTGATCTACGCGCGATTCAGAATCTTCGCCTAGCGTTGATTTGAAGCACGCGCCGCCCTAAAAAAAAGGAAGTGGAAATGACAGCGATCTGGAATTGTGGTCAAGACGTTCGTCGAAGCTCGCTGATGTTTCTAGTGATCTGTGATCTGCCTTATTCAAAGGCGATTCCGAATCTTCGCCTAGCGCTGATTTGAAGCACGCGCCGCCCTAAAAAAGGAAGTGGAAATGACAGCGATCTGGAGCTGTGGTCAAGACGTTCGCCGAAGCCCGCTGATGTTTCTAGTGATCTGTGATCTCCCTGATTCACGCGCGATTCCGAATCTTCGCCTAGCGCTGATTTGAAGCACGCGCCGCCTTTAAAAGAGGAAGTGGAAATGACAGCGATCTGGAGCTGTGGTCAAGACGTTCGTCGAAGCCCGCCGATGTTTCTAGTGATCTACGCGCGATCCCGAATCTTCGCCTAGCGTTGATTTGAATTCTGAACGTAAAAGCGCAAAAAACACAAGGACACAGACTAAGGCAGACCTTGTGTTTTTGCGCTTTTACGTTCAGAATGGAAAACCAACTCGCCCAAATGCAGCCATTGTTGATTTGAAGCACGCGCCGCCTTTAAAAGAGGAAGTGGAAATGACAGCGATCTGGAGCTGTGGTCAAGACGTTCGTCGAAGCCCGCTGATGTTTCTAGTGATCTACGCGCGATTCTGAATCTTCGCCTTGCGCTGATTTGAAGCACGCGCCGCCCTAAAAAAATGAAGTGGAAATGACAGCGATCTGTAGCTGTGGTCAAGACGTTCGTCGAAACCCGCTGATGTTCCTAGTGATCTACGCGCGATTCCGAATCTTCGCCTAGCGCTGATTTGATGCACGCGCCGCCTTAAAAAGAGGAAGTGGAAATGACAGCGATGTGGAGCTGTGGTCAAGACGTTCGTCGAAGCCCGCTGATGTTTCTAGTGATTTACGCGCGATTCCGAATCTTCGCCTAGCGCTGATTTGAAGCACGCGCCGCCTTAAAAAGAGGAAGTGGAAATGACAGCGATCTGGAGCTGTGGTCCAGACGTTCGTCGAAGCCCGCTGATGTTTCTAGTGATCAACGCGCGATTCCGAATCTTCGACTAGCGCTGATTTGAAGCACGCGCCACCTTAAAAAGAGGAAGTAGAAATGAAAGCGATCTGGTGCTGTGGTCAAGACGTTCGTCGAAGCCCGCTGATGTTTCTACCGATCTACGCGCGATTCTGAATCTTCGCCTAGCGTTGATTTGAAGCACGCGCCGCCCCAAAAAAAAGGAAGTGGAAATGACAGCGATCTGGAATTGTGGTCAAGACGTTCGTCGAAGCTCGCTGATGTTTCTAGTGATCTGTGATCTGCCTTATTCAAAGGCGATTCCGAATCTTCGCCTAGCGCTGATTTGAAGCACGCGCCGCCCTAAAAAAAGGAAGTGGAAATGACAGCGATCTGGAGCTGTGGTCAAGACGTTCGCCGAAGCCCGCTGATGTTTCTAGTGATCTGTGATCTCCCTGATTCACGCGCGATTCCGAATCTTCGCCTAGCGCTGATTTGAAGCACGCGCCGCCTTTAAAAGAGGAAGTGGAAATGACAGCTATCTCGAGCTGTGGTCAAGACGTTCGTCGAAGCCCGCTGATGTTCCTAGTGATCTACGCGCGATTCCGAATCTTCGCCTAGCGCTGATTTGATGCACGCGCCGCCTTAAAAAGAGGAAGTGGAAATGACAGCGATGTGGAGCTGTGGTCAAGACGTTCGTCGAAGCCCGCTGATGTTTCTAGTGATCTACGCGCGATTCCGAATCTTCGCCTAGCGCTGATTTGAAGCACGCGCCACCTTAAAAAGAGGAAGTAGAAATGAAAGCGATCTGGTGCTGTGGTCAAGACGTTCGTCGAAGCCCGCTGATGTTTCTAGTGATCTGTGATCTCCCTGATTCACGCGCGATTCCGAATCTTTGCCTAGCGCTGATTTGAAGCACGCGCCGCCTTAAAAAGAGGAAGTGGAAATGACAGCGATCTGGAGCTGTGGTCAAGACGTACGTCGAAGCCCGCTGATGTTTCTAGTAATCTGTGATCTCCCTGATTCACGCGCGATTCCGAATCTTCGCCTAGCGCTGATTTGAAGCACGCGCCGCCATTAAAAAAGGAAGTGGAAATGACAGCGATCTGGAGGTGTGGTTTAAGACGTTCGCCGAAGCCCGCTGATGTTTCTAGTGATCTGTGATCTCCCTGATTCACGCGCGATTCCGAATCTTCGCCTAGCTCTGATTTGAAGCACGCGCCGCCTTTAAAAGAGGAAGTGGAAATGACAGCGATCTGCAGCTGTGGTCAAGACGTTCGTCGAAGCCCGCTGATGTTTCTAGTGATCTAAGCGCGATTCCGAATCTTCGCCTAGCGCTGATTTGATGCACGCGCCGCCTTAAAAAGAGGAAGTGGAAATAACAGCGATCTGGAGCTGTGGTCAAGACGTTCGTCGAAGCCCGCTGATATTTCTAGCGATCTACGCGCGACTCAGAATCTTCGCCTAGCGTTGAGTTGAAGCACGCGCCGCCCTAAAAAAAAGGAAGTGGAAATGACAGCGATCTGGAATTGTGGTCAAGACGTTCGTCGAAGCTCGCTGATGTTTCTAGTGATCTGTGATCTGCCTTATTCAAACGCGATTCCGAATCTTCGCCTAGCGCTGATTTGAAGCACGCGCCGCCCTAAAAAAGGAAGTGGAAATGACAGCGATCTGGAGCTGTGGTCAAGACGTTCGCCGAAGCCCGCTGATGTTTCTAGTGATCTGTGATCTCCCTGATTCACGCGCGATTCCGAATCTTCGCCTAGCGCTGATTTGAAGCACGCGCCGCCTTTAAAAGAGGAAGTGGAAATGACAGCGATCTGGAGCTGTGGTCAAGACGTTCGTCGAAGCCCGCCGATGTTTCTAGTGATCTACGCGCGATCCCGAATCTTCGCCTAGCGTTGATTTGAATTCTGAACGTAAAAGCGCAAAAAACACAAGGACACAGACTAAGGCAGACCTTGTGTTTTTTGCGCTTTACGTTCAGAATGGAAAACCAACTCGCCCAAATGCAGCCATTGTTGATTTGAAGCACGCGCCGCCTTTAAAAGAGGAAGTGGAAATGACAGCGATCTGGAGCTGTGGTCAAGACGTTCGTCGAAGCCCGCTGATGTTTCTAGTGATCTACGCGCGATTCTGAATCTTCGCCTTGCGCTGATTTGAAGCACGCGCCGCCCTAAAAAAATGAAGTGGAAATGACAGCGATCTGTAGCTGTAGTCAAGACGTTCGTCGAAACCCGCTGATGTTCCTAGTGATCTACGCGCGATTCCGAATCTTCGCCTAGCGCTGATTTGATGCACGCGCCGCCTTAAAAAGAGGAAGTGGAAATGACAGCGATGTGGAGCTGTGGTCAAGACGTTCGTCGAAGCCCGCTGATGTTTCTAGTGATCTACGCGCGATTCCGAATCTTCGCCTAGCGCTGATTTGAAGCACGCGCCGCCTTAAAAAGAGGAAGTGGAAATGACAGCGATCTGGAGCTGTGGTCCAGACGTTCGTCGAAGCCCGCTGATGTTTCTAGTGATCTACGCGCGATTCCGAATCTTCGACTAGCGCTGATTTGAAGCACGCGCCACCTTAAAAAGAGGAAGTAGAAATGAAAGCGATCTGGTGCTGTGGTCAAGACGTTCGTCGAAGCCCGCTGATGTTTCTACCGATCTACGCGCGATTCTGAATCTTCGCCTAGCGCTGATTTGAAGCACGCGCCACCTTAAAAAGAGGAAGTGGAAATAACAGCGATCTGGAGCTGTGGTCAAGACGTTCGTCGAAGCCCGCTGATATTTCTAGTGATCTACGCGCGATTCAGAATCTTCGCCTAGCGTTGATTTGAAGCACGCGCCGCCCCCAAAAAAAGGAAGTGGAAATGACAGCGATCTGGAATTGTGGTCAAGACGTTCGTCGAAGCTCGCTGATGTTTCTAGTGATCTGTGATCTGCCTTATTCAAAGGCGATTCCGAATCTTCGCCTAGCGTTGATTTGAAGCACGCGCCGCCCTAAAAAAGGAAGTGGAAATGACAGCGATCTGGAGCTGTGGTCAAGACGTTCGTCGAAGCCCGCTGATGTTTCTAGTGATCTACGCGCGATTCTGAATCTTCGCCTTGCGCTGATTTGAAGCACGCGCCGCCCTAAAAAAAATGAAGTGGAAATGACAGCGATCTGTAGCTGTGGTCAAGACGTTCGTCGAAGCCCGCTGATGTTTCTAGTGATCTGTGATCTCCCTGATTCACACGCGATTCCGAATCTTCGCCTAGCGCTAATTTGAAGCACGCGCCGCCCTAAAAAAGGAAGTGGAAATGACAGCGATCTGGAGCTGTGGTCAAGGCGTTCGTCGAAGCCCGCTGATATTTCTAGTGATCTACGCGCGATTCAGAATCTTCGCCTAGCGTTGATTTGAAGCACGCGCCGCCCTAAAAAAAAGGAAGTGGAAATGACAGCGATCTGGAGCTGTGGTCAAGACGTTCGCCGAAGCCCGCTGATGTTTCTAGTGATCTGTGATCTCCCTGATTCACGCGCGATTCCGAATCTTCGCCTAGCGCTGATTTGAAGCACGCGCCCCCTTTAAAAGAGGAAATGGAAATGACAGCGATCTGGAGCTGTGGTCAAGACGTTCGTCGAAGCCCGCCGATGTTTCTAGTGATCTACGCGCGATCCCGAATCTTCGCCTAGCGTTGATTTGAAGCACGCGCCGCCCTAAAAAAGGAAGTGGAAATGACAGCGATCTGGAGCTGTGGTCAAGACGTTCGTCGAAGCCCGCTGATGTTTCTAGTGATCTACGCGCGATTCTGAATCTTCGCCTTGCGCTGATTTGAAGCACGCGCCGCCCTAAATAAATGAAGTGGAAATGACAGCGATCTGTAGCTGTGGTCAAGACGTTCGTCGAAGCCCGCTGATGTTTCTAGTGATCTGTGATCTCCCTGATTCACGCGCGATTCCGAATCTTCGCCTAGCGCTAATTTGAAGCACGCGCCGCCTTAAAAAGAGGAAGTGGAAATGGCAGCGATCTGGAGCTGTGGTCAAGACGTTCGTCGAAGCCCGCTGATGTTCCTAGTGATCTACGCGCGATTCCGAATCTTCGCCTAGCGCTGATTTGAAGCACGCGCCGCCTTAAAAAGAGGAAGTGGAAATGACAGCGATCTGGAGCTGTGGTCCAGACGTTCGTCGAAGCCCGCTGATGTTTCTAGTGATCTACGCGCGATTCCGAATCTTCGACTAGCGCTGATTTGAAGCACGCGCCACCTTAAAAAGAGGAAGTAGAAATGAAAGCGATCTGGTGCTGTGGTCAAGATGTTCGTCGAAGCCCGCTGATGTTTCTACCGATCTACGCGCGATTCTGAATCTTCGCCTAGCGCTGATTTGAAGCACGCGCCACCTTAAAAAGAGGAAGTGGAAATAACAGCGATCTGGAGCTGTGGTCAAGACGTTCGTCGAAGCTCGCTGATGTTTCTAGTGATCTGTGATCTGCCTTATTCAAAGGCGATTCCGAATCTTCGCCTAGCGCTGATTTGAAGCACGCGCCGCCCTAAAAAAAGGAAGTGGAAATGACAGCGATCTGGAGCTGTGGTCAAGACGTTCGCCGAAGCCCGCTGAAGTTTCTAGTGATCTGTGATCTCCCTGATTCACGCGCGATTCCGAATCTTCGCCTAGCGCTGATTTGAAGCACGCGCCGCCTTTAAAAGAGGAAGTGGAAATGACAGCTATCTGGAGCTGTGGTCAAGACGTTCGTCGAAGCCCGCCGATGTTTCTAGTGATCTACGCGCGATCCCGAATCTTCGCCTAGCGTTGATTTGAAGCACGCGCCGCCCTAAAAAAGGAAGTGGAAATGACAGCGATCTGGAGCTGTGGTCAAGACGTTCGTCGAAGCCCGCTGATGTTTCTAGTGATCTACGCGCGATTCTGAATCTTCGCCTTGTGCTGATTTGAAGCACGCGCCGCCCTAAAAAAATGAAGTGGAAATGACAGCGATCTGTAGCTGTGGTCAAGACGTTCGTCGAAGCCCGCTGATGTTTCTAGTGATCTGTGATCTCCCTGATTCACGCGCGATTCCGAATCTTCGCCTAGCGCTAATTTGAAGCACGCGCCGCCTTAAAAAGAGGAAGTGGAAATGGCAGCGTTCTGGAGCTGTGGTCAAGACGTTCGTCGAAGCCCGCTGATGTTCCTAGTGATCTAGGCGCGATTCCGAATCTTCGCCTAGCGCTGATTTGATGCACGCGCCGCCTTAAAAAGAGGAAGTGGAAATGACAGCGATGTGGAGCTGTGGTCCAGACGTTCGTCGAAGCCCTCTGATGTTTCTAGTGATCTACGCGCGATTCCGAATCTTCGACTAGCGCTGATTTGAAGCACGGGCCACCTTAAAAAGAGGAAGTAGAAATGAAAGCGATCTGGTGCTGTGGTCAAGACGTTCGTCGAAGCCCGCTGATGTTTCTACCGATCTACGCGCGATTCTGAATCTTCGCCTAGCGCTGATTTGAAGCACGCGCCACCTTAAAAAGAGGAAGTGGAAATTACAGCGATCTGGAGCTGTGGTCAAGACGTTCGTCGAAGCCCGCTGATGTTTCTAGTGATCTGTGATCTCCCTGATTCACGCGCGATTCCGAATCTTTCCCTAGCGCTGATTTGAAGCACGCGCCGCCTTAAAAAGAGGAAGTGGAAATGACAGCGATCTGGAGCTGTGGTCAAGACGTTCGTCGAAGCCCGCTGATGTTTCTAGTGATCTGTGATCTCTCTGATTCACGCGAGATTCCGAATCTTCGCCTAGCGCTGATTTGAATTACGCGCGCCTTTAAAAGAGGAAGTGGAAATGACAGCGATCTGGAGCTGTGGTCAAGACGTTCGTCGAAGCCTGCTGATGTTTCTAGTGATCTACGCGCGATTCCGAATCTTTGCCTAGCGCTGATTTGAAGCACGTGCCGCCCTAAAAAAAGGAAGTGGAAATTACAGCGATCTGGAGCTGTGGTCAAGACGTTCGTCGAAGCCCGCTGATGTTTCTAGTGATCTGTGATCTCCCTGATTCACGCGCGATTCCGAATCTTCGCCTAGCGCTGATTTCAAGCACGCGCCGCCATTAAAAAAGGAAGTGGAAATGACAGCGATCTGGAGCTGTGGTTTAAGACGTTCGCCGAAGCCCGCTGATGTTTCTAGTGATCTGTGATCTCTCTGATTCACGCGCGATTCCGAATCTTCGCCTAGCTCTGATTTGAAGCACGCGCCGCCTTTAAAAGAGGAAGTGGAAATGACAGCGATCTGCAGCTGTGGTCAAGACGTTCGTCGAAGCCCGCTGATGTTTCTAGTGATCTAAGCGCGATTCCGAATCTTTGCCTAGCGCTGATTTGATGCACGCGCCGCCTTAAAAAGAGGAAGTGGAAATAACAGCGATCTGGAGCTGTGGTCAAGACGTTCGTCGAAGCCCGCTGATATTTCTAGTGATCTACGCGCGATTCAGAATCTTCGCCTAGCGTTGATTTGAAGCACGCGCCGCCCTAAAAAAAGGAAGTGGAAATGACAGCGATCTGGAATTGTGGTCAAGACGTTCGTCGAAGCTCGCTGATGTTTATAGTGATCTGTGATCTGCCTTATTCAATGGCGATTCCGAATCTTCGCCTAGCGCTGATTTGAAGCACGCGCCGCCCTAAAAAAAGGAAGTGGAAATGACAGCGATCTGGAGCTGTGGTCAAGACGTTCGCCGAAGCCCGCTGATGTTTCTAGTGATCTGTGATCTCCCTGATTCACGCGCGATTCCGAATCTTCTCCTAGCGCTGATTTGAAGCACGCGCCGCCTTTAAAAGAGGAAGTGGAAATGACAGCGATCTGGAGCTGTGGTCAAGACGTTCGTCGAAGCCCGCCGATGTTTCTAGTGATCTACGCGCGATCCCGAATCTTCGCCTAGCGTTGATTTGAAGCACGCGCCGCCCTAAAAAAGGTAGTGGAAATGACAGCGATCTGGAGCTGTGGTCAAGACGTTCGTCGAAGCCCGCTGATGTTTCTATTGATCTACGCGCGATTCTGAATCTTCGCCTTGCGCTGATTTGAAGCACGCGCCGCCCTAAAAAAAATGAAGTGGAAATGACAGCGATCTGTAGCTGTGGTCAAGACGTTCGTCGAAGCCCGCTGATGATTCTACCGATCTACGAGCGATTCCGAATCTTCGCCAAGCGCTGATTTGAAGCACGCGCCGCCTTAAAAAAAGGAAGTGGAAATGACAGCGATCTGGAATTGTGGTCAAGACGTTCGTCGAAGCCCGCTGATGTTTCTAGTGATCTACGCGCGATTCTGAATCTTCGCCTAGCGCTGATTTGAAGCACGCGCCGCCCTAAAAAAAGGAAGTGGAAATGGCAGCGATCTGTAGCTGTGGTCAAGACGTTCGTCGAGGCCCGCTGATGTTTCTAGTGATCTACGCGCGATTCAGAATCTTCGCCTAGCGTTGATTTGAAGCCCACGCCGCCCTAAAAAAAGGAAGTGGAAATGACAGCGATCTGGAATTGTGGTCAAGACGTTCGTCGAAGCCCGCTCATGTTTCTAGTGATCTGTGATCTCCCTGATTCACGCGCGATTCCGAATCTTCGCCTAGCGCTGATTTGAAGCACGCGCCGCCTTAAAAAAGGAAGTGGAAATGACAGCGATCTGGAGCTGTGGTCAAGACGTTCGCTGAAGCCCGCTGATGTTTCTAGTGATCTGTGATCTCCCTGATTCAAGCGCGATTCCGAATCTTCGCCTAGCGCCGATTTTAAGCACGCGCCGCCTTTAAAAGAGGAAGTGGAAATGACAGCGATCTGGAGCTGTGGTCAAGACGTTCGTCTAAGCCCGCTGATGTTTCTAGTGATCTGTGATCTCCCTGATTCACGCGCGATTCCGAATCTTTGCCTAGCGCTGATTTGAAGCACGCGCCGCCTTAAAAAGAGGAAGTGGAAATGACAGCGATCTGGAGCTGTCTTCAAGACGTTCGTCGAAGCCCGCTGATGTTTCTAGTGATCTACGCGCGATTCCGAATCTTCGCCTAGCGCTGATTTGAAGCACGCGCCGCCTTAAAAAGAGGAAGTGGAAATGACAGCGATCTGGAGCTGTGGTCCAGACGTTCGTCGAAGCCCGCTGATGTTTCTAGTGATCTACGCGCGATTCCGAATCTTCGACTAGCGCTGATTTGAAGCACGCGCCACCTTAAAAAGAGGAAGTAGAAATGAAAGCGATCTGGTGCTGTGGTCAAGACGTTCGTCGAAGCCCGCTGATGTTTCTACCGATCTACGCGCGATTCTGAATCTTCGCCTAGCGCTGATTTGAAGCACGCGCCACCTTAAAAAGAGGAAGTGGAAATAACAGCGATCTGGAGCTGTGGTCAAGACGTTCGTCGAAGCTCGCTGATGTTTCTAGTGATCTGTGATCTGCCTTATTCAAAGGCGATTCCGAATCTTCGCCTAGCGCTGATTTGAAGCACGCGCCGCCCTAAAAAAAGGAAGTGGAAATGACAGCGATCTGGAGCTGTGGTCAAGACGTTCGCCGAAGCCCGCTGATGTTTCTAGTGATCTGTGATCTCCCTGATTCACGCGCGATTCCGAATCTTCGCCTAGCGCTGATTTGAAGCACGCGCCGCCTTTAAAAGAGGAAGTGGAAATGACAGCTATCTGGAGCTGTGGTCAAGACGTTCGTCGAAGCCCGCCGATGTTTCTAGTGATCTACGCGCGATCCCGAATCTTCGCCTAGCGTTGATTTGAAGCACGCGCCGCCCTAAAAAAGGAAGTGGAAATGACAGCGATCTGGAGCTGTGGTCAAGATGTTCGTCGAAGCCCGCTGATGTTTCTAGTGATCTACGCGCGATTCTGAATCTTCGCCTTGCGCTGATTTGAAGCACGCGCCGCCCTAAAAAAATGAAGTGGAAATGACAGCGATCTGTAGCTGTGGTCAAGACGTTCGTCGAAGCCCGCTGATGTTTCTAGTGATCTGTGATCTCCCTGATTCACGCGCGATTCCGAATCTTCGCCTAGCTCTAATTTGAAGCACTGCCGCCTTAAAAAGAGGAAGTGGAAATGGCAGCGTTCTGGAGCTGTGGTCAAGACGTTCGTCGAAGCCCGCTGATGTTCCTAGTGATCTACGCGCGATTCCGAATCTTCGCCTAGCGCTGATTTGATGCACGCGCCGCCTTAAAAAAAGGAAGTGGAAATGACAGCGATGTGGAGCTGTGGTCAAGACGTTCGTCGAAGCCCGCTGATGTTTCTAGTGATCTACGCGCGATTCCGAATCTTCGCCTAGCGGTGATTTGAAGCACGCGCCGCCTTAAAAAGAGGAAGTGGAAATGAAAGCGATCTGGTGCTGTGGTCAAGACGTTCGTCGAAGCCCGCTGATGTTTCTAGTGATCTGTGATCTCCCTGATTCACGCGCGATTCCGAATCTTCGCCTAGCTCTAATTTGAAGCACTGCCGCCTTAAAAAGAGGAAGTGGAAATGGCAGCGTTCTGGAGCTGTGGTCAAGACGTTCGTCGAAGCCCGCTGATGTTCCTAGTGATCTACGCGCGATTCCGAATCTTCGCCTAGCGCTGATTTGAAGCACGCGCCGCCTTAAAAAGAGGAAGTGGAAATGACAGCGATCTGGAGCTGTGGTCCAGACGTTCGTCGAAGCCCTCTGATGTTTCTAGTGATCTACGCGCGATTCCGAATCTTCGACTAGCGCTGATTTGAAGCACGGGCCACCTTAAAAAGAGGAAGTAGAAATGAAAGCGATCTGGTGCTGTGGTCAAGACGTTCGTCGAAGCCCGCTGATGTTTCTACCGATCTACGCGCGATTCTGAATCTTCGCCTAGCGCTGATTTGAAGCACGCGCCACCTTAAAAAGAGGAAGTGAAAATTACAGCGATCTGGAGCTGTGGTCAAGACGTTCGTCGAAGCCCGCTGATGTTTCTAGTGATCTGTGATCTCCCTGATTCACGCGCGATTCCGAATCTTTCCCTAGCGCTGATTTGAAGCACGCGCCGCCTTAAAAAGAGGAAGTGGAAATGACAGCGATCTGGAGCTGTGGTCAAGACGTTCGTCGAAGCCCGCTGATGTTTCTAGTGATCTGTGATCTCTCTGATTCACGCGAGATTCCGAATCTTCGCCTAGCGCTGATTTGAATTACGCGCGCCTTTAAAAGAGGAAGTGGAAATGACAGCGATCTGGAGCTGTGGTCAAGACGTTCGTCGAAGCCTGCTGATGTTTCTAGTGATCTACGCGCGATTCCGAATCTTTGCCTAGCGCTGATTTGAAGCACGTGCCGCCCTAAAAAAAGGAAGTGGAAATTACAGCGATCTGGAGCTGTGGTCAAGACGTTCGTCGAAGCCCGCTGATGTTTCTAGTGATCTGTGATCTCCCTGATTCACGCGCGATTCCGAATCTTCGCCTAGCGCTGATTTCAAGCACGCGCCGCCATTAAAAAAGGAAGTGGAAATGACAGCGATCTGGAGCTGTGGTTTAAGACGTTCGCCGAAGCCCGCTGATGTTTCTAGTGATCTGTGATCTCTCTGATTCATGCGCGATTCCGAATCTTCGCCTAGCTCTGATTTGAAGCACGCGCCGCCTTTAAAAGAGGAAGTGGAAATGACAGCGATCTGCAGCTGTGGTCAAGACGTTCGTCGAAGCCCGCTGATGTTTCTAGTGATCTAAGCGCGATTCGGAATCTTTGCCTAGCGCTGATTTGATGCACGCGCCGCCTTAAAAAGAGGAAGTGGAAATAACAGCGATCTGGAGCTGTGGTCAAGACGTTCGTCGAAGCCCGCTGATATTTCTAGTGATCTACGCGCGATTCAGAATCTTCGCCTAGCGTTGATTTGAAGCACGCGCCGCCCTAAAAAAAGGAAGTGGAAATGACAGCGATCTGGAATTGTGGTCAAGACGTTCGTCGAAGCTCGCTGATGTTTCTAGTGATCTGTGATCTGCCTTATTCAATGGCGATTCCGAATCTTCGCCTAGCGCTGATTTGAAGCACGCGCCGCCCTAAAAAAAGGAAGTGGAAATGACAGCGATCTGGAGCTGTGGTCAAGACGTTCGCCGAAGCCCGCTGATGTTTCTAGTGATCTGTGATCTCCCTGATTCACGCGCGATTCCGAATCTTCGCCTAGCGCTGATTTGAAGCACGCGCCGCCTTTAAAAGAGGAAGTGGAAATGACAGCGATCTGGAGCTGTGGTCAAGACGTTCGTCGAAGCCCGCCGATGTTTCTAGTGATCTACGCGCGATCCCGAATCTTCGCCTAGCGTTGATTTGAAGCACGCGCCGCCCTAAAAAAGGTAGTGGAAATGACAGCGATCTGGAGCTGTGGTCAAGACGTTCGTCGAAGCCCGCTGATGTTTCTATTGATCTACGCGCGATTCTGAATCTTCGCCTTGCGCTGATTTGAAGCACGCGCCGCCCTAAAAAAATGAAGTGGAAATGACAGCGATCTGTAGCTGTGGTCAAGACGTTCGTCGAAGCCCGCTGATGATTCTACCGATCTACGAGCGATTCCGAATCTTTGCCAAGCGCTGATTTGAAGCACGCGCCGCCTTAAAAAAAGGAAGTGGAAATGACAGCGATCTGGAATTGTGGTCAAGACGTTCGTCGAAGCCCGCTGATGTTTCTAGTGATCTACGCGCGATTCTGAATCTTCGCCTAGCGCTGATTTGAAGCACGCGCCGCCCTAAAAAAAGGAAGTGGAAATGGCAGCGATCTGTAGCTGTGGTCAAGACGTTCGTCGAGGCCCGCTGATGTTTCTAGTGATCTACGCGCGATTCAGAATCTTCGCCTAGCGTTGATTTGAAGCCCACGCCGCCCTAAAAAAAAGGAAGTGGAAATGACAGCGATCTGGAATTGTGGTCAAGACGTTCGTCGAAGCCCGCTCATGTTTCTAGTGATCTGTGATCTCCCTGATTCACGCGCGATTCCGAATCTTCGCCTAGCGCTGATTTGAAGCACGCGCCGCCTTAAAAAAGGAAGTGGAAATGACAGCGATCTGGAGCTGTGGTCAAGACGTTCGCTGAAGCCCGCTGATGTTTCTAGTGATCTGTGATCTCCCTGATTCAAGCGCGATTCCGAATCTTCGCCTAGCGCCGATTTTAAGCACGCGCCGCCTTTAAAAGAGGAAGTGGAAATGACAGCGATCTGGAGCTGTGGTCAAGACGTTCGTCTAAGCCCGCTGATGTTTCTAGTGATCTGTGATCTCCCTGATTCACGCGCGATTCCGAATCTTTGCCTAGCGCTGATTTGAAGCACGCGCCGCCTTAAAAAGAGGAAGTGGAAATGACAGCGATCTGGAGCTGTCTTCAAGACGTTCGTCGAAGCCCGCTGATGTTTCTAGTGATCTACGCGCGATTCCGAATCTTCGCCTAGCGCTGATTTGAAGCACGCGCCGCCTTAAAAAGAGGAAGTGGAAATGACAGCGATCTGGAGCTGTGGTCCAGACGTTCGTCGAAGCCCGCTGATGTTTCTAGTGATCTACGCGCGATTCCGAATCTTCGACTAGCGCTGATTTGAAGCACGCGCCACCTTAAAAAGAGGAAGTAGAAATGAAAGCGATCTGGTGCTGTGGTCAAGACGTTCGTCGAAGCCCGCTGATGTTTCTACCGATCTACGCGCGATTCTGAATCTTCGCCTAGCGCTGATTTGAAGCACGCGCCACCTTAAAAAGAGGAAGTGGAAATAACAGCGATCTGGAGCTGTGGTCAAGACGTTCGTCGAAGCTCGCTGATGTTTCTAGTGATCTGTGATCTGCCTTATTCAAAGGCGATTCCGAATCTTCGCCTAGCGCTGATTTGAAGCACGCGCCGCCCTAAAAAAAGGAAGTGGAAATGACAGCGATCTGGAGCTGTGGTCAAGACGTTCGCCGAAGCCCGCTGATGTTTCTAGTGATCTGTGATCTCCCTGATTCACGCGCGATTCCGAATCTTCGCCTAGCGCTGATTTGAAGCACGCGCCGCCTTTAAAAGAGGAAGTGGAAATGACAGCTATCTGGAGCTGTGGTCAAGACGTTCGTCGAAGCCCGCCGATGTTTCTAGTGATCTACGCGCGATCCCGAATCTTCGCCTAGCGTTGATTTGAAGCACGCGCCGCCCTAAAAAAGGAAGTGGAAATGACAGCGATCTGGAGCTGTGGTCAAGATGTTCGTCGAAGCCCGCTGATGTTTCTAGTGATCTGTGATCTCCCTGATTCACGCGCGATTCCGAATCTTTGCCTAGCGCTGATTTGAAGCACGCGCCGCCTTAAAAAGAGGAAGTGGAAATGACAGCGATCTGGAGCTGTCTTCAAGACGTTCGTCGAAGCCCGCTGATGTTTCTAGTGATCTACGCGCGATTCCGAATCTTCGCCTAGCGCTGATTTGAAGCACGCGCCGCCTTAAAAAGAGGAAGTGGAAATGACAGCGATCTGGAGCTGTGGTCCAGACGTTCGTCGAAGCCCGCTGATGTTTCTAGTGATCTACGCGCGATTCCGAATCTTCGACTAGCGCTGATTTGAAGCACGCGCCACCTTAAAAAGAGGAAGTAGAAATGAAAGCGATCTGGTGCTGTGGTCAAGACGTTCGTCGAAGCCCGCTGATGTTTCTACCGATCTACGCGCGATTCTGAATCTTCGCCTAGCGCTGATTTGAAGCACGCGCCACCTTAAAAAGAGGAAGTGGAAATAACAGCGATCTGGAGCTGTGGTCAAGACGTTCGTCGAAGCTCGCTGATGTTTCTAGTGATCTGTGATCTGCCTTATTCAAAGGCGATTCCGAATCTTCGCCTAGCGCTGATTTGAAGCACGCGCCGCCCTAAAAAAAGGAAGTGGAAATGACAGCGATCTGGAGCTGTGGTCAAGACGTTCGCCGAAGCCCGCTGATGTTTCTAGTGATCTGTGATCTCCCTGATCTACGCGCGATTCTGAATCTTCGCCTTGCGCTGATTTGAAGCACGCGCCGCCCTAAAAAAATGAAGTGGAAATGACAGCGATCTGTAGCTGTGGTCAAGACGTTCGTCGAAGCCCGCTGATGTTTCTAGTGATCTGTGATCTCCCTGATTCACGCGCGATTCCGAATCTTCGCCTAGCTCTAATTTGAAGCACTGCCGCCTTAAAAAGAGGAAGTGGAAATGGCAGCGTTCTGGAGCTGTGGTCAAGACGTTCGTCGAAGCCCGCTGATGTTCCTAGTGATCTACGCGCGATTCCGAATCTTCGCCTAGCGCTGATTTGATGCACGCGCCGCCTTAAAAAGAGGAAGTGGAAATGACAGCGATGTGGAGCTGTGGTCAAGACGTTCGTCGAAGCCCGCTGATGTTTCTAGTGATCTACGCGCGATTCCGAATCTTCGCCTAGCGCTGATTTGAAGCACGCGCCGCCTTAAAAAGAGGAAGTGGAAATGACAGCGATCTGGAGCTGTGGTCCAGACGTTCGTCGAAGCCCGCTGATGTTTCTAGTGATCTACGCGCGATTCCGAATCTTCGACTAGCGCTGATTTGAAGCACGGGCCACCTTAAAAAGAGGAAGTAGAAATGAAAGCGATCTGGTGCTGTGGTCAAGACGTTCGTCGAAGCCCGCTGATGTTTCTACCGATCTACGCGCGATTCTGAATCTTCGCCTAGCGCTGATTTGAAGCACGCGCCACCTTAAAAAGAGGAAGTGGAAATTACAGCGATCTGGAGCTGTGGTCAAGACGTTCGTCGAAGCCCGCTGATGTTTCTAGTGATCTGTGATCTCCCTGATTCACGCGCGATTCCGAATCTTTGCCTAGCGCTGGTTTGAAGCACGCGCCGCCTTAAAAAGAGGAAGTGGAAATGACAGCGATCTGGAGCTGTCTTTAAGACGTTCGTCGAAGCCCGCTGATGTTTCTAGTGATCTGTGATCTCTCTGATTCACGCGAGATTCCGAATCTTCGCCTAGCGCTGATTTGAATTACGCGCGCCTTTAAAAGAGGAAGTGGAAATGACAGCGATCTGGAGCTGTGGTCAAGACGTTCGTCGAAGCCTGCTGATGTTTCTAGTGATCTACGCGCGATTCCGAATCTTTGCCTAGCGCTGATTTGAAGCACGTGCCGCCCTAAAAAAAGGAAGTGGAAATTACAGCGATCTGGAGCTGTGGTCAAGACGTTCGTCGAAGCCCGCTGATGTTTCTAGTGATCTGTGATCTCCCTGATTCACGCGCGATTCCGAATCTTCGCCTAGCGCTGATTTCAAGCACGCGCCGCCATTAAAAAAGGAAGTGGAAATGACAGCGATCTGGAGCTGTGGTTTAAGACGTTCGCCGAAGCCCGCTGATGTTTCTAGTGATCTGTGATCTCTCTGATTCACGCGCGATTCCGAATCTTCGCCTAGCTCTGATTTGAAGCACGCGCCGCCTTTAAAAGAGGAAGTGGAAATGACAGCGATCTGCAGCTGTGGTCAAGACGTTCGTCGAAGCCCGCTGATGTTTCTAGTGATCTAAGCGCGATTCCGAATCTTTGCCTAGCGCTGATTTGATGCACGCGCCGCCTTAAAAAGAGGAAGTGGAAATAACAGCGATCTGGAGCTGTGGTCAAGACGTTCGTCGAAGCCCGCTGATATTTCTAGTGATCTACGCGCGATTCAGAATCTTCGCCTAGCGTTGATTTGAAGCACGCGCCGCCCTAAAAAAAGGAAGTGGAAATGACAGCGATCTGGAATTGTGGTCAAGACGTTCGTCGAAGCTCGCTGATGTTTCTAGTGATCTGTGATCTGCCTTATTCAATGGCGATTCCGAATCTTCGCCTAGCGCTGATTTGAAGCACGCGCCGCCCTAAAAAAAGGAAGTGGAAATGACAGCGATCTGGAGCTGTGGTCAAGACGTTCGCCGAAGCCCGCTGATGTTTCTAGTGATCTGTGATCTCCCTGATTCACGCGCGATTCCGAATCTTCGCCTAGCGCTGATTTGAAGCACGCGCCGCCTTTAAAAGAGGAAGTGGAAATGACAGCGATCTGGAGCTGTGGTCAAGACGTTCGTCGAAGCCCGCCGATGTTTCTAGTGATCTACGCGCGATCCCGAATCTTCGCCTAGCGTTGATTTGAAGCACGCGCCGCCCTAAAAAAGGTAGTGGAAATGACAGCGATCTGGAGCTGTGGTCAAGACGTTCGTCGAAGCCCGCTGATGTTTCTATTGATCTACGCGCGATTCTGAATCTTCGCCTTGCGCTGATTTGAAGCACGCGCCGCCCTAAAAAAATGAAGTGGAAATGACAGCGATCTGTAGCTGTGGTCAAGACGTTCGTCGAAGCCCGCTGATGATTCTACCGATCTACGAGCGATTCCGAATCTTCGCCAAGCGCTGATTTGAAGCACGCGCCGCCTTAAAAAAAGGAAGTGGAAATGACAGCGATCTGGAATTGTGGTCAAGACGTTCGTCGAAGCCCGCTGATGTTTCTAGTGATCTACGCGCGATTCTGAATCTTCGCCTAGCGCTGATTTGAAGCACGCGCCGCCCTAAAAAAAGGAAGTGGAAATGGCAGCGATCTGTAGCTGTGGTCAAGACGTTCGTCGAGGCCCGCTGATGTTTCTAGTGATCTACGCGCGATTCAGAATCTTCGCCTAGCGTTGATTTGAAGCCCACGCCGCCCTAAAAAAAAGGAAGTGGAAATGACAGCGATCTGGAATTGTGGTCAAGACGTTCGTCGAAGCCCGCTCATGTTTCTAGTGATCTGTGACCTCCCTGATTCACGCGCGATTCCGAATCTTCGCCTAGCGCTGATTTGAAGCACGCGCCGCCTTAAAAAAGGAAGTGGAAATGACAGCGATCTGGAGCTGTGGTCAAGAGGTTCGCTGAAGCCCGCTGATGTTTCTAGTGATCTGTGATCTCCCTGATTCAAGCGCGATTCCGAATCTTCGCCTAGCGCCGATTTTAAGCACGCGCCGCCTTTAAAAGAGGAAGTGGAAATGACAGCGATCTGGAGCTGTGGTCAAGACGTTCGTCTAAGCCCGCTGATGTTTCTAGTGATCTGTGATCTCCCTGATTCACGCGATTCCGAATCTTTGCCTAGCGCTGATTTGAAGCACGCGCCGCCTTAAAAAGAGGAAGTGGAAATGACAGCGATCTGGAGCTGTCTTCAAGACGTTCGTCGAAGCCCGCTGATGTTTCTAGTGATCTACGCGCGATTCCGAATCTTCGCCTAGCGCTGATTTGAAGCACGCGCCGCCTTAAAAAGAGGAAGTGGAAATGACAGCGATCTGGAGCTGTGGTCCAGACGTTCGTCGAAGCCCGCTGATGTTTCTAGTGATCTACGCGCGATTCCGAATCTTCGACTAGCGCTGATTTGAAGCACGCACCACCTTAAAAAGAGGAAGTAGAAATGAAAGCGATCTGGTGCTGTGGTCAAGACGTTCGTCGAAGCCCGCTGATGTTTCTACCGATCTACGCGCGATTCTGAATCTTCGCCTAGCGCTGATTTGAAGCACGCGCCACCTTAAAAAGAGGAAGTGGAAATAACAGCGATCTGGAGCTGTGGTCAAGACGTTCGTCGAAGCTCGCTGATGTTTCTAGTGATCTGTGATCTGCCTTATTCAAAGGCGATTCCGAATCTTCGCCTAGCGCTGATTTGAAGCACGCGCCGCCCTAAAAAATGACAGCGATCTGGAGCTGTGGTCAAGACGTTCGCCGAAGCCCGCTGATGTTTCTAGTGATCTGTGATCTCCCTGATTCACGCGCGATTCCGAATCTTCGCCTAGCGCTGATTTGAAGCACGCGCCGCCTTTAAAAGAGGAAGTGGAAATGACAGCTATCTGGAGCTGTGGTCAAGACGTTCGTCGAAGCCCGCCGATGTTTCTAGTGATCTACGCGCGATCCCGAATCTTCGCCTAGCGTTGATTTGAAGCACGCGCCGCCCTAAAAAAGGAAGTGGAAATGACAGCGATCTGGAGCTGTGGTCAAGATGTTCGTCGAAGCCCGCTGATGTTTCTAGTGATCTACGCGCGATTCTGAATCTTCGCCTTGCGCTGATTTGAAGCACGCGCCGCCCTAAAAAAATGAAGTGGAAATGACAGCGATCTGTAGCTGTGGTCAAGACGTTCGTCGAAGCCCGCTGATGTTTCTAGTGATCTGTGATCTCCCTGATTCACGCGGGATTCCGAATCTTCGCCTAGCTCTAATTTGAAGCACTGCCGCCTTAAAAAGAGGAAGTGGAAATGGCAGCGTTCTGGAGCTGTGGTCAAGACGTTCGTCGAAGCCCGCTGATGTTCCTAGTGATCTACGCGCGATTCCGAATCTTCGCCTAGCGCTGATTTGATGCACGCGCCGCCTTAAAAAGAGGAAGTGGAAATGACAGCGATGTGGAGCTGTGGTCAAGACGTTCGTCGAAGCCCGCTGATGTTTCTAGTGATCTACGCGCGATTCCGAATCTTCGCCTAGCGCTGATTTGAAGCACGCGCCGCCTTAAAAAGAGGAAGTGGAAATGACAGCGATCTGGAGCTGTGGTCCAGACGTTCGTCGAAGCCCGCTGATGTTTCTAGTGATCTACGCGCGATTCCGAATCTTCGACTAGCGCTGATTTGAAGCACGGGCCACCTTAAAAAGAGGAAGTAGAAATGAAAGCGATCTGGTGCTGTGGTCAAGACGTTCGTCGAAGCCCGCTGATGTTTCTACCGATCTACGCGCGATTCTGAATCTTCGCCTAGCGCTGATTTGAAGCACGCGCCACCTTAAAAAGAGGAAGTGGAAATTACAGCGATCTGGAGCTGTGGTCAAGACGTTCGTCGAAGCCCGCTGATGTTTCTAGTGATCTGTGATCTCCCTGATTCACGCGCGATTCCGAATCTTTGCCTAGCGCTGGTTTGAAGCACGCGCCGCCTTAAAAAGAGGAAGTGGAAATGACAGCGATCTGGAGCTGTCTTCAAGACGTTCGTCGAAGCCCGCTGATGTTTCTAGTGATCTGTGATCTCTCTGATTCACGCGAGATTCCGAATCTTCGCCTAGCGCTGATTTGAATTACGCGCGCCTTTAAAAGAGGAAGTGGAAATGACAGCGATCTGGAGCTGTGGTCAAGACGTTCGTCGAAGCCTGCTGATGTTTCTAGTGATCTACGCGCGATTCCGAATCTTTGCCTAGCGCTGATTTGAAGCACGTGCCGCCCTAAAAAAAGGAAGTGGAAATTACAGCGATCTGGAGCTGTGGTCAAGACGTTCGTCGAAGCCCGCTGATGTTTCTAGTGATCTGTGATCTCCCTGATTCACGCGCGATTCCGAATCTTCGCCTAGCGCTGATTTCAAGCACGCGCCGCCATTAAAAAAGGAAGTGGAAATGACAGCGATCTGGAGCTGTGGTTTAAGACGTTCGCCGAAGCCCGCTGATGTTTCTAGTGATCTGTGATCTCTCTGATTCACGCGCGATTCCGAATCTTCGCCTAGCTCTGATTTGAAGCACGCGCCGCCTTTAAAAGAGGAAGTGGAAATGACAGCGATCTGCAGCTGTGGTCAAGACGTTCGTCGAAGCCCGCTGATGTTTCTAGTGATCTATGCGCGATTCCGAATCTTCGCCTAGCGCTGATTTGATGCACGCGCCGCCTTAAAAAGAGGAAGTGGAAATAACAGCGATCTGGAGCTGTGGTCAAGACGTTCGTCGAAGCCCGCTGATATTTCTAGTGATCTACGCGCGATTCAGAATCTTCGCCTAGCGTTGATTTGAAGCACGCGCCGCCCTAAAAAAAAGGAAGTGGAAATGACAGCGATCTGGAATTGTGGTCAAGACGTTCGTCGAAGCTCGCTGATGTTTCTAGTGATCTGTGATCTGCCTTATTCAATGGCGATTCCGAATCTTCGCCTAGCGCTGATTTGAAGCACGCGCCGCCCTAAAAAAAGGAAGTGGAAATGACAGCGATCTGGAGCTGTGGTCAAGACGTTCGCCGAAGCCCGCTGATGTTTCTAGTGATCTGTGATCTCCCTGATTCACGCGCGATTCCGAATCTTCGCCTAGCGCTGATTTGAAGCACGCGCCGCCTTTAAAAGAGGAAGTGGAAATGACAGCGATCTGGAGCTGTGGTCAAGACGTTCGTCGAAGCCCGCCGATGTTTCTAGTGATCTACGCGCGATCCCGAATCTTCGCCTAGCGTTGATTTGAAGCACGCGCCGCCCTAAAAAAGGTAGTGGAAATGACAGCGATCTGGAGCTGTGGTCAAGACGTTCGTCGAAGCCCGCTGATGTTTCTATTGATCTACGCGCGATTCTGAATCTTCGCCTTGCGCTGATTTGAAGCACGCGCCGCCCTAAAAAAATGAAGTGGAAATGACAGCGATCTGTAGCTGTGGTCAAGACGTTCGTCGAAGCCCGCTGATGATTCTACCGATCTACGAGCGATTCAGAATCTTCGCCTAGCGTTGATTTGAAGCCCGCGCCGCTCTAAAAAAAGGAAGTGGAAATGACAGCGATCTGGAATTGTGGTCAAGACGTTCGTCGAAGCCCGCTGATGTTTCTAGTTATCTACGCGCGAGTCTGAATCTTCGCCTAGCGCTGATTTGAAGCACGCGCCGCCCTAAAAAAAGGAAGTGGAAATGGCAGCGATCTGTAGCTGTGGTCAAGACGTTCGTCGAGGCCCGCTGATGTTTCTAGTGATCTACGCGCGATTCAGAATCTTCGCCTAGCGTTGATTTGAAGCCCACGCCGCCCTAAAAAAAAGGAAGTGGAAATGACAGCGATCTGGAATTGTGGTCAAGACGTTCGTCGAAGCCCGCTCATGTTTCTAGTGATCTTAGATCTCCCTGATTCACGCGCGATTCCGAATCTTCGCCTAGCGCTGATTTGAAGCACGCGCCGCCTTAAAAAAGGAAGTGGAAATGACAGCGATCTGGAGCTGTGGTCAAGACGTTCGCTGAAGCCCGCTGATGTTTCTAGTGATCTGTGATCTCCCTGATTCAAGCGCGATTCCGAATCTTCGCCTAGCGCTGATTTTAGGCACGCGCCGCCTTTAAAAGAGGAAGTGGAAATGACAGCAATCTGGAGCTGTGGTCAAGACGTTCGTCGAAGCCCGCTGATGTTTCTAGTGATCTGTGATCTTCCTGATTCACGCGCGATTCCGAATCTTCACCTAGCATTGATTTGAAGCACGCGCCGCCCTAAAAAAAAAGGAAGTGGAAATGACAGCGATCTGAAGCTGTGGTCAAGACGTTCGTCGAAGCCCGCTGATGTTTCTAGTGATCTACGCGCGACTCTGAATCTTCGCCTAGCGCAGATTTGAAGTACGCGCCGCCCTAAAAAAAGGAAGTGGAAATGACAGCGATCTGTAGCTGTGGTCAAGACGTTCGTCGAAGCCCGCTGATGTTTCTAGTGATCTACGCGCGATTCAGAATCTTCGCCTAGCGTTATTTGAAGCCCGCGCCGCCCTAAAAAAAGGAAGTGGAAATGACAGCGATCTGGAATTGTGGTCAAGACGTTCGTCGAAGCCCGCTGATGTTTCTAATGATCTGTGATCTCACTGATTCACGCGCGATTCCGAATCTTCGCCTAGCGCTAATTTGAAGCACGCGCCGCCTTAAAAAGAGGAAGTGGAAATGATAGCGATCTGGAGCTGTGGTCAAGACGTTCGTCGATGCCCACTGATGTTTCTAGTGATCTACGCGCGATTCCGAATCTTCGCCTAGCGCTGATTTGAACTAAAGCGGCTGTTTGGGCTTGTTGGTCAGTGAACATGGTAAAAGAATGCAGCGCGAAAAAAACAAGGACGAACAGAAGTGGACAGGACAGGGCGCTGACTACCAGCACATTTATTCAGAAAGATGAGCAGCTTATATAACGCAGTCCAATACCCACGTGACCAAGAAAATAGCAAACGCGTTCAACTATCTAATAGAAAAAAACAAAACGAAGTACACAATATCAAAGTGATACATATCTGGGTAACGCAAAGTCAGCCAAGAACCAATAAAACCGAGAGGACCACGACGAACCGTAAGGTGCACGCATGGAAAATGAACAGTCAGCGACCTTTGCCGCCAATGCAGCACGAGGCAAAACGAAGACGACAATAACAAAATAGTCACCGAACAATAAGTAAAAGTCGAAGCTAAAAGCAGGGTCGGGGCCAAACGCATAACAAAACAATACAAAACGCAACGCAAAAGCTGAGTCAACCGTTCACAGTCAAACTGAGTCAAAAAAGTTGAAAGTTCTCTAGAACAAGAATTAAAAGCAGACGTGAATAAAAAAGACGTGTTTATAGTGGACCTAGAAAACTGGACTCCTTGTCTGTAAGTAAAATTGAAGGCGTGCTGACGCACTTGTCTCCAGCTTTGGCTATCATCCTTGCCTCAATGATGACCCTTTCATTTTCTGTCCGCGCCCGTGCTCTGACAACCGTGCGCGTGTAACATGGTTCGCAGCCTTTGCAAGACTTGCAATGGTCGTCCAGGTGCCCGCCGCTTTTTTTACGGACCCTACGGCGGTGTTCAAACAATCTCTCGTTGAGACACCTGCCGGTTTGCCCAATATACACGCGTCCACACTTCAAGGGAATCTCGTAAATGACACAAGTAGCACAATGTGTGAGTGGTTCTACATGTCTAATAGGGCAAACCTTTTTCTTTTGCTTTGTCAGCAGTGTACACACTTGTGACAATTTGCACGGGGCTGAGAAGACAAGGTTTACGTTGTTTCTTTTTGCAACCTTCTTTAAATTGTGAGACAACTTGTGAAGATACGGGATGACGGCCAAAGGAGGTCGTTTGGCCTGTTCTAGTTTGCCTGCGTCTTTGCCTTGCACTTTCAATTTCTGGAGAAGAGTCTCTGAAACGCTACTCAGTAGTGTTGGTGAGTAGCCAGCACTGTAAAGACGTTGGACTTGGTTGTTAACACTGCTCTGCATCGTATGGGGACAGCTTTTTGTGAGCGCTGCCTGGATGGCAGAAGAAACAATGCCTCGCTTGATCAATTTCGAGTGAGCGCTGTCATGCGGAAGAAGACCTTTCTTAGAGCGAGGGTTGTACGTCCAACAGAGGTGGGTTTGTTCAAAACTAAAAAGTACGTCCAAAAACTGAACATCCTTGCCTCTCGGCGGTTCACAGGTAAAGTTCAGACCCCCAAAATGGGACTTGAAAAGGGCGACAATTTCAAGAATGACACGCTCCAACGAACCAGGTGGGCATCTTCTGAGGACGATCATAAAATCATCCACATACCGGAAGACCGAATGGACCACTTCACCCGGGAGAACCTGGCTAATGCGCTTATCGGCTGCCGCCAGGTAAATATCACACAGGACTGGCGCGATTGATGACCCGATGCATACGCCATTCTTTTGCACGAAGTACTGACCGCTGTACTGAACAACAGTAGATTCAAGGTAGAACTGAAGAAGGCGAAGGAAATTGTCGCTGCTCACACCCGAGCTGTTCTGGAAACGCACTTCACCCGACTGTTGGATCACGTCGCGCACCGCTGCGTATAGACCACCGTGCGGAACGGAATAAAACAAGTCTTCAACGTCAATTGTAAAGCCCGTCGTAGCGTCTGAACTGCCTTTGAATCGCTGTAACACCTCTGACGAGCTCCTTACCAGAAAAGGGTCATCTAAAGGTAGGCCATTCAAGTGGCGTTGTAGGTAGGCACCAACTTCAGCCTGCCACGTACCTTTTTCCGAGATGATGGTCCTCAGAGGGCAGTCAGGCTTATGGGTTTTGCCTGTGAAGAAGACTTCCAAGAAGCAGTCTCGGGCCTTTTCTGCCGATGATCTTATTCTGTCGAGCTGGAAACTTGTCAGTAGCTTCAAAGCCAAAGTTTTCTGTCTGCTGGGGCGGAATTGAACCTTCTTGAAATTCTTTTCGAGCGCTACCTCAGCCTTCTCCTTGTACAAGTGGTCAGGGAGGATGACAAATCCGCCTTCTTTGTCGCTTTGCAGAGCCATAAGGTTACCCTCCTTGAGGCGTTTAGCAATGGACACGATGGGAGGCTTAGCATGCGTGAGCGAGGCCCCACAGCGACGTAGAACATCGACGCCATCCCCAATGACTCGTGCCTTGTCTTGCTCTGGTACTCGTTGTGCCAACTGCCGCACCATAGCCAGAAGCTGGTACTTGTTTGAAGGTGGTTGAAAGCTGAATTTGGGACCCTTCTGTAGGACCTTCAAGTCCTGAGACGAGATGCAAGCACTTCCGAGGACGGTGACGTTGGTCGTAAACGACTTCACTTCCTTCTTCCTTACTGGAAGGCGCAGACGGTACTGGTGCCATAGGAATTCAGCCGATTGTGCAGCGAGCTTTTTGTACTCATAATATCTGCAGCTCACCCCCGTCGAATGTGGCCTCTGTAGAACCACTCACACATTGTGCTACTTGTGTCATTTACGAGATTCCCTTGAAGTGTGGACGCGTGTATATTGGGCAAACCGGCAGGTGTCTCAACGAGAGATTGTTTGAACACCGCCGTAGGGTCCGTAACAAAAGCGGCGGGCACCTGGACGACCATTGCAAGTCTTGCAAAGGCTGCGAACCATGTTACACGCGCACGGTTGTCAGAGCACGGGCGCGGACAGAAAATGAAAGGGTCATCATTGAGGCAAGGATGATAGCCAAAGCTGGAGACAAGTGCGTCAGCACGCCTTCAATTTTACTTACAGACAAGGAGTCCAGTTTTCTAGGCCCACTATAAACACGTCTCTTTTATTCACGTCTGCTTTTATTTCTTGTTCTAGAGAACTTTCAACTTTTTTGACTCAGTTTGACTGTGAACGGTTGACTCAACTTTTGCGTTGCGTTTTGTATTGTTTTGTTATGCGTTTGGCCCCGACCCTGCTTTTAGCTTCGACTTTTACTTATTGTTCGGTGACTATTTTGTTATTGTCGTCTTCGTTTTGCCTCGTGCTGCATTGGCGGCAAAGGTCGCTGACTGTTCATTTTCCATGCGTGCACCTTACGGTTCGTCGTGGTCCTCTCGGTTTTATCGGTTCTTGGCTGACTTTGCGTTACCCAGATATGTATCACTTTGATATTGTGTACTTCGTTTTGTTTTTTTCTATTAGATAGTTGAACGCGTTTGCTATTTTCTTGGTCACGTGGGTATTGGACTACGTTATATAAGCTGCTCATCTTTCTGAATAAATGTGTTGGTAGTCAGCGCCCTGTCCTGTCCACTTCTGTTCGTCCTTGTTTTTTTTTCGCGCTGCATTCTTTTACCATGTTCTCTGATTTGAAGCACGCTCCGCCTTAAAAAGAGGAAGTGGAAATGACAGCGATCTGGAGCTGTGGTCAAGACGTTCGTCGAAGCCCGCTGATGTTTCTACTGATCTACGCGCGATTCCGAATCTTCGCCTTGCGCTGATTTGAAGCAAGCGCCGCCTTAAAAAGAGGAAGTGGAAATGACAGCGATCTGGAGCTGTGGTCAAGACGTTCGTCGATGCCCGCTGATGTTTCTACTGATCTACGCGCGATTCCGAATCTTCGCCTAGCGCTGATTTGAAGCAAGCGCCGCCTTAAAAAGAGGAAGTGGAAATGACAGCGATCTGGAGCTGTGGTCAAGACGTTCGTCGAAGCCCGCTGATGTTTCTAGTGATCTGTGATCTCCCTGATTCACGCGCAATTCCGAATCTTCGCCTAGCGCTGATTTGAAGCACGCGCCGCCTTAAAAAGAGGAAGTGGAAATGACAGCGATCTGGAGCTGTGGTCAAGACGTTCGTCGAAGCCCGCTGATGTTTCTAGTTATCTGTGATCTCCCTGATTCACGCGCGATTGCGAATCTTCACCTAGCGCTGATTTGAAGCACGCGCCGCCTTAAAAAGAGGAAGTGGAAATGGCAGCGATCTGGAGCTGTGGTCAAGACGTTCGTCGAAGCCCGCTGATGTTTCTAGTGATCTGTGATCTCCCTGATTCACGCGCGAATCCGAATCTTCGCCTAGCGCTGATTTGATGCACGCGCCGCCTTAAAAAGAGGAAGTGGAAATTACAGCGATCTGGAGCTTGGGTCAAGACGTTCGTCGAAGCCCGCTGATGTTTCTAGTGATCTGTGATCTCCCTGATTCACGCGCGATTCCGAATCTTCGCCTAGTGCTGATTTCAAGCACGCGCCGCCTTAAAGAGAGGAAGTGGAAATGACACCGATCTGGAGCTGTGGTCAAGACGTTCGTCGAAGCCCGCCGCCTTTTCTTGTGATCTGTGATCTCCGTCATTCATGCGTGATTCCGCATCCTTGCCTAGAGCTGATTTGAAGCACGCGCCGCCTCAAAGACAGGAAGTGGAAATGAGAGCCAAGTTGAGCTGTGGTCAAGACGTTCGTCGAAACCCACCGCTTTTTCTTGTGATCTGTGATCTCCGTCATTCATGCCTGATTCCGCATCCTTGCCTAGAGCTAATTTGAAGCAGGCGCCGCCTCAAAAACCGGAAGTGGAAATGACAGCCAACTTGAGCTGTGGTCAAGACGTTCGTCAAATTCCGCTGATGTTTCTAGTGATCTACGCGCGATTCTGAATCTTCGCGTAGCGCTGATTTGAAGCACGCGCCGCCCTAAAAAAAGGAAGTGGAAACGACAGCGATCTGTAGCTGTGGTCAAGACATTCGTCGAAGCCCGCTGATGTTTCTAGTGATCTACGCGCGATTCAGAATCTTCGCCTAGCGTTGATTTGAAGCACGCGGCGCCCTAAAAAAAGGAAGTAGAAATGACAGCGGTCTGGAATTGTGGTCAAGACGTTCGTCGAAGCCCGCTGATGTTTCTAGTGATCTGTAATCTCCCTGATTCACGCGCGATTCCGAATCTTCGCCTAGCGCTGATTTGAAGCACGCGCCGCCTTAAAAAAGGAAGTGGAAATGACAGCGATCTGGAGCTGTGGTCAAGACGTTCGCTGAAGCCCGCTGATGTTTCTAGTGATCTGTGATCTCCCTGACTCAAGCGCGATTCCGAATCTTCGCCTAGCGCTGATTTTAAGCACGCGCCGCCTTTAAAAGAGGAAGTGGAAATGACAGCGATCTGGAGCTGTGGTCAAGACGTTCGTCGAAGCCCGCTGATGTTTCTAGTGATCTGTGATCTTCCTGATTCACGCGCGATTCCGAATCTTCACCTAGCATTGATTTGAAGCACGCGCCGCCCTAAAAAAAAGGAAGCGGAAATGACAGCGATCTGAAGCTGTGGTCAAGACGTTCGTCGAAGCCCGCTGATGTTTCTAGTGATCTACGCGCGACTCTGAATCTTCGCCTAGCGCAGATTTGAAGCACGCGCCGCCCTAAAAAAGGAAGTGGAAATGACAGCGATCTGTAGCTGTGGTCAAGACGTTCGTCGAATTCCGCTGATGTTTCTAGTGATCTACGCGCGATTCTGAATCTTCGCCTAGCGCTGATTTGAAGCACGCGCCGCCCTAAAAAAAGGAAGTGGAAACGACAGCGATCTGTAGCTGTGGTCAAGACGTTCGTCGAAGCCCGCTGATGTTTCTAGAGATCTACGCGCGATTCAGAATCTTCGCCTAGCGTTGATTTGAAGCCCGCGCCGCCCTAAAAAAAGGAAGTGGAAATGACAGCGATCTGGAATTGTGGTCAAGACGTTCGTCGAAGCCCGCTGATGTTTCTAGTGATCTGTGATCTCCCTGATTCACGCGCGATTCCGAATCTTCGCCTAGCGCTAATTTGAAGCACGCGCCGCCTTAAAAAGAGGAAGTGGAAATGATAGCGATCTGGAGCTGGGGTCAAGACGTTCGTCGATGCCCGCTGATGTTTCTAGTGATCTACGCGCGATTCCGAATCTTCGCCTAGCGCTGATTTGAAGCACGCGCCGCCTTAAAAAGAGGAAGTGGAAATGACAGCGATCTGGAGCTGTGGTCAAGACGTTCGTCGAAGCCCGCTGATGTTTCTACTGATCTACGCGCGATTCCGAATCTTCGCCTAGCGCTGATTTGAAGCAAGCGCCGCCTTAAAAAGAGGAAGTGGAAATGACAGCGATCTGGAGCTGTGGTCAAGACGTTCGTCGAAGCCCGCTGATGTTTCTACTGATCTACGCGCGATTCCGAATCTTCGCCTAGCGCTGATTTGAAGCATGCGCCGCCATAAAAAAAGGAAGTGGAAATGACAGCGATCTGTAGCTGTGGTCAAGACGTTCGTCAAATTCCGCTGATGTTTCTAGTGATCTACGCGCGATTCTGAATCTTCGCGTAGCGCTGATTTGAAGCACGCGCCGCCCTAAAAAAAGGAAGTAGAAATGACAGCGATCTGGAATTGTGGTCAAGACGTTCGTCGAAGCCCGCTGATGTTTCTAGTGATCTGTGATCTCCCTGATTCACGCGCGATTCCGAATCTTCGCCTAGCGCTAATTTGAAGCACGCGCCGCCTTAAAAAGAGGAAGTGGAAATGATAGCGATCTGGAGCTGTGGTCAAGACGTTCGTCGATGCCCGCTGATGTTTCTAGTGATCTACGCGCGATTCCGAATCTTCGCCTAGCGCTGATTTGAAGCACGCGCCACCTTAAAAAGAGGAAGTGGAAATGACAGCGATCTGGAGCTGTGGTCAAGACGTTCGTCGAAGCCCGCTGATGTTTCTACTGATCTACGCGCGATTCCGAATCTTCGCCTAGCGCTGATTTGAAGCAAGCGCCGCCTTAAAAAGAGGAAGTGGAAATGACAGCGATCTGGAGCTGTGGTCAAGACGTTCGTCGAAGCCCGCTGATGTTTCTACTGATCTACGCGCGATTCCGAATCTTCGCCTAGCGCTGATTTGAAGCAAGCGCCGCATTAAAAAGAGGAAGTGGAAATGACAGCGATCTGGAGCTGTGGTCAAGACGTTCGTCGAAGCCCGCTGATGTTTCTAGTGATCTGTGATCTCCCTGATTCACGCGCGATTCCGAATCTTCGCCTAGCGCTGATTTGAAGCACGCGCCGTCCTAAAAAAAGGAAGTGGAAATGACAGCGATCTTGAGCTGTGGTCAAGACGTTCGTCGAAGCCCTCTGATGTTTCTAGTTATCTGTGATCTCCCTGATTCACGCGCGATTCCGAATCTTCGCCTAGCGCTGATTTGATGCACGCGCCGCCTTAAAAAGAGGAAGTGGAAATTACAGCGATCTGGAGCTTTGGTCAAGACGTTCGTCGAAGCCCGCTGATGTTTCTAGTGATCTGTGATCTCCCTGATTCACGCGCGATTCCGAATCTTCGCCTAGTGCTGATTTCAAGCACGCGCTGCCTTAAAGAGAGGAAGTGGAAATGACACCGATCTGGAGCTGTGGTCAAGACGTTCGTCGAAGCCCGCCGCCTTTTCTTGTGATCTGTGATCTCCGTCATTCATGCGTGATTCCGCATCCTTGCCTAGAGCTGATTTGAAGCACGCGCCGCCTCAAAGACAGGAAGTGGAAATGAGAGCCAAGTTGAGCTGTGGTCAAGACGTTCGTCGAAACCCACCGCTTTTTCTTGTGATCTGTGATCTCCGTCATTCATGCGTGATTCCGCATCCTTGCCTAGAGCTAATTTGAAGCAGGCGCCGCCTCAAAAACCGGAAGTGGAAATGACAGCCAACTTGAGCTGTGGTCAAGACGTTCGTCAAATTCCGCTGATGTTTCTAGTGATCTACGCGCGATTCTGAATCTTCGCGTAGCGCTGATTTGAAGCACGCGCCGCCCTAAAAAAAGGAAGTGGAAACGACAGCGATCTGTAGCTGTGGTCAAGACATTCGTCGAAGCCCGCTGATGTTTCTAGTGATCTACGCGCGATTCAGAATCTTCGCCTAGCGTTGATTTGAAGCACGCGCCGCCCTAAAAAAAGGAAGTAGAAATGACAGCGATCTGGAATTGTGGTCAAGACGTTCGTCGAAGCCCGCTGACATTTCTAGTGATCTGTGATCTCCCTGATTCACGTGCGATTCCGAATCTTCGCCTAGCGCTGATTTGAAGCACGCGCCGCTTTAAAAAAGGAAGTGGAAATGACAGCGATCTGGAGCTGTGGTCAAGACGTTCGCTGAAGCCCGCTGATGTTTCTGGTGATCTGTGCTCTCCCTGATTCAAGCGCGATTCCGAATCTTCGCCTAGCGCTGACTTTAAGCACGCGCCGCCTTTAAAAGAGGAAGTGGAAATGACAGCGATCTGGAGCTGTGGTCAAGACGTTCGTCGAAGCCCGCTGATGTTTCTAGTGATCTACGCGCGATTCCGAATCTTCGCCTAGCGCTGATTTGAAGCACGCGCCGCCTTAAAAAGAGGAAGTGGAAATGACAGCGATCTGGAGCAGTGGTCAAGACGTTCGTCGAAGCCCGCTGATGTTTCTACTGATCTACGCGCGATTCCGAATCTTCGCCTAGCGCTGATTTGAAGCAAGCGCCGCCTTAAAAAGAGGAAGTGGAAATGACAGCGATCTGGAGCTGTGGTCAAGACGTTCGTCGAAGCCCGCTGATGTTTCTACTGATCTACGCGCGATTCCGAATCTTCGCCTAGCGCTGATTTGAAGCAAGCGCCGCCTTAAAAAGAGGAAGTGGAAATGACAGCGATCTGGAGCTGTGGTCAAGACGTTCGTCGAAGCCCGCTGATGTTTCTAGTGATCTGTGATCTCCCTGATTCACGCGCGATTCCGAATCTTCGCCTAGCGCTGATTTGAAGCACGCGCCGCCCTAAAAAAAGGAAGTGGAAATGACAGCGATCTTGAGCTGTGGTCAAGACGTTCGTCGAAGCCCGCTGATGTTTCTAGTTATCTGTGATCTCCCTGATTTACGCGCGATTCCGAATCTTCGCCTTGCGCTGATTTGATGCACGCGCCGCCTTAAAAAGAGGAAGTGGAAATTACAGCGATCTGGAGCTTTGGTCAAGACGTTCGTCGAAGCCCGCTGATGTTTCTAGTGATCTACGCGCGATTCAGAATCTTCGCCTAGCGTTGATTTGAAGCACGCGCCGCCCTAAAAAAAGGAAGTAGAAATGACAGCGATCTGGAATTGTGGTCAAGACGTTCGTCGAAGCCCGCTGATGTTTCTAGTGATCTGTGATCTCCCTGATTCACGCGCGATTCCGAATCTTGGCCTAGCGCTAATTTGAAGCACGCGCCGCCTTAAAAAGAGGAAGTGGAAATGATAGCGATCTGGAGCTGTGGTCAAGACGTTCGTCGATGCCCGCTGATGTTTCTAGTGATCTACGCGCGATTCCGAATCTTCGCCTAGCGCTGATTTGAAGCACGCGCCGCCTTAAAAAGAGGAAGTGGAAATGACAGCGATCTGGAGCTGTGGTCAAGACGTTCGTCGAAGCCCGCTGATGTTTCTACTGATCTACGCGCGATTCCGAATCTTCGCCTAGCGCTGATTTGAAGCAAGCGCCGCCTTAAAAAGAGGAAGTGGAAATGACAGCGATCTGGAGCTGTGGTCAAGACGTTCGTCGAAGCCCGCTGATGTTTCTACTGATCTACACGCGATTCCGAATCTTCGCCTAGCGCTGATTTGAAGCAAGCGCCGCCTTAAAAAGAGGAAGTGGAAATGACAGCGATCTGGAGCTGTGGTAAAGACGTTCGTCGAAGCCCGCTGATGTTTCTAGTGATCTGTGATCTCCCTGATTCACGCGCGATTCCGAATCTTCGCCTAGCGCTGATTTGAAGCACGCGCCGCCTTAAAAAGAGGAAGTGGAAATGACAGCGATCTGGAGCTGTGGTCAAGACGTTCGTCGAAGCCCGCTGATGTTTCTAGTTATCTGTGATCTCCCTGATTCACGCGCGATTCCGAATCTTCGCCTAGCTCTGATTTGAAGCACGCGCCGCCTTAAAAAAAGGAAGTGGAAATGGCAGCGATCTGGAGCTGTGGTCAAGACGTTCGTCGAAGCCCGCTGATGTTTTTAGTGATCTGTGATCTCCCTGATTCACGCGCGAATCCGAATCTTCGCCTAGCGCTGATTTGATGCACGCGCCGCCTTAAAAAGAGGAAGTGGAAATTACAGCGATCTGGAGCTTTGGTCAAGACGTTCGTCGAAGCCCGCTGATGTTTCTAGTGATCTGTGATCTCCCTGATTCACGCGCGATTCCGAATCTTCGCCTAGTGTTGATTTCAAGCACGCGCCGCCTTAAAGAGAGGAAGTGGAAATGACACCGATCTGGAGCTGTGGTCAAGACGTTCGTCGAAGCCCGCCGCCTTTTCTTGTGATCTGTGATCTCCGTCATTCATGCGTGATTCCGCATCCTTGCCTAGAGCTGATTTGAAGCACGCGCCGCCTCAAAGACAGGAAGTGGAAATGAGAGCCAAGTTGAGCTGTGGTCAAGACGTTCGTCGAAACCCACCGCTTTTTCTTGTGATTTGTGATCTCCGTCATTCATGCGTGATTCCGCATCCTTGCCTAGAGCTAATTTGAAGCAGGCGCCGCCTCAAAAACCGGAAGTGGGAATGACAGCCAACTTGAGCTGTGGTCAAGACGTTCGTCGAAACCCACTGCTTTTTCTTGTGATCTGTGATCTCCGTCATTCATGCGTGATTCCGCATCTTTGCCTAGAGCTGATTTGAAGCACGCGCCGCCTTAAAAAGAGGAAGTGGAAATGACAGCGATCTGGAGCTGTGGTCAAGACGTTCGTCGAAGCCCGCTGATGTTTCTACTGATCTACGCGCGATTCCGAATCTTCGCCTAGCGCTAATTTGAAGCAAGCGCCGCCTTAAAAAGAGGAAGTAGAAATGACAGCGATCTGGAGCTGTGGTCAAGACGTTCGTCGAAACCCGCTGATGTTTCTACTGATCTACGCGCGATTCCGAATCTTCGCCTAGCGCAGATTAGAAGCACGCGCCGCCCTAAAAAAAGGAAGTGGAAATGACAGCGATCTGTAGCTGTGGTCAAGACGTTCGTCGAATTCCGCTGATGTTTCTAGTGATCTACGCGCGATTCTGAATCTTCGCGTAGCGCTGATTTGAAGCACGCGCCGCCCTAAAAAAAGGAAGTGGAAACGACAGCGATCTGTAGCTGTGGTCATGACGTTCGTCGAAGCCCGCTGATGTTTCTAGTGATCTACGCGCGATTCAGAATCTTCGCCTAGCGCTGATTTGAAGCACGCGCCGCCTCAAAGACAGGAAGTGGAAATGACAGCCAAGTTGAGCTGTGGTCAAGACGTTCGTCGAAACCCACCGCTTTTTCTTGTGATCTTTGATCTCCGTCATTCATGCGTGATTCCGCATCCTTGCCTAGAGCTAATTTGAAGCAGGCGCCACCTCAAAAACCGGAAGTGGAAATGACAGCCAACTTGAGCTCTGGTCAAGACGTTCGTCGAAACCCACCGATTTTTCTTGTGATCTGTGATCTCCGTCATTCATGCGTGATTCCGCATCTTTGCCTAGAGCTGATTTGAAGCACGCGCCGCCTTAAAAAGATGAAGTGGAAATGACAGCGATCTGGAGCTGTGGTCAAGACGTTCGTCGAAGCCCGCTGATGTTTCTACTGATCTACGCGCGATTCCGAATCTTCGCCTAGCGCTGATTTGAAGCAAGCGCCGCCTTAAAAAGAGGAAGTGGAAATGACAGCGATCTGGAGCTGTGGTCAAGACGTTCGTCGAAGCCCGCTGATGTTTCTACTGATCTACGCGCGATTCCGAATCTTCGCCTAGCGCTGTTTTGAAGCACGCGCCGCCCTAAAAAAAGGAAGTGGAAATGACAGCGATCTGTAGCTGTGGTCAAGTCGTTCGTCGAATTCCGCTGATGTTTCTAGTGATCTACGCGCGATTCTGAATCTTCGCGTAGCGCTGATTTGAAGCACGCGCCGCCCTAAAAAAAGGAAGTGGAAACGACAGCGATCTGTAGCTGTGGTCAAGACGTTCGTCGAAGCCCGCTGATGTCTCTAGTAATCTACGCGCGATTCAGAATCTTCGCCTAGCGTTGATTTGAAGGACGCGCCGCCCTAAAAAAAGGAAGTGGAAATGACAGCGATCTGGAATTGTGGTCAAGACGTTCGTCGAAGCCCGCTGATGTTTCTAGTGATCTGTGATCTCCCTGATTCACGCGCGATTCCGAATCTTCGCCTAGCGCTAACTTGAAGCACGCGCCGCCTTAAAAAGAGGAAGTGGAAATGATAGCGATCTGGAGCTGTGGTCAAGACGTTCGTCGATGCCCGCTGATGTTTCTAGTGATCTGTGATCTCCCTGATTCACGCGCGATTCCGAATCTTCGCCTAGTGCTGATTTCAAGCACGCGCCGCCTTAAAGAGAGGAAGTGGAAAAGACACCGATCTGGAGCTGTGGTCAAGACGTTCGTCGAAACCCGCCGCCTTTTCTTGTGATCTGTGATCTCCGTCATTCATGCGTGATTCTGCATCCTTGCCTAGAGCTGATTTGAAGCACGCGCCGCCTCAAAGACAGGAAGTGGAAATGAGAGCCAAGTTGAGCTGTGGTCAAGACGTTCGTCGAAACCCACCGCTTTTTCTTGTGATCTGTGATCTCCGTCATTCATGCGTGATTCCGCATCCTTGCCTAGACCTAATTTGAAGCAGGCGCCGCCTCAAAAACCGGAAGTGGGAATGACAGCCATCTTGAGCTGTGGTCAAGACGTTCGTCGAAACCCACCGCTTTTTCTTGTGATCTGTGATCTCCGTCATTCATGCGTGATTCCGCATCTTTGCCTAGAGCTGATTTGAAGCACGCGCCGCCTTAAAAAGAGGAAGTGGAAATGACAGCGATCTGGAGCTGTGGTCAAGACGTTCGTCGAAGCCCGCTGATGTTTCTACTGATCTACGCGCGATTCCGAATCTTCGCCTAGCGCTAATTTGAAGCAAGCGCCGCCTTAAAAAGAGGAAGTAGAAATGACAGCGATCTGGAGCTGTGGTCAAGACGTTCGTCGAAACCCGCTGATGTTTCCACTGATCTACGCGCGATTCCGAATCTTCGCCTAGCGCAGATTAGAAGCACGCGCCGCCCTAAAAAAAGGAAGTGGAAATGACAGCGATCTGTAGCTGTGGTCAAGACGTTCGTCGAATTCCGCTGATGTTTCTAGTGATCTACGCGCGATTCTGAATCTTCGCGTAGCGCTGATTTGAAGCACGCGCCGCCCTAAAAAAGGAAGTGGAAACGACAGCGATCTGTAGCTGTGGTCATGACGTTCGTCGAAGCCCGCTGATGTTTCTAGTGATCTACGCGCGATTCAGAATCTTCGCCTAGCGCTGATTTGAAGCACGCGCCGCCTCAAAGACAGGAAGTGGAAATGACAGCCAAGTTGAGCTGTGGTCAAGACGTTCGTCGAAACCCACCGCTTTTTCTTGTGATCTTTGATCTCCGTCATTCATGCGTGATTCCGCATCCTTGCCTAGAGCTAATTTGAAGCAGGCGCCACCTCAAAAACCGGAAGTGGAAATGACAGCCAACTTGAGCTCTGGTCAAGACGTTCGTCGAAACCCACCGATTTTTCTTGTGATCTGTGATCTCCGTCATTCATGCGTGATTCCGCATCTTTGCCTAGAGCTGATTTGAAGCACGCGCCGCCTTAAAAAGATGAAGTGGAAATGACAGCGATCTGGAGCTGTGGTCAAGACGTTCGTCGAAGCCCGCTGATGTTTCTACTGATCTACGCGCGATTCCGAATCTTCGCCTAGCGCTGATTTGAAGCAAGCGCCGCCTTAAAAAGAGGAAGTGGAAATGACAGCGATCTGGAGCTGTGGTCAAGACGTTCGTCGAAGCCCGCTGATGTTTCTACTGATCTACGCGCGATTCCGAATCTTCGCCTAGCGCTGATTTGAAGCACGCGCCGCCCTAAAAAAAGGAAGTGGAAATGACAGCGATCTGTAGCTGTGGTCAAGTCGTTCGTCGAATTCCGCTGATGTTTCTAGTGATCTACGCGCGATTCTGAATCTTCGCGTAGCGCTGATTTGAAGCACGCGCCGCCCTAAAAAAAGGAAGTGGAAACGACAGCGATCTGTAGCTGTGGTCAAGACGTTCGTCGAAGCCCGCTGATGTCTCTAGTAATCTACGCGCGACTCAGAATCTTCGCCTAGCGTTGATTTGAAGGACGCGCCGCCCTAAAAAAAGGAAGTGGAAATGACAGCGATCTGGAATTGTGGTCAAGACGTTCGTCGAAGCCCGCTGATGTTTCTAGTGATCAGTGATCTCCCTGATTCACGCGCGATTCCGAATCTTCGCCTAGCGCTAACTTGAAGCACGCGCCGCCTTAAAAAGAGGAAGTGGAAATGATAGCGATCTGGAGCTGTGGTCAAGACGTTCGTCGATGCCCGCTGATGTTTCTAGTGATCTACGCGCGATTCCGAATCTTCACCTAGCGCTGATTTGAAGCACGCGCCGCCTTAAAAAGAGGAAGTGGAAATGACAGCGATCTGGAGCTGTGGTCAAGACGTTCTCGAAGCCCGCTGATGTTTCTACTGATCTACGCGCGATTCCGAATCTTCGCCTAGCGCTGATTTGAAGCATGCGCCGCCCTAAAAAGAGGAAGTGGAAATGACAGCGATCTGGAGCTGTGGTCAAGACGTTCGTCGAAGCCCGCTGATGTTTCTACTGATCTACGCGCGATTCCGAATCTTCGCCTAGCGCTGATTTGAAGCATGCGTCGCCCTAAAAAAAGGAAGTGGAAATGACAGCGATCTGTAGCTGTGGTCAAGACGTTCGTCAAATTCCGCTGATGTTTCTAGTGATCTACGCGCGATTCTGAATCTTCGCGTAGCGCTGATTTGAAGCACGCGCCGCCCTAAAAAAAGGAAGTGGAAACGACAGCGATCTGTAGCTGTGGTCAAGACATTCGTCGAAGCCCGCTGATGTTTCTAGTGATCTACGCGCGATTCAGAATCTTCGCCTAGCGTTGATTTGAAGCACGCGCCGCCCTAAAAAAAGGAAGTAGAAATGAAGCGATCTGGAATTGTGGTCAAGACGTTCGTCGAAGCCCGCTGATGTTTCTAGTGATCTGTGATCTCCCTGATTCACGCGCGATTCCGAATCTTCGCCTAGCGCTAATTTGAAGCACGCGCCGCCTTAAAAAGAGGAAGTGGAAATGATAGCGATCTGGAGCTGTGGTCAAGACGTTCGTCGATGCCCGCTGATGTTTCTAGTGATCTACGCGCGATTCTGAATCTTCGCCTAGCGCTGATTTGAAGCACGCGCCGCCTTAAAAAGAGGAAGTGGAAATGACAGCGATCTGGAGCTGTGGTCAAGACGTTCGTCGAAGCCCGCTGATGTTTCTACTGATCTACGCGCGATTCCGAATCTTCGCCTAGCGCTGATTTGAAGCAAGCGCCGCCTTAAAAAGAGGAAGTGGAAATGACAGCGATCTGGAGCTGTGGTCAAGACGTTCGTCGAAGCCCGCTGATGTTTCTACTGATCTACGCGCGATTCCGAATCTTCGCCTAGCGCTGATTTGAAGCAAGCGCCGCCTTAAAAAGAGGAAGTGGAAATGACAGCGATCTGGAGCTGTGGTCAAGACGTTCGTCGAAGCCCGCTGATGTTTCTAGTGATCTGTGATCTCCCTGATTCAGGCGCGATTCCGTATCTTCGCCTAGCGCTGATTTGAAGGACGCGCCGCCTTAAAAAGAGGAAGTGGAAATGACAGCGATCTGGAGCTGTGGTCAAGACGTTCGTCGAAGCCCGCTGATGTTTCTAGTTATCTGTGATCTCCCTGATTCACGCGCGATTCCGAATCTTCGCCTAGCGCTGATTTGAAGCACGCGCCGCCTTAAAAAGAGGAAGTGGAAATGGCAGCGATCTGGAGCTGTGGTCAAGACGTTCGTCGAAGCCCGCTGATGTTTCTAGTGTTCTGTGATCTCCCTGATTCACGCGCGAATCCGAATCTTCGCCTAGCGCTGATTTGATGCACGCGCCGCCTTAAAAAGAGGAAGTGGAAATTACAGCGATCTGGAGCTTTGGTCAAGACGTTCGTCGAAGCCCGCTGATGTTTCTAGTGATCTGTGATCTCCCTGATTCACGCGCGATTCCGAATCTTCGACTAGTGCTGATTTCAAGCACGCGCCGCCTTAAAGAGAGGAAGTGGAAATGACACCGATCTGGAGCTGTGGTCAAGACGTTCGTCGAAGCCCGCCGCCTTTTCTTGTGATCAGTGATCTCCGTCATTCATGCCTGATTCCGCATCCTTGCCTAGAGCTGATTTGAAGCACGCGCCGCCTCAAAGACAGGAAGTGGAAATGAGAGCCAAGTTGAGCTGTGGTCAAGACGTTCGTCGAAACCCACCGCTTTTTCTTGTGATCTGTGATCTCCGTCATTCATGCGTGATTCCGCATCCTTGCCTAGAGCTAACTTGAAGCAGGCGCCGCCTCAAAAACCGGAAGTGGAAATGACAGTTAACTTGAGCTGTGGTCAAGACGTTCGTCAAATTCCGCTGATGTTTCTAGTGATCTACGCGCGATTCTGAATCTTCGCGTAGCGCTGATTTGAAGCACGCGCCGCCCTAAAAAAAGGAAGTGGAAACGACAGTGATCTGTAGCTGTGGTGAAGACATTCGTCGAAGCCCGCTGATGTTTCTAGTGATCTACGCGCGATTCAGAATCTTCGCCTAGCGTTGATTTGAAGCACGCGCCGCCCTAAAAAAAGGAAGTAGAAATGACAGCGATCTGGAATTGTGGTCAAGACGTTCGTCGAAGCCGGCTGATGTTTCTAGTGATCTGTAATCTCCCTGATTCACGCGCGATTCCGAATCTTCGCCTAGCGCTAATTTGAAGCACGCGCCGCCTTAAAAAGAGGAAGTGGAAATGATAGCGATCTGGAGCTGTGGTCAAGACGATCGTCGATGCCCGCTGATGTTTCTACTGATCTACGCGCGATTCCGAATCTTCGCCTAGCGCTGATTTGAAGCACGCGCCGCCTTAAAAAGAGGAAGTGGAAATGACAGCGATCTGGAGCTGTTGTCAAGACGTTCGTCGAAGCCCGCTGATGTTTCTACTGATCTACGCGCGATTCCGAATCTTCGCCTAGCGCTGATTTGAAGCAAGCGCCGCCTTAAAAAGAGGAAGTGGAAATGACAGCGATCTGGAGCTGTGGTCAAGACGTTCGTCGAAGCCCGCTGATGTTTCTACTGATCTACGCGCGATTCCGAATCTTCGCCTAGCGCTGATTTGAAGCAAGCGCCGCCTTAAAAAGAGGAAGTGGAAATGACAGCAATCTGGAGCTGTGGTCAAGACGTTCGTCGAAGCCCGCTGATGTTTCTAGTGATCTGTGATCTCCCTGATTCACGCGCGATTCCGACTCTTCGCCTAGCGCTGATTTGATGCACGCGCCGCCTTAAAAAGAGGAAGTGGAAATTACAGCGATCTGGAGCTTTGGTCAAGACGTTCGTCGAAGCCCGCTGATGTTTCTAGTGATCTGTGATCTCCCTGATTCACGCGCGATTCCGAATCTTCGACTAGTGCTGATTTCAAGCACGCGCCGCCTTAAAGAGAGGAAGTGGAAATGACACCGATCTGGAGCTGTGGTCAAGACGTTCGTCGAAGCCCCCCGCCTTTTCTTGTGATCTGTGATCTCCGTCATTCATGCGTGATTCCGCATCCTTGCCTAGAGCTGATTTGAAGCACGCGCCGCCTCAAAGACAGGAAGTGGAAATGAGAGCCAAGTTGAGCTGTGGTCAAGACGTTCGTCGAAACCCACCGCTTTTTCTTGTGATCTGTGATCTCCGTCATTCATGCGTGATTCCGCATCCTTGCCTAGAGCTAACTTGAAGCAGGCGCCGCCTCAAAAACCGGAAGTGGAAATGACAGCCAACTTGAGCTGTGGTCAAGACGTTCGTCAAATTCCGCTGATGTTTCTAGTGATCTACGCGCGATTCTGAATCTTCGCGTAGCGCTGATTTGAAGCACGCGTCGCCCTAAAAAAAGGAAGTGGAAACGACAGCGATCTGTAGCTGTGGTCAAGACATTCGTCGAAGCCCGCTGATGTTTCTAGTGATCTACGCGCGATTCAGAATCTTCGCCTAGCGTTGATTTGAAGCACGCGCCGCCCTAAAAAAAGGAAGTAGAAATGACAGCGATCTGGAATTGTGGTCAAGACGTTCGTCGAAGCCGGCTGATGTTTCTAGTGATCTGTAATCTCCCTGATTCACGCGCGATTCCGAATCTTCGCCTAGCGCTAATTTGAAGCACGCGCCGCCTTAAAAAGAGGAAGTGGAAATGATAGCGATCTGGAGCTGTGGTCAAGACGATCGTCGATGCCCGCTGATGTTTCTACTGATCTACGCGCGATTCCGAATCTTCGCCTAGCGCTGATTTGAAGCACGCGCCGCCTTAAAAAGAGGAAGTGGAAATGACAGCGATCTGGAGCTGTTGTCAAGACGTTCGTCGAAGCCCGCTGATGTTTCTACTGATCTACGCGCGATTCCGAATCTTCGCCTAGCGCTGATTTGAAGCAAGCGCCGCCTTAAAAAGAGGAAGTGGAAATGACAGCGATCTGGAGCTGTGGTCAAGACGTTCGTCGAAGCCCGCTGATGTTTCTACTGATCTACGCGCGATTCCGAATCTTCGCCTAGCGCTGATTTGAAGCAAGCGCCGCCTTAAAAAGAGGAAGTGGAAATGACAGCCATCTGGAGCTGTAGTCAAGACGTTCGTCGAAGCCCGCTGATGTTTCTAGTGATCTGTGATCTCCCTGATTCACGCGCGATTCCGACTCTTCGCCTAGCGCTGATTTGAAGCACGCGCCGCCTTAAAAAGATGAAGTGGAAATGACAGCGATCTGGAGCTGTGGTCAAGACGTTCGTCGAGCGCTGATTTGAAGCACGCGCCGCCTTAAAAAGATGAAGTGGAAATGACAGCGATCTGGAGCTGTGGTCAAGACGTTCGTCGAAGCCCGCTGATGTTTCTAGTTGCCTGTGATCTCCCTGATTCACGCGCGATTCCGAATCTTCGCCTAGCGCTGATTTGAAGCACGCGCCGCCTTAAAAAGAGGAAGTGGAAATTACAGTGATCGGGAGCTTTGGCGAAGACGTTCGTCGAAGCCCGCTGATGTTTCTAGTGATCTGTGATCTCCCTGATTCACGCGCGATTCCGAATCTTCGCCTAGTGCTGATTTCAAGCACGCGCCGCCTTAAAGAGAGGAAGTGGAAATGACACCGATCTGGAGCTGTGGTCAAGACGTTCGTCGAAACCCGCCGCCTTTTCTTGTGATCTGTGATCTCCGTCATTCATGCGTGATTCCGCATCCTTGCCTAGAGCTGACTTGAAGCACGCGCCGCCTCAAAGACAGGAAGTGGAAATGAGAGCCAAGTTGTGCTGTGGTCAAGACGTTCGTCGAAACCCACCGCTTTTTCTTGTGATCTGTGATCTCCGTCATTCATGCGTGATTCCGCATCCTTGCCTAGAGCTAATTTGAAGCAGGCGCCGCCTCAAAAACCGGAAGTGGGAATGACAGCCAACTTGAGCTGTGGTCAAGACGTTCGTCGAAACCCACCGCTTTTTCTTGTGATCTGTGATCTCCGTCATTCATGCGTGATTCCGCATCTTTGCCTAGAGCTGATTTGAAGCACGCGCTGCCTTAAAAAGAGGAAGTGGAAATGACAGCGATCTGGAGCTGTGGTCAAGACGTTCGTCGAAGCCCGCTGATGTTTCTACTGATCTACGCGCGATTCCGAATCTTCGCCTAGCGCTAATTTGAAGCAAGCGCCGCCTTAAAAAGAGGAAGTGGAAATGCCAGCGATCTGGAGCTGTGGTCAAGACGTTCGTCGAAACCCGCTGATGTTTCTAGTGATCTACGCGCGATTCTGAATCTTCGCGTAGCGCTGATTTGAAGCACGCGCCGCCCTAAAAAAAGGAAGTGGAAACGACAGCGATCTGTAGCTGTGGTCATGACGTTCGTCGAAGCCCGCTGATGTTTCTAGTGATCTACGCGCGATTCAGAATCTTCGCCTAGCGCTGATTAGAAGCACGCGCCGCCTCAAAGACAGGAAGTGGAAATGACAGCCAAGTTGAGCTCTGGTCAAGACGTTCGTCGAAACCCACCGCTTTTTCTTGTGATCTGTGATCTCCGTCATTCATGCGTGATTCCGCATCTTTGCCTAGAGCTGATTTGAAGCACGCGCCGCCTTAAAAAGATGAAGTGGAAATGACAGCGATCTGGAGCTTTGGTCAAGACGTTCGTCGAAGCCCGCTGATGTTTCTACTGATCTACGCGCGATTCCGAATCTTCGCCTAGCGCTGATTTGAAGCAAGCGCCGCCTTAAAAAGAGGAAGTGGAAATGACAGCGATCTGGAGCTGTGGTCAAGACGTTCGTCGAAGCCCGCTGATGTTTTTACTAATCTACGCGCGATTCCGAATCTTCGCCTAGCGCTGATTTGAAGCACGCGCCGCCCTAAAAAAAGGAAGTGGAAATGACAGCGACCTGTAGCTGTGGTCAAGTCGTTCGTCGAATTCCGCTGATGTTTCTAGTGATCTACGCGCGATTCTGAATCTTCGCGTAGCGCTGATTTGAAGCACGCGCCGCCCTAAAAAAAGGAAGTGGAAACGACAGCGATCTGTAGCTGTGGTCAAGACGTTCGTCGAAGCCCGCTGATGTTTCTAGTAATCTACGCGCGATTCAGAATCTTCGCCTAGCGTTGATTTGAAGGACGCGCCGCCCTAAAAAAAGGAAGTGGAAATGACAGCGATCTGGAATTGTGGTCAAGACGTTCGTCGAAGCCCGCTGATGTTTCTAGTGATCTGTGATCTCCCTGATTCACGCGCGATTCCGAATCTTCGCCTAGCGCTAACTTGAAGCACGCGCCGCCTTAAAAAGAGGAAGTGGAAATGATAGCGATGTGGAGCTGAGGTCAAGACGTTCTCGAAGCCCGCTGATGTTTCTACTGATCTACGCGCGATTCCGAATCTTCGCCTAGCGCTGATTTGAAGCAAGCGCCGCCTTAAAAAGAGGAAGTGGAAATGACAGCGATCTGGAGCTGTGGTCAAGACGTTTTTCGAAGCCCGCTGATGTTTCTAGTGATCTACGCGCGATTCCGAATCTTCGCCTAGCGCTGATTTGAAGCACGCGCCGCCTTAAAAAGAGGAAGTGGAAATGACAGCGATCTTGAGCTGTGGTCAAGACGTTCTCGAAGCCCGCTGATGTTTCTACTGATCTACGCGCGATTCCGAATCTTCGCCTAGCGCTGATTTGAAGCAAGCGCCGCCTCAAAAAGAGGAAGTTGAAATGACAGCGATCTGGAGCTGTGGTCAAGACGTTTTTCGAAGCCCGCTGATGTTTCTAGTGATCTGTGATCTCCCTGATTCACGCGCGATTCCGAATCTTCGCCTGGCGCTGATTTGAAGCACGCGCCGCCTTAAAAAGAGGAAGTGGAAATGACAGCGATCTAGAGCTGTGGTCAAGACGTTCGTCGAAGCCCGCTGATGTTTCTAGTGATCTGTGATCTCCCTGATTCACGCGCGATTCCGAATATTCGCCTAGCGCTGATTTGATGCACGCGCCGCCTTAAAAAGAGGAAGTGGAAATGACAGCGATCTGGAGCTGTGGTCAAGACGTTTGTCGAAGCCCGCTGATGTTTCTAGTGATCTGTGATCTCCCTGATTCACGCGCGATTCCGAATCTTCGCCTAGCGCTGATTTGATGCTCGCGCCGCCTTAAAAAGAGTAAGAGGAAATTACAGCGATCTGGAGCTTTGGTCAAGACGTTCGTCGAAGCCCGCTGATGTTTCTAGTGATCTGTGATCTCCCTGATTCACGCGCGATTCCGAATCTTCGCCTAGTGCTGATTTCAAGCACGCGCCGCCTTAAAGAGAGGAAGTGGAAATGACACCGATCTGGAGCTGTGGTCAAGACGTTCGTCGAAGCCCGCCGCCTTTTCTTGTGATCTGTGATCTCCGTCATTCATGCGTGATTCCGCATCCTTGCCTAGAGCTGATTTGAAGCACGCTCCGCCTCAAAGACAGGAAGTGGAAATGACATGCAAGTTGAGCTGTGGTCAAGACGTTCGTCGAGACCCACCGCTTTTTCTTGTGATATGTGATCTCCGTCATTCATGCGTGATTCCGCATCCTTGACTAGAGCTAATTTGAAGCAGGCGCCGCCTCAAAAACCGGAAGTGGAAATGACAGCCAACTTGAGCTGTGGTCAAGACGTTCGTCGAAACCCACCGCTTTTTCTTGTGATCTGTGATCTCCGTCATTCATGCGTGATTCCGCATCTTTGCCTAGAGCTGATTTGAAGCACGCTCCGCCTTAAAAAGAGTAAGTGGAAATGACAGTGATCTGGAGCTGTGGTCAAGACGTTCGTCGAAGCCCGCCGCCTTTTCTTGTGATCTGTGATCTCCGTCATTCATGCGTGATTGACAACCTTGCCTAGAGCTGATTTGTAGCACGCGCCGCCTCAAAGACAGGAAGTGGAAATGACAGCCAATTTGAGCTGTGGTCGAGACGTTCGTCGAAACCCACCGCTTTATCTTGTGATCTCTGATCTCCGTCACTCATGCGTGATTCCGCATCTTTGCATAGAGCTGATTTGAAGCACGCGCCGCCTTAAAAAGAGGAAGTGGAAATGACAGCGATCTGGAGCTGTGGTCAAAACGTTCGTCGAAGCCCGCTGATGTTTCTAGTGATCTGTGATCTCCCTGATTCACGCGCGATTCCGAATCTTCGCCTAGCGCTGATTTGATGCGCGCGCCGACTTAAAAAGAGGAAGTGGAAATGACAGCGATCTGGAGCTGTGGTCAAAACGTTCGTCGAAGCCCGCTGATGTTTCTAGTGATCTGTGATCTCCCTGATTCACGCGCGATTCCGAATCTTCGCCTAGCGCTGATTTGAAGCGCGCGCCACCTTAAAAAGAGGAAGTGGAAATTACAGCGGTCTGGAGCTGTGGTCAAGACGTTCGTCGACGCCCGCTGATGTTTCTAGTGATCTGTGATCTCCCTGATTCACGCGAGATTCCGAATCTTCGCCTAGCGCTGATTTGATGCACGCGCCGCCTTAAAAAGAGGAAGTGGAAATGACAGCGATCTGGAGCTGTGGTCAAAACGTTCGTCGAAGCCCGCTGATGTTTCTAGTGATCTGTGATCTCCCTGATTCACGCGCGATTCCGAATCTTCGCCTAGCGCTGATTTGAAGCGCGCGCCACCTTAAAAAGAGGAAGTGGAAATTACAGCGGTCTGGAGCTGTGGTCAAGACGTTCGTCGAAGCCCGCTGATGTTTCTAGTGATCTGTGATCTCCCTGATTCACGCGCGATTCCGAATCTTCGCCTAGCGCTGATTTGATGCACGCGCCGCCTTAAAAAGAGGAAGTGGAAATGACAGCGATCTGGAGCTGTGGTCAAGACGTTCGTCGAAGCCCGCTGATGTTTCTAGTAATCTGTGATCTCCCTGATTCACGCGCGATTCCGAATCTTCGCCTAGCGCTGATTTTAAGCACGCACCGCCTTTAAAAGAGGAAGTGGAAATGACAGCGATCTGTAGCTCTGGTCAACACGTTCGTCGAAGCCCGCTGATGTTTCTAGTGATCTACGCGCGATTCTGAATCTTCACCTAGCGTTGATTTGAAGCACGCGCCGCCCTAAAAAAAGGAAGTGGAAATGACAGCGATCTGAAGCTGTGGTCAAGACGTTCGTCGAAGCCCGCTGATGTTTCTAGTGATCTACGCGCGAATCTGAATCTTCGCCTAGCGCTGATTTGAAGCACGCGCCGCCCTAAAAAAAGGAAGTGGAAATGACAGCGATCTGTAGCTGTGGTCAAGACGTTTGTCGAATTCCTCTGATGTTTCTAGTGATCTACGCGCGATTCTGAATCTTCGCCTAGCGCTGATTTGAAGCACGCGCCGCCCTAAAAAAATGAAGTGGAAATGACAGTGATCTGTAGCTGTGGACAAGACGTTCGTCGAAGCGCGCTGATGTTTCTAGTGATCTACGCGCGATTCAGAATCTTCGCCTTGCGTTGATTTGAAGCCCGCGCCGCCCTAAAAAAAGGAAGTGGAAATGACAGCGATCTGGAATTGTGGTCAAGACGTTCGTAGAAGCCCGCTGATGTTTCTAGTGATCTGTGATCTCCCTGATTCACGCGCGATTCCGAATCTTCGCCTAGCGCTAATTTGAAGCACGCGCCGCCTTAAAAAGAGGAAGTGGAAATGATAGCGATCTGGAGCTGTGGTCAAGACGTTCGTCGATGCCCGCTGATGTTTCTAGTGATCTACGCGCGATTCCGAATCTTCGCCTAGCGCTGATTTGAAGCACGCGCCACCTTAAAAAGAGGAAGAGGAAATGACACGGATCTGGAGCTGTGGCCAAGACGTTGGTCGAAGCCCGCTGATGTTTCTACTGATCTACGCGCGATTCCGAATCTTCGCCTAGCGCTGATTTGAAGGAAGCGCCGCCTTAAAAAGAGGGAGTGGAAATGACAGCGATCTGGAGCTGTGGTCAAGACGTTCGTCGAAGCCCGCTGATGTTTCTCGTGATCTGTAATCTCCCTGAATCACGTGCTATTCCGAATCTTCGCCTAGCGCTGATTTGAAGCACGCGCCACCTTAAAAAGAGGAAGTGGAAATGACAGCGATCTGGAGCTGTGGTCAAGACGTTCGTCGAAACCCGCTGATGTTTCTAGTGATCTGTGATCTCCCTGATTCATGCGCGATTCCGATTCTTCGCCTAGCGCTGATTTGAAGCACGCGCCGCCTTAAAAAGAGGAAGTGTAAATGACAGCGATCTGGAGCTGTAGTCAAGACGTTCGTCGAAGCCCGCTGATGTTTCTAGTGATCTGTGATCTCCCTGATTCACGCGCGATTCCGAATCTTCGCCTAGCGCTGATTTGAAGCACGCGCCACCTTAAAAAGAGGAAGTAGAAATGACAGCGATCTGGAGCTGTGGTTAAGACGTTCGCGAAGCCCGCTGATGTTTCTAGTGATCTGTGATCTCCCTGATTCACGCGCGATTCCGAATCTTCGCCTAGTGTTGATTTCAAGCACGCGCCGCCCTAAAGAGAGGAAGTGGAAATGACACCGATCTGGAGCTGTGGTCAAGACGTTCGTCGAAGCCCGCCGCCTTTTCTTGTGATCTGTGATCTCCGTCATTCATGCGTGATTCCGCATCCTTGCCTAGAGCTGATTTGAAGCAGGCGCCGCCTCAAAAACAGGAAGTGGAAATGACAGCGATCTGGAGCTGTGGTCAAGACGTTTTTCGAAGCCCGCTGATGTTTCTAGTGATCTACGCGCGATTCCGAATCTTCGCCTAGCGCTGATTTGAAGCACGCGGCGCCTTAAAAAGAGGAAGTGGAAATGACAGCGATCTTGAGCTGTGGTCAAGACGTTCTCGAAGCCCGCTGATGTTTCTACTGATCTACGCGCGATTCCGAATCTTCGCCTAGCGCTGATTTGAAGCAAGCGCCGCCTTAAAAAGAGGAAGTGGAAATGACAGCGATCTGGAGCTGTGGTCAAGACGTTTTTCGAAGCCCGCTGATGTTTCTAGTGATCTGTGATCTCCCTGATTCACGCGCGATTCCGAATCTTCGCCTGGCGCTGATTTGAAGCACGCGCCGCCTTAAAAAGAGGAAGTGGAAATGACAGCGATCTAGAGCTGTGGTCAAGACGTTCGTCGAAGCCCGCTGATGTTTCTAGTGATCTGTGATCTCCCTGATTCACGCGCGATTCCGAATATTCGCCTAGCGCTGATTTGATGCACGCGCCGCCTTAAAAAGAGGAAGTGGAAATGACAGCGATCTGGAGCTGTGGTCAAGACGTTCGTCGAAGCCCGCTGATGTTTCTAGTGATCTGTGATCTCCCTGATTCACGCGCGATTCCGAATCTTCGCCTAGCGCTGATTTGATGCTCGCGCCGCCTTAAAAAGAGTAAGTGGAAATGACACCGATCTGGAGCTGTGGTCAAGACGTTCGTCGAAGCCCGCCGCCTTTTCTTGTGATCTGTGATCTCCGTCATTCATGCGTGATTCCGCATCCTTGCCTAGAGCTGATTTGAAGCACGCTCCGCCTCAAAGACAGGAAGTGGAAATGACATGCAAGTTGAGCTGTGGTCAAGACGTTCGTCGAAACCCACCGCTTTTTCTTGTGATATGTGATCTCCGTCATTCATGCGTGATTCCGCATCCTTGCCTAGAGCTGATTTGAAGCACGCTCCGCCTCAAAGACAGGAAGTGGAAATGACATGCAAGTTGAGCTGTGGTCAAGACGTTCGTCGAAACCCACCGCTTTTTCTTGTGATATGTGATCTCCGTCATTCATGCGTGATTCCGCATCCTTGACTAGAGCTAATTTGAAGCAGGCGCCGCCTCAAAAACCGGAAGTGGAAATGACAGCCAACTTGAGCTGTGGTCAAGACGTTCGTCGAAACCCACCGCTTTTTCTTGTGATCTGTGATCTCCGTCATTCATGCGTGATTCCGCATCTTTGCCTAGAGCTGATTTGAAGCACGCTCCGCCTTAAAAAGAGTAAGTGGAAATGACAGTGATCTGGAGCTGTGGTCAAGACGTTCGTCGAAGCCCGCCGCCTTTTCTTGTGATCTGTGATCTCCGTCATTCATGCGTGATTGACAACCTTGCCTAGAGCTGATTTGTAGCACGCGCCGCCTCAAAGACAGGAAGTGGAAATGACAGCCAATTTGAGCTGTGGTCGAGACGTTCGTCGAAACCCACCGCTTTATCTTGTGATCTCTGATCTCCGTCACTCATGCGTGATTCCGCATCTTTGCCTAGAGCTGATTTGAAGCACGCGCCGCCTTAAAAAGAGGAAGTGGAAATGACAGCGATCTGGAGCTGTGGTCAAAACGTTCGTCGAAGCCCGCTGATGTTTCTAGTGATCTGTGATCTCCCTGATTCACGCGCGATTCCGAATCTTCGCCTAGCGCTGATTTGATGCGCGCGCCGACTTAAAAAGAGGAAGTGGAAATGACAGCGATCTGGAGCTGTGGTCAAAACGTTCGTCGAAGCCCGCTGATGTTTCTAGTGATCTGTGATCTCCCTGATTCACGCGCGATTCCGAATCTTCGCCTAGCGCTGATTTGAAGCGCGCGCCACCTTAAAAAGAGGAAGTGGAAATTACAGCGGTCTGGAGCTGTGGTCAAGACGTTCGTCGACGCCCGCTGATGTTTCTAGTGATCTGTGATCTCCCTGATTCACGCGAGATTCCGAATCTTCGCCTAGCGCTGATTTGATGCACGCGCCGCCTTAAAAAGAGGAAGTGGAAATGACAGCGATCTGGAGCTGTGGTCAAAACGTTCGTCGAAGCCCGCTGATGTTTCTAGTGATCTGTGATCTCCCTGATTCACGCGCGATTCCGAATCTTCGCCTAGCGCTGATTTGAAGCGCGCGCCACCTTAAAAAGAGGAAGTGGAAATTACAGCGGTCTGGAGCTGTGGTCAAGACGTTCGTCGAAGCCCGCTGATGTTTCTAGTGATCTGTGATCTCCCTGATTCACGCGCGATTCCGAATCTTCGCCTAGCGCTGATTTGATGCACGCGCCGCCTTAAAAAGAGGAAGTGGAAATGACAGCGATCTGGAGCTGTGGTCAAGACGTTCGTCGAAGCCCGCTGATGTTTCTAGTAATCTGTGATCTCCCTGATTCACGCGCGATTCCGAATCTTCGCCTAGCGCTGATTTTAAGCACGCACCGCCTTTAAAAGAGGAAGTGGAAATGACAGCGATCTGTAGCTCTGGTCAACACGTTCGTCGAAGCCCGCTGATGTTTCTAGTGATCTACGCGCGATTCTGAATCTTCACCTAGCGTTGATTTGAAGCACGCGCCGCCCTAAAAAAAAGGAAGTGGAAATGACAGCGATCTGAAGCTGTGGTCAAGACGTTCGTCGAAGCCCGCTGATGTTTCTAGTGATCTACGCGCGAATCTGAATCTTCGCCTAGCGCTGATTTGAAGCACGCGCCGCCCTAAAAAAAGGAAGTGGAAATGACAGCGATCTGTAGCTGTGGTCAAGACGTTCGTCGAATTCCTCTGATGTTTCTAGTGATCTACGCGCGATTCTGAATCTTCGCCTAGCGCTGATTTGAAGCACGCGCCGCCCTAAAAAAAATGAAGTGGAAATGACAGTGATCTGTAGCTGTGGACAAGACGTTCGTCGAAGCGCGCTGATGTTTCTAGTGATCTACGCGCGATTCAGAATCTTCGCCTTGCGTTGATTTGAAGCCCGCGCCGCCCTAAAAAAAGGAAGTGGAAATGACAGCGATCTGGAATTGTGGTCAAGACGTTCGTAGAAGCCCGCTGATGTTTCTAGTGATCTGTGATCTCCCTGATTCACGCGCGATTTTGAATCTTCGCCTAGCGCTAATTTGAAGCACGCGCCGCCTTAAAAAGAGGAAGTGGAAATGATAGCGATCTGGAGCTGTGGTCAAGACGTTCGTCGATGCCCGCTGATGTTTCTAGTGATCTACGCGCGATTCCGAATCTTCGCCTAGCGCTGATTTGAAGCACGCGCCACCTTAAAAAGAGGAAGAGGAAATGACACGGATCTGGAGCTGTGGCCAAGACGTTGGTCGAAGCCCGCTGATGTTTCTACTGATCTACGCGCGATTCCGAATCTTCGCCTAGCGCTGATTTGAAGGAAGCGCCGCCTTAAAAAGAGGGAGTGGAAATGACAGCGATCTGGAGCTGTGGTCAAGACGTTCGTCGAAGCCCGCTGATGTTTCTCGTGATCTGTAATCTCCCTGAATCACGTGCTATTCCGAATCTTCGCCTAGCGCTGATTTGAAGCACGCGCCACCTTAAAAAGAGGAAGTGGAAATGACAGCGATCTGGAGCTGTGGTCAAGACGTTCGTCGAAACCCGCTGATGTTTCTAGTGATCTGTGATCTCCCTGATTCATGCGCGATTCCGATTCTTCGCCTAGCGCTGATTTGAAGCACGCGCCGCCTTAAAAAGAGGAAGTGTAAATGACAGCGATCTGGAGCTGTAGTCAAGACGTTCGTCGAAGCCCGCTGATGTTTCTAGTGATCTGTGATCTCCCTGATTCACGCGCGATTCCGAATCTTCGCCTAGCGCTGATTTGAAGCACGCGCCACCTTAAAAAGAGGAAGTAGAAATGACAGCGATCTGGAGCTGTGGTTAAGACGTTCGCGAAGCCCGCTGATGTTTCTAGTGATCTGTGATCTCCCTGATTCACGCGCGATTCCGAATCTTCGCCTAGTGTTGATTTCAAGCACGCGCCGCCCTAAAGAGAGGAAGTGGAAATGACACCGATCTGGAGCTGTGGTCAAGACGTTCGTCGAAGCCCGCCGCCTTTTCTTGTGATCTGTGATCTCCGTCATTCATGCGTGATTCCGCATCCTTGCCTAGAGCTGATTTGAAGCAGGCGCCGCCTCAAAAACAGGAAGTGGAAATGACAGCGATCTGGAGCTGTGGTCAAGACGTTTTTCGAAGCCCGCTGATGTTTCTAGTGATCTACGCGCGATTCCGAATCTTCGCCTAGCGCTGATTTGAAGCACGCGGCGCCTTAAAAAGAGGAAGTGGAAATGACAGCGATCTTGAGCTGTGGTCAAGACGTTCTCGAAGCCCGCTGATGTTTCTACTGATCTACGCGCGATTCCGAATCTTCGCCTAGCGCTGATTTGAAGCAAGCGCCGCCTTAAAAAGAGGAAGTGGAAATGACAGCGATCTGGAGCTGTGGTCAAGACGTTTTTCGAAGCCCGCTGATGTTTCTAGTGATCTGTGATCTCCCTGATTCACGCGCGATTCCGAATCTTCGCCTGGCGCTGATTTGAAGCACGCGCCGCCTTAAAAAGAGGAAGTGGAAATGACAGCGATCTAGAGCTGTGGTCCAGACGTTCGTCGAAGCCCGCTGATGTTTCTAGTGATCTGTGATCTCCCTGATTCACGCGCGATTCCGAATATTCGCCTAGCGCTGATTTGATGCACGCGCCGCCTTAAAAAGAGGAAGTGGAAATGACAGCGATCTGGAGCTGTGGTCAAGACGTTCGTCGAAGCCCGCTGATGTTTCTAGTGATCTGTGATCTCCCTGATTCACGCGCGATTCCGAATCTTCGCCTAGCGCTGATTTGATGCTCGCGCCGCCTTAAAAAGAGTAAGTGGAAATTACAGCGATCTGGAGCTTTGGTCAAGACGTTCGTCGAAGCCCGCTGATGTTTCTAGTGATCTGTGATCTCCCTGATTCACGCGCGATTCCGAATCTTCGCCTAGTGCTGATTTCAAGCACGCGCCGCCTTAAAGAGAGGAAGTGGAAATGACACCGATCTGGAGCTGTGGTCAAGACGTTCGTCGAAGCCCGCCGCCTTTTCTTGTGATCTGTGATCTCCGTCATTCATGCGTGATTCCGCATCCTTGCCTAGAGCTGATTTGAAGCACGCTCCGCCTCAAAGACAGGAAGTGGAAATGACATGCAAGTTGAGCTGTGGTCAAGACGTTCGTCGAAACCCACCGCTTTTTCTTGTGATATGTGATCTCCGTCATTCATGCGTGATTCCGCATCCTTGCCTAGAGCTGATTTGAAGCACGCTCCGCCTCAAAGACAGGAAGTGGAAATGACATGCAAGTTGAGCTGTGGTCAAGACGTTCGTCGAAACCCACCGCTTTTTCTTGTGATATGTGATCTCCGTCATTCATGCGTGATTCCGCATCCTTGACTAGAGCTAATTTGAAGCAGGCGCCGCCTCAAAAACCGGAAGTGGAAATGACAGCCAACTTGAGCTGTGGTCAAGACGTTCGTCGAAACCCACCGCTTTTTCTTGTGATCTGTGATCTCCGTCATTCATGCGTGATTCCGCATCTTTGCCTAGAGCTGATTTGAAGCACGCTCCGCCTTAAAAAGAGGAAGTGGAAATGACAGTGATCTGGAGCTGTGGTCAAGACGTTCGTCGAAGCCCGCCGCCTTTTCTTGTGATCTGTGATCTCCGTCATTCATGCGTGATTGACAACCTTGCCTAGAGCTGATTTGTAGCACGCGCCGCCTCAAAGACAGGAAGTGGAAATGACAGCCAATTTGAGCTGTGGTCAAGACGTTCGTCGAAACCCACCGCTTTATCTTGTGATCTCTGATCTCCGTCACTCATGCGTGATTCCGCATCTTTGCCTAGAGCTGATTTGAAGCACGCGCCGCCTTAAAAAGAGGAAGTGGAAATGACAGCGATCTGGAGCTGTGGTCAAAACGTTCGTCGAAGCCCGCTGATGTTTCTAGTGATCTGTGATCTCCCTGATTCACGCGCGATTCCGAATCTTCGCCTAGCGCTGATTTGATGCGCGCGCCGACTTAAAAAGAGGAAGTGGAAATGACAGCGATCTGGAGCTGTGGTCAAAACGTTCGTCGAAGCCCGCTGATGTTTCTAGTGATCTGTGATCTCCCTGATTCACGCGCGATTCCGAATCTTCGCCTAGCGCTGATTTGAAGCGCGCGCCACCTTAAAAAGAGGAAGTGGAAATTACAGCGGTCTGGAGCTGTGGTCAAGACGTTCGTCGACGCCCGCTGATGTTTCTAGTGATCTGTGATCTCCCTGATTCACGCGAGATTCCGAATCTTCGCCTAGCGCTGATTTGATGCACGCGCCGCCTTAAAAAGAGGAAGTGGAAATGACAGCGATCTGGAGCTGTGGTCAAAACGTTCGTCGAAGCCCGCTGATGTTTCTAGTGATCTGTGATCTCCCTGATTCACGCGCGATTCCGAATCTTCGCCTAGCGCTGATTTGAAGCGCGCGCCACCTTAAAAAGAGGAAGTGGAAATTACAGCGGTCTGGAGCTGTGGTCAAGACGTTCGTCGAAGCCCGCTGATGTTTCTAGTGATCTGTGATCTCCCTGATTCACGCGCGATTCCGAATCTTCGCCTAGCGCTGATTTGATGCACGCGCCGCCTTAAAAAGAGGAAGTGGAAATGACAGCGATCTGGAGCTGTGGTCAAGACGTTCGTCGAAGCCCGCTGATGTTTCTAGTAATCTGTGATCTCCCTGATTCACGCGCGATTCCGAATCTTCGCCTAGCGCTGATTTTAAGCACGCACCGCCTTTAAAAGAGGAAGTGGAAATGACAGCGATCTGTAGCTCTGGTCAACACGTTCGTCGAAGCCCGCTGATGTTTCTAGTGATCTACGCGCGATTCTGAATCTTCACCTAGCGTTGATTTGAAGCACGCGCCGCCCTAAAAAAAAGGAAGTGGAAATGACAGCGATCTGAAGCTGTGGTCAAGACGTTCGTCGAAGCCCGCTGATGTTTCTAGTGATCTACGCGCGAATCTGAATCTTCGCCTAGCGCTGATTTGAAGCACGCGCCGCCCTAAAAAAAGGAAGTGGAAATGACAGCGATCTGTAGCTGTGGTCAAGACGTTCGTCGAATTCCTCTGATGTTTCTAGTGATCTACGCGCGATTCTGAATCTTCGCCTAGCGCTGATTTGAAGCACGCGCCGCCCTAAAAAAATGAAGTGGAAATGACAGTGATCTGTAGCTGTGGTCAAGACGTTCGTCGAAGCGCGCTGATGTTTCTAGTGATCTACGCGCGATTCAGAATCTTCGCCTTGCGTTGATTTGAAGCCCGCGCCGCCCTAAAAAAAGGAAGTGGAAATGACAGCGATCTGGAATTGTGGTCAAGACGTTCGTAGAAGCCCGCTGATGTTTCTAGTGATCTGTGATCTCCCTGATTCACGCGCAATTCCGAATCTTCGCCTAGCGCTAATTTGAAGCACGCGCCGCCTCAAAAACAGGAAGTGGAAATGACAGCGATCTGGAGCTGTGGTCAAGACGTTTTTCGAAGCCCGCTGATGTTTCTAGTGATCTACGCGCGATTCCGAATCTTCGCCTAGCGCTGATTTGAAGCACGCGCCGCCTTAAAAAGAGGAAGTGGAAATGACAGCGATCTTGAGCTGTGGTCAAGACGTTCTCGAAGCCCGCTGATGTTTCTACTGATCTACGCGCGATTCCGAATCTTCGCCTAGCGCTGATTTGAAGCAAGCGCCGCCTTAAAAAGAGGAAGTGGAAATGACAGCGATCTGGAGCTGTGGTCAAGACGTTTTTCGAAGCCCGCTGATGTTTCTAGTGATCTGTGATCTCCCTGATTCACGCGCGATTCCGAATCTTCGCCTGGCGCTGATTTGAAGCACGCGCCGCCTTAAAAAGAGGAAGTGGAAATGACAGCGATCTAGAGCTGTGGTCAAGACGTTCGTCGAAGCCCGCTGATGTTTCTAGTGATCTGTGATCTCCCTGATTCACGCGCGATTCCGAATATTCGCCTAGCGCTGATTTGATGCACGCGCCGCCTTAAAAAGAGGAAGTGGAAATGACAGCGATCTGGAGCTGTGGTCAAGACGTTCGTCGAAGCCCGCTGATGTTTCTAGTGATCTGTGATCTCCCTGATTCACGCGCGATTCCGAATCTTCGCCTAGCGCTGATTTGATGCTCGCGCCGCCTTAAAAAGAGTAAGTGGAAATTACAGCGATCTGGAGCTTTGGTCAAGACGTTCGTCGAAGCCCGCTGATGTTTCTAGTGATCTGTGATCTCCCTGATTCACGCGCGATTCCGAATCTTCGCCTAGTGCTGATTTCAAGCACGCGCCGCCTTAAAGAGAGGAAGTGGAAATGACACCGATCTGGAGCTGTGGTCAAGACGTTCGTCGAAGCCCGCCGCCTTTTCTTGTGATCTGTGATCTCCGTCATTCATGCGTGATTCCGCATCCTTGCCTAGAGCTGATTTGAAGCACGCTCCGCCTCAAAGACAGGAAGTGGAAATGACATGCAAGTTGAGCTGTGGTCAAGACGTTCGTCGAAACCCACCGCTTTTTCTTGTGATATGTGATCTCCGTCATTCATGCGTGATTCCGCATCCTTGACTAGAGCTAATTTGAAGCAGGCGCCGCCTCAAAAACCGGAAGTGGAAATGACAGCCAACTTGAGCTGTGGTCAAGACGTTCGTCGAAACCCACCGCTTTTTCTTGTGATCTGTGATCTCCGTAATTCATGTGTGATTCCGCATCTTTGCCTAGAGCTGATTTGAAGCACGCTCCGCCTTAAAAAGAGGAAGTGGAAATGACAGTGATCTGGAGCTGTGGTCAAGACGTTCGTCGAAGCCCGCCGCCTTTTCTTGTGATCTGTGATCTCCGTCATTCATGCGTGATTGACAACCTTGCCTAGAGCTGATTTGTAGGACGCGCCGCCTCAAAGACAGGAAGTGGAAATGACAGCCAATTTGAGCTGTGGTCGAGACGTTCGTCGAAACCCACCGCTTTATCTTGTGATCTCTGATCTCCGTCACTCATGCGTGATTCCGCATCTTTGCCTAGAGCTGATTTGAAGCACGCGCCGCCTTAAAAAGAGGAAGTGGAAATGACAGCGATCTGGAGCTGTGGTCAAAACGTTCGTCGAAGCCCGCTGATGTTTCTAGTGATCTGTGATCTCCCTGATTCACGCGCGATTCCGAATCTTCGCTTAGCGCTGATTTGAAGCGCGCGCCACCTTAAAAAGAGGAAGTGGAAATTACAGCGGTCTGGAGCTGTGGTCAAGACGTTCGTCGAAGCCCGCTGATGTTTCTAGTGATCTGTGATCTCCCTGATTCACGCGCGATTCCGAATCTTCGCCTAGCGCTGATTTGATGCACGCGCCGCCTTAAAAAGAGGAAGTGGAAATGACAGCGATCTGGAGCTGTGGTCAAGACGTTCGTCGATGCCCGCTGATGTTTCTAGTGATCTACGCGCGATTCCGAATCTTCGCCTAGCGCTGATTTGAAGCACGCGCCACCTTAAAAAGAGGAAGAGGAAATGACACGGATCTGGAGCTGTGGCCAAGACGTTGGTCGAAGCCCGCTGATGTTTCTACTGATCTACGCGCGATTCCGAATCTTCGCCTAGCGCTGATTTGAAGGAAGCGCCGCCTTAAAAAGAGGGAGTGGAAATGACAGCGATCTGGAGCTGTGGTCAAGACGTTCGTCGAAGCCCGCTGATGTTTCTCGTGATCTGTAATCTCCCTGAATCACGTGCTATTCCGAATCTTCGCCTAGCGCTGATTTGAAGCACGCGCCACCTTAAAAAGAGGAAGTGGAAATGACAGCGATCTGGAGCTGTGGTCAAGACGTTCGTCGAAACCCGCTGATGTTTCTAGTGATCTGTGATCTCCCTGATTCATGCGCGATTCCGATTCTTCGCCTAGCGCTGATTTGAAGCACGCGCCGCCTTAAAAAGAGGAAGTGTAAATGACAGCGATCTGGAGCTGTAGTCAAGACGTTCGTCGAAGCCCGCTGATGTTTCTAGTGATCTGTGATCTCCCTGATTCACGCGCGATTCCGAATCTTCGCCTAGCGCTGATTTGAAGCACGCGCCACCTTAAAAAGAGGAAGTAGAAATGACAGCGATCTGGAGCTGTGGTTAAGACGTTCGCGAAGCCCGCTGATGTTTCTAGTGATCTGTGATCTCCCTGATTCACGCGCGATTCCGAATCTTCGCCTAGTGTTGATTTCAAGCACGCGCCGCCCTAAAGAGAGGAAGTGGAAATGACACCGATCTGGAGCTGTGGTCAAGACGTTCGTCGAAGCCCGCCGCCTTTTCTTGTGATCTGTGATCTCCGTCATTCATGCGTGATTCCGCATCCTTGCCTAGAGCTGATTTGAAGCAGGCGCCGCCTCAAAAACAGGAAGTGGAAATGACAGCGATCTGGAGCTGTGGTCAAGACGTTTTTCGAAGCCCGCTGATGTTTCTAGTGATCTACGCGCGATTCCGAATCTTCGCCTAGCGCTGATTTGAAGCACGCGCCGCCTTAAAAAGAGGAAGTGGAAATGACAGCGATCTTGAGCTGTGGTCAAGACGTTCTCGAAGCCCGCTGATGTTTCTACTGATCTACGCGCGATTCCGAATCTTCGCCTAGCGCTGATTTGAAGCAAGCGCCACCTTAAAAAGAGGAAGTGGAAATGACAGCGATCTGGAGCTGTGGTCAAGACGTTTTTCGAAGCCCGCTGATGTTTCTAGTGATCTGTGATCTCCCTGATTCACGCGCGATTCCGAATCTTCGCCTGGCGCTGATTTGAAGCACGCGCCGCCTTAAAAAGAGGAAGTGGAAATGACAGCGATCTAGAGCTGTGGTCAAGACGTTCGTCGAAGCCCGCTGATGTTTCTAGTGATCTGTGATCTCCCTGATTCACGCGCGATTCCGAATATTCGCCTAGCGCTGATTTGATGCACGCGCCGCCTTAAAAAGAGGAAGTGGAAATGACAGCGATCTGGAGCTGTGGTCAAGACGTTCGTCGAAGCCCGCTGATGTTTCTAGTGATCTGTGATCTCCCTGATTCACGCGCGATTCCGAATCTTCGCCTAGCGCTGATTTGATGCTCGCGCCGCCTTAAAAAGAGTAAGTGGAAATTACAGCGATCTGGAGCTTTGGTCAAGACGTTCGTCGAAGCCCGCTGATGTTTCTAGTGATCTGTGATCTCCCTGATTCACGCGCGATTCCGAATCTTCGCCTAGTGCTGATTTCAAGCACGCGCCGCCTTAAAGAGAGGAAGTGGAAATGACACCGATCTGGAGCTGTGGTCAAGACGTTCGTCGAAGCCCGCCGCCTTTTCTTGTGATCTGTGATCTCCGTCATTCATGCGTGATTCCGCATCCTTGCCTAGAGCTGATTTGAAGCACGCTCCGCCTCAAAGACAGGAAGTGGAAATGACATGCAAGTTGAGCTGTGGTCAAGACGTTCGTCGAAACCCACCGCTTTTTCTTGTGATATGTGATCTCCGTCATTCATGCGTGATTCCGCATCCTTGACTAGAGCTAATTTGAAGCAGGCGCCGCCTCAAAAACCGGAAGTGGAAATGACAGCCAACTTGAGCTGTGGTCAAGACGTTCGTCGAAACCCACCGCTTTTTCTTGTGATCTGTGATCTCCGTAATTCATGCGTGATTCCGCATCTTTGCCTAGAGCTGATTTGAAGCACGCTCCGCCTTAAAAAGAGGAAGTGGAAATGACAGTGATCTGGAGCTGTGGTCAAGACGTTCGTCGAAGCCCGCCGCCTTTTCTTGTGATCTGTGATCTCCGTCATTCATGCGTGATTGACAACCTTGCCTAGAGCTGATTTGTAGGACGCGCCGCCTCAAAGACAGGAAGTGGAAATGACAGCCAATTTGAGCTGTGGTCGAGACGTTCGTCGAAACCCACCGCTTTATCTTGTGATCTCTGATCTCCGTCACTCATGCGTGATTCCGCATCTTTGCCTAGAGCTGATTTGAAGCACGCGCCGCCTTAAAAAGAGGAAGTGGAAATGACAGCGATCTGGAGCTGTGGTCAAAACGTTCGTCGAAGCCCGCTGATGTTTCTAGTGATCTGTGATCTCCCTGATTCACGCGCGATTCCGAATCTTCGCTTAGCGCTGATTTGAAGCGCGCGCCACCTTAAAAAGAGGAAGTGGAAATTACAGCGGTCTGGAGCTGTGGTCAAGACGTTCGTCGAAGCCCGCTGATGTTTCTAGTGATCTGTGATCTCCCTGATTCACGCGCGATTCCGAATCTTCGCCTAGCGCTGATTTGATGCACGCGCCGCCTTAAAAAGAGGAAGTGGAAATGACAGCGATCTGGAGCTGTGGTCAAGACGTTCGTCGAAGCCCGCTGATGTTTCTAGTGATCTGTGATCTCCCTGATTCACGCGCGATTCCGAATCTTCGCCTAGCGCTGATTTTAAGCACGCACCGCCTTTAAAAGAGGAAGTGGAAATGACAGCGATCTGTAGCTCTGGTCAACACGTTCGTCGAAGCCCGCTGATGTTTCTAGTGATCTACGCGCGATTCTGAATCTTCACCTAGCGTTGATTTGAAGCACGCGCCGCCCTAAAAAAAAGGAAGTGGAAATGACAGCGATCTGAAGCTGTGGTCAAGACGTTCGTCGAAGCCCGCTGATGTTTCTAGTGATCTACGCGCGACTCTGAATCTTCGCCTAGCGCTGATTTGAAGCACGCGCCGCCCTAAAAAAAGGAAGTGGAAATGACAGCGATCTGTAGCTGTGGTCAAGACGTTCGTCGAATTCCTCTGATGTTTCTAGTGATCTACGCGCGATTCTGAATCTTCGCCTAGCGCTGATTTGAAGCACGCGCCGCCCTAAAAAAATGAAGTGGAAATGACAGTGATCTGTAGCTGTGGTCAAGACGTTCGTCGAAGCCCGCTGATGTTTCTAGTGATCTACGCGCGATTCAGAATCTTCGCCTTGCGTTGATTTGAAGCCCGCGCCGCCCTAAAAAAAGGAAGTGGAAATGACAGCGATCTGGAATTGTGGTCAAGACGTTCGTAGAAGCCCGCTGATGTTTCTAGTGATCTGTGATCTCCCTGATTCACGCGCGATTCCGAATCTTCGCCTAGCGCTAATTTGAAGCACGCGCCGCCTTAAAAAGAGGAAGTGGAAATGATAGCGATCTGGAGCTGTGGTCAAGACGTTCGTCGATGCCCGCTGATGTTTCTAGTGATCTACGCGCGATTCCGAATCTTCGCCTAGCGCTGATTTGAAGCACGCGCCACCTTAAAAAGAGGAAGTGGAAATGACAGCGATCTGGAGCTGTGGTCAAGACGTTGGTCGAAGCCCGCTGATGTTTCTACTGATCTACGCGCGATTCCGAATCTTCGCCTAGCGCTGATTTGAAGGAAGCGCCGCCTTAAAAAGAGGGAGTGGAAATGACAGCGATCTGGAGCTGTGGTCAAGACGTTCGTCGAAGCCCGCTGATGTTTCTCGTGATCTGTAATCTCCCTGAATCACGTGCTATTCCGAATCTTCGCCTAGCGCTGATTTGAAGCACGCGCCACCTTAAAAAGAGGAAGTGGAAATGACAGCGATCTGGAGCTGTGGTCAAGACGTTCGTCGAAACCCGCTGATGTTTCTAGTGATCTGTGATCTCCCTGATTCATGCGCGATTCCGAATCTTCGCCTAGCGCTGATTTGAAGCACGCGCCGCCTTAAAAAGAGGAAGTGTAAATGACAGCGATCTGGAGCTGTAGTCAAGACGTTCGTCGAAGCCCGATGATGTTTCTAGTGATCTGTGATCTCCCTGATTCACGCGCGATTCCGAATCTTCGCCTAGCGCTGATTTGAAGCACGCGCCACCTTAAAAAGAGGAAGTGGAAATGACAGCGATCTGGAGCTGTGGTTAAGACGTTCGCGAAGCCCGCTGATGTTTCTAGTGATCTGTGATCTCCCTGATTCACGCGCGATTCCGAATCTTCGCCTAGTGTTGATTTCAAGCACGCGCCGCCCTAAAGAGAGGAAGTGGAAATGACACCGATCTGGAGCTGTGGTCAAGACGTTCGTCGAAGCCCGCCGCCTTTTCTTGTGATCTGTGATCTCCGTCATTCATGCGTGATTCCGCATCCTTGCCTAGAGCTGATTTGAAGCAGGCGCCGCCTCAAAAACAGGAAGTGGAAATGACAGCCAACTTGAGCTGTGGTCAAGACGTTCGTCGAAACCCACCGCTTTTTCTTGTGATCTGTGATCTCCGTCATTCATGCGTGATTCCGCATCTTTGCCTAGAGCTGATTTGAAGCACGCGCCGCCTTAAAAAGAGGAAGTGGAAATGACTGCGATCTGGAGCTGTGGTCAAGACGTTTGTCGAAACCCCGCCGCCTTTTCTTGTGATCTGTGATCTCCGTCATTCATGCGTGATTCCGCATCCTTGCCTAGAGCTGATTTGAAGCACGCGCCGCCTCAAAGACAGGAAGTGGAAATGACAGCCAATTTGAGCTGTGGTCGAGACGTTCGTCGAAACCCACCGCTTTATCTTGTGATCTGTGATCTCCGTCACTCTTGCGTGATTCCGAATCTTCGCCTAGCGCTGATTTGAAGCACGCGCCACCTTAAAAAGAGGAAGTAGAAATTACAGCGGTCTGGAGCTGTGGTCAAGATGTTCGTCGAAGCCCGCTGATGTTTCTAGTGATCTGTGATCTCCCTGATTCACGCGCGATTCCGAATCTTCGCCTAGCGCTGATTTGAAGCACGCGCCGCCTTAAAAAGAGGAAGTGGAAATGACAGCGATCTGGAGCTGTGGTCAAGACGTTCGTCGAAGCCCGCTGATGTTTCTAGTGATCTAGGCGCGATTCCGAATCTTCGCCTAGCGCTGATTTGAAGCACGTGCCGCCCTAAAAAAGGGAGTGGAAATGACAGCGATCTGGAGCTGTGGTCAAGACGTTCGTCGAATCCCGCAGATGTTTCTAGTGATCTGTGATCTCCCTGATTCACACGCGATTCCGAATCTTCGCCTAGCGCTAATTTGAAGCACGCGCCGCCTTTAAAAGAGGAAGTGGAAATGGCAGCGATCTGGAGCTGTGGTCAAGACGTTCGTCGAAGCCCGCTGAAGTTTCTAGTGATCTGTGATCTCCCTGATTCACGCGCGATTCCGAATCTTCGCCTAGCGCTGATTTGAAGCACGCGCCGCCCTAAAAAAAGGAAGTGGAAATGACAGCGATCTTTCGCTGTGGTCAAGACGTTCGTCGAAGCCCGCTGATGTTTCTAGTGATCTACGCGCGATTCCGAATCTTCGCCTAGCGCTGATTTGAAGCACGCGCCGCCTTAAAAAGAGGAAGTGGAAATGACAGCGATCTGGAGCTTTGGTCAAGACGTTCGTCGAAGCCCGCTGATGTTTCTAGTGATCTGTGATCTCCCTGATTCACGCGCGATTCCGAATCATCGCCTAGTGCTGATTTCAAGCACGCGCCGCCTTAAAGAGAGGAAGTGGAAATGACACTGATCTGGAGCTGTGGTCAAGACGTTCGTCGAAGCCTGCCGCCTTTTGTTGTGATCTGTGATCTCCGTCATTCATGCGTGATTCCGCATCCTTGTCTAGAGCTGATTTGAAGCACGCGCCGCCTCAAAGACAGGAAGTGGAAATGACAGCCAACTTGAGCTGTGGTCAAGACGTTCGTCGAAACCCACCGCTTTTTCTTGTGATCTGTGATCTCCGTCATTCATGCGTGATTCCGCATCCTTGCCTAGAGCTCATTTGAAGCAGGCGCCGCCTCAAAAACAGGAAGTGGAAATGACAGCCAACTTGAGCTGTGGTCAAGACGTTCGTCGAAACCCACCGCTTTTTCTTGTGATCTGTGATCTCCGTCGTTCATGCGTGATTCCGCATCTTTGCCTAGAGGTGATTTGAAGCACGCGCCGCATTAAAAAGAGGAAGTGGAAATGACAGCGATCTGGAGCTGTGGTCAAGACGTTCGTCGAAGCCTGCCGCCTTTTCTTGTGATCTGTGATCTCCGTCATTCATGCGTGATTCCGCATCCTTGCCTAGAGCTGATTTGTAGCACGCGGCGCCTCAAAGACAGGAAGTGGAAATGACAGCCAATTTGAGCTGTGGTCGAGACGTTCGTCGAAACCCACCGCTTTATCTTGTGATCTGTGATCTCCGTCACTCATGCGTGATTCCGCATCTTTGCCTAGAGCTGATTTGAAGCACGCGCCGCCTTAAAAAGAGGAAGTGGAAATGACAGCGATCTGGAGCTGTGGTCAAAACGTTCGTCGAAGCCCGCTGATGTTTCTAGTGATCTGTGATCTCCCTGATTCAGCGCGATTCCGAATCTCCGCCTAGCGCTGATTTGAAGCACACGCCACCTTAAAAAGAGGAAGTGGAAATTACAGCGGTCAGGAGCTGTGGTCAAGACGTTCGTCGAAGCCCGCTGATGTTTCTAGTGATCTGTGATCTCCCTGATTCACGCGCGATTCCGAATCTTCGCCTAGCGCTGATTTGATGCACGCGCCGCCTTAAAAAGAGGAAGTGGAAATGACAGCGATCTGGAGCTGTGGTCAAGATGTTCGTCGAAGCCCGCTGATGTTTCTAGTGATCTGTGATCACCCTGATTCACGCGCGATTCCGAATCTTCGCCTAGCGCTGATTTTAAGCACGCGCCGCCTTTAAAAGAGGAAGTGGAAATGACAGCGATCTGGAGCTGTGGTCAAGACGTTCGTCGAAGCCCGCTGATGTTTCTAGTGATCTGTGATCTCCCTGATTCACAAGCGATTCCGAATCTTCGCCTAGCGCTGATTTGAAGCACGCGCCGCCTTAAAAAGAGGAAGTGGAAATGACAGCGATCTGAAGCTGTGGTCAAGACGTTCGTCGAAGCCCGCTGATGTTTCTAGTGATCTACGCGCGACTCTGAATCTTCGCCTAGCGCTGATTTGAAGTACGCGCCGCCCTAAAAAAAAGAAAGTGGAAATGACAGCAATCTGTAGCTGTGGTCAAGACGTTCGTCGAATTCCGCTGATGTTTCTAGTGATCTACGCGCGATTCTGAATCTTCGCCTAGCGCAGATTTGAAGCACGCGCCGCCCTAAAAAAAGGAAGTGGAAATGACAGCGATCTGGAATTGTGGTCAAGACGATCGTCGAAGCCCGCTCATAAAACTATCACACCCCTCTCTCAACCTCGCGCGATTCAGAATCTCCTCCTCCAACATCCTATCCCATCCTCCCATTGAAAGCCCTCGCCGCCCTAAAAAAGGAAGTGGAAATGACAGCGATCTGGAATTGTGGTCAAGACGTTCGTCGAAGCCCCTGATGTTTTCTAGTATCTGTATCTCCCTGATTCACGTGCGATTCTGAATCTTGCCTAGCGCTAATTTGAAGAATCCCTCTCCACTACAAATATGAGTGTTAAATACTATCTAACATATCATACTCCCCATCAACTAACCTCAAATACCTCATAATAAAAAATCACAACTCCTCGATTCCGAACTTCGCCTATGCGCTGATTTGAAGCACGCGCCACCTTAAAAAGAGGAATTGAAAATACAGCGATCTGGAGCTGTGGTCAAGACGTTCGCCCCCCCCCCCCAACCACTCTCACACCTCTCCCTACCTCCACAACCTCCCCCGATCCATCCTCCTCCCTCCCCCCCCCCCTCCATTCCAACCCACCCCTCCCGATACCTCAAGCTGCTGTGCGTCAAGACGTTCGTCGAAGCCCGCTGATGTTTCTCGTGATCTGTGATCTCCCTGATTCACGTGCTATTCCGAATCTTCGCCTAGCGTTGATTTGAAGCACGCGCCGCCTTAAAAAGAGGAAGTGGAAATGACACCGATCTGAAGCTGTGGTCAAGACGTTCGTCGAAGCCCGCTGATGTTTCTAGTGATCTACGCGCGACTCTGAATCTTCGCCTAGCGCTGATTTGAAGCACGCGCCGCCCTAAAAAAAGGAAGTGGAAATGACAGCAATCTGTAGCTGTTGTCAAGACGTTCGTCGAATTCCGCTGATGTTCTAGTGATCTAACGCGCGATTCTGAATCTTCGCCTAGCGCAGATTTGAAGCACGCGCCGCCCTAAGAAAGGAAGTGGAAATGACAGCGATCTGGAATTGTGGTCAAGACGATCGTCGAAGCCCGCTGATGTTTCTAGTGATCTACGCGCGATCCAGAATCTTCGCCTAGCGTTGATTTGAAGCCCGCGCCGCCCTAAAAAAAGGAAGTGGAAATGACAGCGATCTGGAATTGTGGTCAAGACGTTCGTCGAAGCCCGCTGATGTTTCTAGTGATCTGTGATCTCCCTGATTCACGTGCGATTCTGAATCTTCGCCTAGCGCTAATTTGAAGCACGCGCCGCCTTAAAAAGAGGAAGTGGAAATGATAGCGATCTGGAGCTGTGGTCAAGACGTTCGTCCGATGCCCGCTGATGTTTCTAGTGATCTACGCGCGATTCCGAATCTTCGCCTAGCGCTGATTTGAAGCACGCGCCACCTTAAAAAGAGGAAGTGGAAATGACGGCGATCTGGTGCTGTGGTCAAGACGTTCGTCGAAGCCCGCTGATGTTTATCGTGATCTGTGATCTCCCCTGATTCACGTGCTATTCCGAATCTTCGCCTAGCGTTGATTTGAAGCACGCGCCACCTTAAAAAGAGGAAGTGGAAATGACAGCGATTTGGAGCTGTGGTCAAGACGTTCGTCGAAGCCCGCTGATGTTTCTAGTGATCTGTGATCTCCCTGATTCACGCGCGATTCCGAATCTTCGCCTAGCGCTGATTTGGAGCACGCGCCACCTTAAAAAGAGGAAGTGGATATGACAGCGATCTGGAGCTGTGGTTAAGACGTTCGTCGAAGCCCGCTGATGTTTCTAGTGATCTACGCGCGATTCCGAATCTTCGCCTAGCGCTGATTTGAAGCAAGCGCCGCCTTAAAGAGAGGAAGTGGAAATGACACCGATCTGGAGCTGTGGTCAAGACGTTCGTCGAAGCCCGCCGCCTTTTCTTGTGATCTGTGATCTCCGTCATTCATGCGTGATTCCGCATCCTTGCCTAGAGCTGATTTGAAGCACGCGCCGCCTCAAAGACAGGAAGTGGAAATGACAGCCAACTTGAGCTGTGGTCAAGACGTTCGTCGAAACCCACCGCTTTTTCTTGTGATCTGTGATCTCCGTCATTCATGCGTGATTCCGCATCCTTGCCTAGAGCTGATTTGAAGCAGGCGCCGCCTCAAAAACAGGAAGTGGAAATGACAGCCAACTTGAGCTGTTGTCAAGACGTTCGTCGAAGCCCGCTGATGTTTCTAGTGATCGCCCTGATTCACGCGCGATTCCGATTCTTCGCCTAGCGCTGATTTGAAGCACGCGCCGCCTTTAAAAGAGGAAGTGGAAATGGCAGCGATATGGAGCTGTGGTCAAGACATTCGTCGAAGCCCGCTGATGTTTCTAGTGATCTCTGATCTCCCTGATTCACGCGCGATTCGAATCTTCGCCTAGCACTGATTTGAAGCACGCGCCGCCCTAAAAAAAGGAAGTGGAAATGACAGCGATCTTGAGCTGTGGTCAAGACGTTCGTCGAAGCCCGCTGATGTTTCTAGTGATCTACGCGCGATTCCGAATCTTCGCCTAGCGCTGATTTGATGCACGCGCCGCCTTAAAAAGAGGAAGTGGAAATGACAGCGATCTGGAGCTGTGGTCAAGACGTTCGTCGAAGCCCGCTGATGTTTCTAGTGATCAACGCGCGATTCCGAATCTTCGCCTTGTGCTGATTTGAAGCACGCGCCGCCTTAAAAAGAGGAAGTGGAAATGACAGCGATCTGGAGTTGTGGTCAAGACGTTCGTCGAAGCCCGCTGATGTTTCTAGTGTTCTGTGATCTCCCTGATTCACGCGCGATTCGGAATCTTCGCCTAGCGCTCATTTGAAGCACGCGCCGCCTTAAAAAGAGGAAGTGGAAATGACAGCGATCTGGAGCTGTGGTTAAGACGTTCGTCGAAAGCCGCTGATGTTTCTAGTGATCAACGCGCGATTCCGAATCTTCGCCTAGCGCTGATTTGAAGCACGCGCCGCCTTAAAAAGAGGAAGTGGAAATGACAGCGATCTGGAGCTTTGGTCAAGACGTTCGTCGAAGCCCGCTGTTGTTTCTAGTGATCTGTGATCTCCCTGATTCACGCGCGATTCCGAATCTTCGCCTAGTGCTGATTTCAAGCACGCGCCGCCTTAAAGAGAGGAAGTGGAAATGACACCGATCTGGAGCTGTGGTCAAGACGTTCGTCGAAGCCCGCCGCCTTTTCTTGTGATCTGTGATCTCCGTCATTCATGCTTGATTCCGCATCCTTGCCTAGAGCTGATTTGAAGCACGCGCCGCCTCGAAGAAAGGAAGTGGAAATGACAGCCAACTTGAGCTGTGGTCAAGACGTTCGTCGAAACCCACCGCTTTTTCTTGTGATCTGTGATCTCCGTCATTCATGCGTGATTCCGCATCCTTGCCTAGAGCTGATTTGAAGCAGGCGCCGCCTCAAAAACAGGAAGTGGAAATGACAGCCAACTTGAGCTGTGGTCAAGACGTTCGTCGAAACCCACCGCTTTTTCTTGTGATCTGTGATCTCCGTCATTCATGCGTGATTCCGCATATTTGCCTAGAGCTAATTTGAAGCACGCGCCGCCTTAAAAAGAGGAAGTGGAAATGACTGCGATCTGGAGCTGTGGTCAAGACGTTTGTCGAAACCCGCCGCCTTTTCTTGTGATCTGTGATCTCCGTAATTCATGCGTGATTCCGCATCCTTGCCTAGAGCTGATTTGAAGCACGCGCCGCCTCAAAGACAGGAAGTGGAAATGACAGCCAATTTGAGCTGTGGTCGAGACGTTCGTCGAAACCCACCGCTTTATCTTGTGATCTGTGATCTCCGTCACTCATGCGTGATTCCGAATCTTCGCCTAGCGCTGATTTGAAGCACGCGCCACCTTAAAAAGAGGAAGTGGAAATTACAGCGGTCTGGAGCTGTGGTCAAGACGTTCGTCGAAGCCCGCTGATGTTTCTAGTGTTCTGTGATCTCCCTGATTCACGCGCGATTCCGAATCTTCGCCTAGCGCTGATTTGAAGCACGCGCCGCCTTAAAAAGAGGAAGTTGAAATGACAGCGATCTGGAGCTGTGGTCAAGACGTTCGTCGAAGCCCGCTGATGTTTCTAGTGATCTGTGATCTCCCTGATTCACGCGCGATTCCGAATCTTCGCCTAGCGCTGATTTGAAGCACGCGCCACCTTAAACAGAGGAAGTGGAAATGACAGCGATCCGGAGCTGTGGTCAAGACGTTCGTCGAAGCCCGCTGATGTTTCTAGTGATCTGTGATCTCCCTGATTCACGCGAGATTCCCAATCTTCGCCTAGCGCTGATTTGAATTACGCGCCGCCTTTAAAAGAGGAAGTGGAAATGACAGCGATCTGGAGCTGTGGTCAAGACGTTCGTCGAAGCCCGCTGATGTTTCTAGTGATCTAGGCGCGATTCCGAATCTTCGCCTAGCGCTGATTTGAAGCACGTGCCGCCCTAAAAAAAGGAAGTGGAAATGACAGCGATCTGGAGCTGTGGTCAAAACGTTCGTCGAAGCCCGCAGATGTTTCTAGTGATCTGTGATCTCCCTGATTCACGCGCGATTCCGAATCTTCGCCTAGCGCGGATTTGAAGCACGCGCCGCCTTTAAAAGAGGAAGTGGAAATGGCAGCGATCTGGAGCTGTGGTAAAGACGGTCGTCGAACCCCGCTGATGTTTCTAGTGATCTACGCGCGATTCTGAATCTTCGCCTAGCGCTGATTTGAAGCACGCGCCGCCATAAAAAAATTAGGTGGGAATGACAGCGATCTGTTGCTGTGGTCAAGACGTTCGTCGAAGCCCGCTGATGTTTCTAGTGATCTACGCGCGATTCAGAATCTTCGCCTTGCGTTGATTTGAAGCCCGAACCGCCCTAAAAAAAGGAAGTGGAAATGACAGCGATCTGGAATTGTGGTCAAGACGTTCGTCGAAGCCTGCTGATGTTTCCAGTGATCTGTGATCTCCCTGATTCACGCGCGATTCCGAATCTTCGCCTAGCGCTAATTTGAAGCACGCGCCGCCTTAAAAAGAGGAAGTGGAAATGACAGCGATCTGGAGCTGTGGTCAAGACGTTCGTCGAAGCCCGCTGATGTTTCTAGTGATCTACGCGCGATTTCGAATCTTCGCCTAGCGCTGATTTGATGCACGCGCCGCATTAAAAAGAGGAAGTGGAAATGACAGCGACCTGGAGCTGTGGTCAAGACGTTCGCCGAAGCCCGCTGATGTTTCTAGTGATCTACGCGCGATTCCGAATCTTCGACTAGCGCTGATTTGAAGCACGCGCCACCTTAAAAAGACGAAGTGGAAATGAAAGCGATCTGGAGCTGTGGGCAAGACGTTCGTCGAAGCCCGCTGATGTTTCTACCGATCTACGCGCGATTCCGAATCTTTTCCAAGAGCTGATTTGAAGCACGCGCCGCCTTAAAAAGAGGAAGTGGAAATGACTGCGATCTGGAGCTGTGGTCAAGACGTTTGTCGAAACCCGCCGCCTTTTCTTGTGATCTGTGATCTCCGTCATTCATGCGTGATTCCGCATCCTTGCCTAGAGCTGATTTGAAGCACGCGCCGCCTCAAAGACAGGAAGTGGAAATGACAGCCAATTTGAGCTGTGGTCGAGACGTTCGTCGAAACCCACCGCTTTATCTTGTGATCTGTGATCTCCGTCACTCATGCGTGATTCCGAATCTTCGCCTAGCGCTGATTTGAAGCACACGCCACCTTAAAAAGAGGAAGTGGAAATTACAGCGGTCTGGAGCTGTGGTCAAGACGTTCGTCGAAGCCCGCTGATGTTTCTAGTGATCTATGATCTCCCTGATTCACGCGCAATTACGAATCTTCGCCTAGCGCTGATTTGAAGCACGCACCGCCTTAAAAAGAGGAAGTGGAAATGACAGCGATCTGGAGCTGTGGTCAAGACGTTCGTCGAATCCCACTGATGTTTCTAGTGATCTGGGATCTCCCTGATTCACGCGCGATTCCGAATCTTCGCCTAGCGCTGATTTGAAGCACGCGCCACCTTAAAAAGAGGAAGTGGAAATGACAGCGATCTGGAGCTGTGGTCAAGACGTTCGTCGAAGCCCGCTGATGTTTCTAGTGATCTGTGATCTCCCTGATTAACGCGAGATTCCGAATCTTCGCCTAGCGCTGTATTGAATTACGCGCCGCCTTTCAAAGTGGAAGTGGAAATGACAGCGATCTGGAGCTGTGGTCAAGACGTTCGTCGAAGCCCGCTGATGTTTCTAGTGATCTAGGCGCGATTCCGAATCTTCGCCTAGCGCTGATTTGAAGCACGTGCCGCCCTAAAAAAAGGAAGTGGAAATGACAGTGATCTGGAGCTGTGGTCAAGACATTCGTCGAAGTCCGCAGATGTTTCTAGTGATCTGCGATCTCCCTGATTCACGCGCGATTCCGAATCTTCGCCTAGCGCTGATTTGAAGCACGCGCCGCCTTAAAGAAATTTAGTGGAAATGACAGCGATCTGTCGCTGTGGTCAAGACGTTCGTCGAAGCCGGCTGATGTTTCTAGTGATCTACGCGCGATTCAGAATCTTTGCCTTGCGTTGATTTGAAGCCCGCACCGCCCTAAAAAAAGGAAGTGGAAATGACAGCGATCTGGAATTGTGGTCAGGACGTTCGTCGAAGCCCGCTGATGTTTCTAGAGATCTGTGATCTCCCTGATTCACGCGCGATTCCGAATCTTCGCCCAGCGCTGATTTGATGCACGCGCCGCCTTAAAAAAAGGAAGTGGAAATGACAGCGATCTGGAGCTGTGGTTAAGACGTTCGTCGAAGCCCGCTGATGTTTATAGCGATCTGCGCGCGATTCCGAATCTTCGCCTAGCGCTGATATGAAGCACGCGCCGCCTTAAAAAGAGGAAGTGGAAATGACAGCGATCTGGAGCTTTCGTCAAGGCGTTCGTCGAAGCCCGCTGATGTTTCTAGTGATCTGTGATCTCCCTGATTCACGCGCGATTCCGAATCTTCGCCTAGTGCTGATTTCAAGCACGTGCCGCCTTAAAGAGAGGAAGTGGAAATGACACCGATCTGGAGCTGTGGTCACGACGTTCGTCGAAGCCCGCCGCCTTTTCTTGTGATCTGTGATCTTCGTCATTCATGCGTGATTCCGCATCCTTGCATAGAGCTGATTTGAAGCACGCGCCGCCTCAAAGACAGCCACCTTGAGCTGTGGTCAAGACGTTCGTCGAAACCCACCGCTTTTTCTTGTGATCTGTGATCTCCGTCATTCATGCGTGATTCCGCATCCTTGCCTAGAGCTGATTTGAAGCAGGCGCCGCCTCAAAAACAGGAAGTGGAAATGACAGCCAACTTGCGCTGTGGTCAAGACGTTCGTCGAAACCCACCGCTTTTTCCTGTGATCGGTGATCTCCGTCATTCATGCGTGATTCCGCATCTTTGCCTAGAGCTGATTTGAAGCACGCGCCGCCTTAAAAAGAGGAAGTGGAAATGACAGCGATCTGGAGCTGTGGTCAAGACGTTCGTCGAAGCCCGCCGCCTTTTCTTGTGATCTGTGATCTCCGTCATTCATGCGTGATTCCGCATCCTTGCCTAGAGCTGATTTGAAGCACGCGCCGCCTCAAAGACAGGAAGTGGAAATGACAGCCAATTTGAGCTGTGGTCGAGACGTTCGTCGAAACCCACCGCTTTATCTTGTGATCTGTGATCTCCGTCACTCATGCGTGATTCCGCATCTTTGCCTAGAGCTGATTTGAAGCACGCGCCGCCTTAAAAAGAGGAAGTGGAAATGACAGCGATCTGGAGCTGTGGACAAAACGTTCGTCGAAGCCTGCTGATGTTTCTAGTGATCTGTGATCTCCCTGATTGAGCGCGATTCCGAATCTTCGCCTAGCGCTGATTTGAAGCACGCGCCACCTTAAAAAGAGGAAGTGGAAATTACAGCGGTCTGGAGCTGCGGTCAAGACGTTCGTCGAAGCCCGCTGATGTTTCTAGTGATCTGTGATCTCCCTGATTCACGCGAGATTCCGAATCTTCGCCTAGCGCTGATTTGAATTACGCGCCGCCTTAAAAAGAGAAAGTGGAAATGACAGCGATCTGGAGCTGTGGTCAAGACGTTCGTCGAAGCCCGCTGATGTTTCTAGTGATCTGTGATCTCCCTGATTCACGCGCGATTCCGAATCTTCGCCTAGCGCTGATTTGAAGCACGCGCCGCCTTAAATAGAGGAAGTGGAAATTACAGCGGTCTGGAGCTGCAGTCAAGACGTTCGTCGAAGCCCGCTGATGTTTCTAGTGATCTGTGATCTCCCTGATTCACGCGCGATTCCGAATCTTCGCCTAGCGCTGATTTGAAGCACGTGCCACCCTAAAAAGAGGAAGTGGAATTTACAGCGGTCTGGAGCTGCGGTCAAGACGTTCGTCGAAGCCCGCTGATGTTTCTAGTGATCTGTGATCTCCCTGATTCACGCGCGATTCCGAATCTTCGCCTAGCGCTGATTTGAAGCACGCGCCGCCTTAAAAAGAAGAAGTGGAAATGACAGCGATCTGGAGCTGTGGTCAAGACGTTCGTCGAAGCCCGCTGATGTTTCTAGTGATCTAGGCGCGATTCCGAATCTTCGCCTAGCGCTGATTTGAAGCACGTGCCGCCCTAAAAAAAGGAAGTGGAAATGACAGTGATCTGGAGCTGTGGTCAAGACATTCGTCGAAGTCCGCAGATGTTTCTAGTGATCTGCGATCTCCCTGATTCACGCGCGATTCCGAATCTTCGCCTAGCGCTGATTTGAAGCACGCGCCGCCATAAAGAAATTTAGTGGAAATGACAGCGATCTGTCGCTGTGGTCAAGACGTTCGTCGAAGCCGGCTGATGTTTCTAGTGATCTACGCGCGATTCAGAATCTTTGCCTTGCGTTGATTTGAAGCCCGCACCGCCCTAAAAAAAGGAAGTGGAAATGACAGCGATCTGGAATTGTGGTCAGGACGTTCGTCGAAGCCCGCTGATGTTTCTAGAGATCTGTGATCTCCCTGATTCACGCGCGATTCCGAATCTTCGCCCAGCGCTGATTTGATGCACGCGCCGCCTTAAAAAAAGGAAGTGGAAATGACAGCGATCTGGAGCTGTGGTTAAGACGTTCGTCGAAGCCCGCTGATGTTTATAGCGATCTGCGCGCGATTCCGAATCTTCGCCTAGCGCTGATATGAAGCACGCGCCGCCTTAAAAAGAGGAAGTGGAAATGACAGCGATCTGGAGCTTTCGTCAAGGCGTTCGTCGAAGCCCGCTGATGTTTCTAGTGATCTGTGATCTCCCTGATTCACGCGCGATTCCGAATCTTCGCCTAGTGCTGATTTCAAGCACGTGCCGCCTTAAAGAGAGGAAGTGGAAATGACACCGATCTGGAGCTGTGGTCACGACGTTCGTCGAAGCCCGCCGCCTTTTCTTGTGATCTGTGATCTTCGTCATTCATGCGTGATTCCGCATCCTTGCATAGAGCTGATTTGAAGCACGCGCCGCCTCAAAGACAGCCACCTTGAGCTGTGGTCAAGACGTTCGTCGAAACCCACCGCTTTTTCTTGTGATCTGTGATCTCCGTCATTCATGCGTGATTCCGCATCCTTGCCTAGAGCTGATTTGAAGCAGGCGCCGCCTCAAAAACAGGAAGTGGAAATGACAGCCAACTTGAGCTGTGGTCAAGACGTTCGTCGAAACCCACCGCTTTTTCCTGTGATCGGTGATCTCCGTCATTCATGCGTGATTCCGCATCTTTGCCTAGAGCTGATTTGAAGCACGCGCCGCCTTAAAAAGAGGAAGTGGAAATGACAGCGATCTGGAGCTGTGGTCAAGACGTTCGTCGAAGCCCGCCGCCTTTTCTTGTGATCTGTGATCTCCGTCATTCATGCGTGATTCCGCATCCTTGCCTAGAGCTGATTTGAAGCACGCGCCGCCTCAAAGACAGGAAGTGGAAATGACAGCCAATTTGAGCTGTGGTCGAGACGTTCGTCGAAACCCACCGCTTTATCTTGTGATCTGTGATCTCCGTCACTCATGCGTGATTCCGCATCTTTGCCTAGAGCTGATTTGAAGCACGCGCCGCCTTAAAAAGAGGAAGTGGAAATGACAGCGATCTGGAGCTGTGGACAAAACGTTCGTCGAAGCCTGCTGATGTTTCTAGTGATCTGTGATCTCCCTGATTGAGCGCGATTCCGAATCTTCGCCTAGCGCTGATTTGAAGCACGCGCCACCTTAAAAAGAGGAAGTGGAAATTACAGCGGTCTGGAGCTGCGGTCAAGACGTTCGTCGAAGCCCGCTGATGTTTCTAGTGATCTGTGATCTCCCTGATTCACGCGAGATTCCGAATCTTCGCCTAGCGCTGATTTGAATTACGCGCCGCCTTAAAAAGAGAAAGTGGAAATGACAGCGATCTGGAGCTGTGGTCAAGACGTTCGTCGAAGCCCGCTGATGTTTCTAGTGATCTGTGATCTCCCTGATTCACGCGCGATTCCGAATCTTCGCCTAGCGCTGATTTGAAGCACGCGCCGCCTTAAATAGAGGAAGTGGAAATTACAGCGGTCTGGAGCTGCAGTCAAGACGTTCGTCGAAGCCCGCTGATGTTTCTAGTGATCTGTGATCTCCCTGATTCACGCGCGATTCCGAATCTTCGCCTAGCGCTGAGTTGAAGCACGTGCCACCCTAAAAAGAGGAAGTGGAATTTACAGCGGTCTGGAGCTGCGGTCAAGACGTTCGTCGAAGCCCGCTGATGTTTCTAGTGATCTGTGATCTCCCTGATTCACGCGCGATTCCGAATCTTCGCCTAGCGCTGATTTGAAGCACGCGCCGCCTTAAAAAGAAGAAGTGGAAATGACAGCGATCTGGAGCTGTGGTCAAGACGTTCGTCGAAGCCCGCTGATGTTTCTAGTGATCTGTGATCTCCCTGATTCACGCGAGATTCCGAATCTTCGCCTAGCGCTGATTTGAATTACGTGCCGCCTTTAAAAGAGGAAGTTGAAATGACAGCGATCTGGAGCTGTGGTCAAGACGTTCGTCGAAGCCCGCTGATGTTTCTAGTGATCTACGCGCGATTCCGAATCTTCGCCTAGCGCTGATTTGAAGCACTTGCCGCCCTAAAAAAAGGAAGTGGAAATGACAGCGATCTGGAGCTGTCGTCAAGACGTTCGTCGAAGCCCGTTGATGTTTCTAGTGATCTGTGATCTCCCTGATTCACGCGCGATTCCGAATCTTCGCCTAGCGCTGATTTGAAGCACGCGCCGCTTTAAAAAGAGGAAGTAGAAATGACAGCGATCTGGAGCTGTGGTCAAGACGTTCGTCGAAGCCCGCTGATGTTTCTAGTGATCTGTGATCTCCCTGATTCACGCGCGATTCCGAATCTTCGCCTAGCGCTGATTTGAAGCACGCGCCACCTTAAAAAGAAGAAGTGGAAATGACAGCGATCTGGAGCTGTGGTCAAGACGTTCGTCGAAGCCCGCTGATGTTTCTAGTGATCTGTGATCTCCCTGATTCACGCGCGATTCCGAATCTTCGCCTAGCGCTGATTTGAAACACGCGCCACCTTAAAAAGAAGTGGAAATGACAGTGATCTGGAGCTGTGGTCAAGACGTTCGTCGAAGCCCGCTGATGTTTCTAGTGATCTGTGATCTCCCCGATTCACGCGAGATTCCGAATCATCGCCTAGCGCTGATTTGAATTACGCGCCGCCTTTAAAAGAGGAAGTGGAAATGACAGCGATCTGGAGCTGTGGTCAAGACGTTCGTCGAAGCCCGCTGATGTTTCTAGTGATCTACGCGCGATTCCGAATCTTCGCCTAGCGCTGATTTGAAGCACGTGCCGCCCCAAAAAAAAGGAATTGGAAATGACAGCGATCTGGAGCTGTCGTCGAGACGTTCGTCGAAGCCCGCAGATGTTTCTAGTGATCTGTGATCTCCCTGATTCACGCGCGATTCCGAATCTTCGCCTAGCGCTGATTTGATGCACGCGCCGCCTTAAAAAGAGGAAGTGGAAATGACAGCGATCTGGAGCTGTCGTCAAGACGTTCGTCGAAGCCCGCTGATGTTTCTAGTGATCTACGCGCGATTCCGAATCTTCGCCTAGCGCTGATTTGAAGCACGCGCTGCCTTAAAAGAGGAAGTGGAAATGACAGCGACCTGGAGCTGTGGTCAAGACGTTCGTCGAAGCCCGCTGATGTTTCTAGTGATCTACGCGCGATTCCGAATCTTCGACTAGCGCTGATTTGAAGCACGCGCCACCTTAAAAAGACGAAGTGGAAATGAAAGCGATCTGGAGCTGTGGGCAAGACGTTCGTCGAAGCCCGCTGATGTTTCTACCGATCTACGCGCGATTCCGAATCTTTTCCAATAGCTGATTTGAAGCACGCGCCGCCTTAAAAAGAGGAAGTGGAAATGACTGCGATCTGGAGCTGTGGTCAAGACGTTTGTCGAAACCCGCCGCCTTTTCTTGTGATCTGTGATCTCCGTCATTCATGCGTGATTCCGCATCCTTGCCTAGAGCTGATTTGAAGCACGCGCCGCCTCAAAGACAGGAAGTGGAAATGACAGCCAATTTGAGCTGTGGTCGAGACGTTCGTCGAAACCCACCGCTTTATCTTGTGATCTGTGATCTCCGTCACTCATGCGTGATTCCGAATCTTCGCCTAGCGCTGATTTGAAGCACACGCCACCTTAAAAAGAGGAAGTGGAAATTACAGCGGTCTGGAGCTGTGGTCAAGATGTTCGTCGAAGCCCGCTGATGTTTCTAGTGATCTATGATCTCCCTGATTCACGCGCAATTCCGAATCTTCGCCTAGCGCTGATTTGAAGCACGCACCGCCTTAAAAAGAGGAAGTGGAAATGACAGCGATCTGGAGCTGTGGTCAAGACGTTCGTCGAATCCCGCTGATGTTTCTAGTGATCTGTGATCTCCCTGATTCACGCGCGATTCCGAATCTTCGCCTAGCGCTGATTTGAAGCACGCGCCACCTTAAAAAGAGGAAGTGGAAATGACAGCGATCTGGAGCTGTGGTCAAGACGTTCGTCGAAGCCCGCTGATGTTTCTAGTGATCTGTGATCTCCCTGATTAACGCGAGATTCCGAATCTTCGCCTAGCGCTGATTTGAATTACGCGCCGCCTTTCAAAGTGGAAGTGGAAATGACAGCGATCTGGAGCTGTGGTCAAGACGTTCGTCGAAGCCCGCTGATGTTTCTAGTGATCTAGGCGCGATTCCGAATCTTCGCCTAGCGCTGATTTGAAGCACGTGCCGCCCTAAAAAAAGGAAGTGGAAATGACAGTGATCTGGAGCTGTGGTCAAGACATTCGTCGAAGCCCGCAGATGTTTCTAGTGATCTGTGATCTCCCTGATTCACGCGCGATTCCGAATCTTCGCCTAGCGCTGATTTGATGCACGCGCCGCCTTAAAAAGAGGAAGTGGAAATGACAGCGATCTGGAGCTGTGGTTAAGACGTTCGTTGAAGCCCGCTGATGTTTATAGCGATCTGCGCGCGATTCCGAATCTTCGCCTAGCGCTGATATGAAGCACGCGCCGCCTTAAAAAGAGGAAGTGGAAATGACAGCGATCTGGAGCTTTCGTCAAGGCGTTCGTCGAAGCCCGCTGATGTTTCTAGTGATCTGTGATCTCCCTGATTCACGCGCGATTCCGAATCTTCGCCTAGTGCTGATTTCAAGCACGTGCCGCCTTAAAGAGAGGAAGTGGAAATGACACCGATCTGGAGCTGTGGTCACGACGTTCGTCGAAGCCCGCCGCCTTTTCTTGTGATCTGTGATCTCCGTCATTCATGCGTGATTCCGCATCCTTGCCTAGAGCTCATTTGAAGCACGCGCCGCCTCAAAGACAGGAAGTGGAAATGACAGCCAATTTGAGCTGTGGTCGAGACGTTCGTCGAAACCCACCGCTTTATCTTGTGATCTGTGATCTCCGTCACTCATGCGTGATTCCGCATCTTTGCCTAGAGCTGATTTGAAGCACGCGCCGCCTTAAAAAGAGGAAGTGGAAATGACAGCGACCTGGAGCTGTGGTCAAAACGTTCGTCGAAGCCTGCTGATGTTTCTAGTGATCTGTGATCTCCCTGATTGAGCGCGATTCCGAATCTTCGCCTAGCGCTGATTTGAAGCACGCGCCACCTTAAAAAGAGGAAGTGGAAATTACAGCGGTCTGGAGCTGCGGTCAAGACGTTCGTCGAAGCCCGCTGATGTTTCTAGTGATCTGTGATCTCCCTGATTCACGCGAGATTCCGCATCTTCGCCTAGCGCTGATTTGAATTACGCGCCGCCTTAAAAAGAGAAAGTGGAAATGACAGCGATCTGGAGCTGTGGTCAAGACGTTCGTCGAAGCCCGCTGATGTTTCTAGTGATCTGTGATCTCCCTGATTCACGCGCGATTCCGAATCTTCGCCTAGCGCTGATTTGAAACACGCGCCGCCTTAAATAGAGGAAGTGGAAATTACAGCGGTCTGGAGCTGCAGTCAAGACGTTCGTCGAAGCCCGCTGAAGTTTCTAGTGATCTGTGATCTCCCTGATTCACGCGCGATTCCGAATCTTCGCCTAGCGCTGATTTGAAGCACGCGCCACCTTAACAAGAAGAAGTGGAAATGACAGCGATCTGGAGCTGTGGTCAAGACGTTCGTCGAAGCCCGCTGATGTTTCTAGTGATCTGTGATCTCCCTGATTCACGCGAGATTCCGAATCTTCGCCTAGCGCTGATTTGAATTGCGTGCCGCCTTTAAAATAGGAAGTTGAAATGACAGCGATCTGGAGCTGTGGTCAAGACGTTCGTCGAAGCCCGCTGATGTTTCTAGTGATCTACGCGCGATTCCGAATCTTCGCCTAGCGCTGATTTGAAGCACGTGCCGCCCTAAAAAAAGGAAGTGGAAATGACAGCGATCTGGAGCTGTCGTCAAGACGTTCGTCGAAGCCCGTTGATGTTTCTAGTGATCTGTGATCTCCCTGATTCACGCGCGATTCCGAATCTTCGCCTAGCGCTGATTTGAAGCACGCGCCGCCTTAAAAAGAGGAAGTAGAAATGACAGCGATCTGGAGCTGTGGTCAAGACGTTCGTCGAAGCCCGCTGATGTTTCTAGTGATCTGTGATCTCCCTGATTCACGCGCGATTCCGAATCTTCGCCTAGCGCTGATTTGAAGCACGCGCCACCTTAAAAAGAAGAAGTGGAAATGACAGCGATCTGGAGCTGTGGTCAAGACGTTCGTCGAAGCCCGCTGATGTTTCTAGTGATCTGTGATCTCCCTGATTCACGCGCGATTCCGAATCTTCGCCTAGCGCTGATTTGAAACACGCGCCACCTTAAAAAGAAGTGGAAATGACAGTGATCTGGAGCTGTGGTCAAGACGTTCGTCGAAGCCCGCTGATGTTTCTAGTGATCTGTGATCTCCCCGATTCACGCGAGATTCCGAATCATCGCCTAGCGCTGATTTGAATTACGCGCCGCCTTTAAAAGAGGAAGTGGAAATGACAGCGATCTGGAGCTGTGGTCAAGACGTTCGTCGAAGCCCGCTGATGTTTCTAGTGATCTACGCGCGATTCCGAATCTTCGCCTAGCGCTGATTTGAAGCACGTGCCGCCCCAAAAAAAAGGAATTGGAAATGACAGCGATCTGGAGCTGTCGTCGAGACGTTCGTCGAAGCCCGCAGATGTTTCTAGTGATCTGTGATCTCCCTGATTCACGCGCGATTCCGAATCTTCGCCTAGCGCTGATTTGATGCACGCGCCGCCTTAAAAAGAGGAAGTGGAAATGACAGCGATCTGGAGCTGTCGTCAAGACGTTCGTCGAAGCCCGCTGATGTTTCTAGTGATCTACGCGCGATTCCGAATCTTCGCCTAGCGCTGATTTGAAGCACGCGCTGCCTTAAAAGAGGAAGTGGAAATGACAGCGACCTGGAGCTGTGGTCAAGACGTTCGTCGAAGCCCGCTGATGTTTCTAGTGATCTACGCGCGATTCCGAATCTTCGACTAGCGCTGATTTGAAGCACGCGCCACCTTAAAAAGACGAAGTGGAAATGAAAGCGATCTGGAGCTGTGGGCAAGACGTTCGTCGAAGCCCGCTGATGTTTCTACCGATCTACGCGCGATTCCGAATCTTTTCCAATAGCTGATTTGAAGCACGCGCCGCCTTAAAAAGAGGAAGTGGAAATGACTGCGATCTGGAGCTGTGGTCAAGACGTTTGTCGAAACCCGCCGCCTTTTCTTGTGATCTGTGATCTCCGTCATTCATGCGTGATTCCGCATCCTTGCCTAGAGCTGATTTGAAGCACGCGCCGCCTCAAAGACAGGAAGTGGAAATGACAGCCAATTTGAGCTGTGGTCGAGACGTTCGTCGAAACCCACCGCTTTATCTTGTGATCTGTGATCTCCGTCACTCATGCGTGATTCCGAATCTTCGCCTAGCGCTGATTTGAAGCACACGCCACCTTAAAAAGAGGAAGTGGAAATTACAGCGGTCTGGAGCTGTGGTCAAGATGTTCGTCGAAGCCCGCTGATGTTTCTAGTGATCTATGATCTCCCTGATTCACGCGCAATTCCGAATCTTCGCCTAGCGCTGATTTGAAGCACGCACCGCCTTAAAAAGAGGAAGTGGAAATGACAGCGATCTGGAGCTGTGGTCAAGACGTTCGTCGAATCCCGCTGATGTTTCTAGTGATCTGTGATCTCCCTGATTCACGCGCGATTCCGAATCTTCGCCTAGCGCTGATTTGAAGCACGCGCCACCTTAAAAAGAGGAAGTGGAAATGACAGCGATCTGGAGCTGTGGTCAAGACGTTCGTCGAAGCCCGCTGATGTTTCTAGTGATCTGTGATCTCCCTGATTAACGCGAGATTCCGAATCTTCGCCTAGCGCTGATTTGAATTACGCGCCGCCTTTCAAAGTGGAAGTGGAAATGACAGCGATCTGGAGCTGTGGTCAAGACGTTCGTCGAAGCCCGCTGATGTTTCTAGTGATCTAGGCGCGATTCCGAATCTTCGCCTAGCGCTGATTTGAAGCACGTGCCGCCCTAAAAAAAGGAAGTGGAAATGACAGTGATCTGGAGCTGTGGTCAAGACATTCGTCGAAGCCCGCAGATGTTTCTAGTGATCTGTGATCTCCCTGATTCACGCGCGATTCCGAATCTTCGCCTAGCGCTGATTTGAAGCACGCGCCGCCTTTAAAAGAGGAAGTGGAAATGGCAGCGATCTGGAGCTGTGGTCAAGACGTTCGTCGAAGCCCGCTGATGTTTCTAGTGATCTGTGATCTCCCTGATTCACGCGCGATTCCGAATCTTCGCCTAGCGCTGATTTGAAGCACGCGCCGCCATAAAAAAATTAAGTGGAAATGACAGCGATCTGTCGCTGTGGTCAAGACGTTCGTCGAAGCCGGCTGATGTTTCTAGTGATCTACGCGCGATTCAGAATCTTTGCCTTGCGTTGATTTGAAGCCCGCGCCGCCCTAAAAAAAGGAAGTGGAAATGACAGCGATCTGGAATTGTGGTCAAGACGTTCGTCGAAGCCCGCTGATGTTTCTAGAGATCTGTGATCTCCCTGATTCACGCGCGATTCCGAATCTTCACCCAGCGCTGATTTGATGCACGCGCCGCCTTAAAAAGAGGAAGTGGAAATGACAGCGATCTGGAGCTGTGGTTAAGACGTTCGTTGAAGCCCGCTGATGTTTATAGCGATCTGCGCGCGATTCCGAATCTTCGCCTAGCGCTGATATGAAGCACGCGCCGCCTTAAAAAGAGGAAGTGGAAATGACAGCGATCTGGAGCTTTCGTCAAGGCGTTCGTCGAAGCCCGCTGATGTTTCTAGTGATCTGTGATCTCCCTGATTCACGCGCGATTCCGAATCTTCGCCTAGTGCTGATTTCAAGCACGTGCCGCCTTAAAGAGAGGAAGTGGAAATGACACCGATCTGGAGCTGTGGTCACGACGTTCGTCGAAGCCCGCCGCCTTTTCTTGTGATCTGTGATCTCCGTCATTCATGCGTGATTCCGCATCCTTGCCTAGAGCTCATTTGAAGCACGCGCCGCCTCAAAGACAGGAAGTGGAAATGACAGCCAATTTGAGCTGTGGTCGAGACGTTCGTCGAAACCCACCGCTTTATCTTGTGATCTGTGATCTCCGTCACTCATGCGTGATTCCGCATCTTTGCCTAGAGCTGATTTGAAGCACGCGCCGCCTTAAAAAGAGGAAGTGGAAATGACAGCGACCTGGAGCTGTGGTCAAAACGTTCGTCGAAGCCTGCTGATGTTTCTAGTGATCTGTGATCTCCCTGATTGAGCGCGATTCCGAATCTTCGCCTAGCGCTGATTTGAAGCACGCGCCACCTTAAAAAGAGGAAGTGGAAATTACAGCGGTCTGGAGCTGCGGTCAAGACGTTCGTCGAAGCCCGCTGATGTTTCTAGTGATCTGTGATCTCCCTGATTCACGCGAGATTCCGCATCTTCGCCTAGCGCTGATTTGAATTACGCGCCGCCTTAAAAAGAGAAAGTGGAAATGACAGCGATCTGGAGCTGTGGTCAAGACGTTCGTCGAAGCCCGCTGATGTTTCTAGTGATCTGTGATCTCCCTGATTCACGCGCGATTCCGAATCTTCGCCTAGCGCTGATTTGAAACACGCGCCGCCTTAAATAGAGGAAGTGGAAATTACAGCGGTCTGGAGCTGCAGTCAAGACGTTCGTCGAAGCCCGCTGAAGTTTCTAGTGATCTGTGATCTCCCTGATTCACGCGCGATTCCGAATCTTCGCCTAGCGCTGATTTGAAGCACGCGCCACCTTAACAAGAAGAAGTGGAAATGACAGCGATCTGGAGCTGTGGTCAAGACGTTCGTCGAAGCCCGCTGATGTTTCTAGTGATCTGTGATCTCCCTGATTCACGCGAGATTCCGAATCTTCGCCTAGCGCTGATTTGAATTGCGTGCCGCCTTTAAAATAGGAAGTTGAAATGACAGCGATCTGGAGCTGTGGTCAAGACGTTCGTCGAAGCCCGCTGATGTTTCTAGTGATCTACGCGCGATTCCGAATCTTCGCCTAGCGCTGATTTGAAGCACGTGCCGCCCTAAAAAAAGGAAGTGGAAATGACAGCGATCTGGAGCTGTCGTCAAGACGTTCGTCGAAGCCCGTTGATGTTTCTAGTGATCTGTGATCTCCCTGATTCACGCGCGATTCCGAATCTTCGCCTAGCGCTGATTTGAAGCACGCGCCGCCTTAAAAAGAGGAAGTAGAAATGACAGCGATCTGGAGCTGTGGTCAAGACGTTCGTCGAAGCCCGCTGATGTTTCTAGTGATCTGTGATCTCCCTGATTCACGCGCGATTCCGAATCTTCGCCTAGCGCTGATTTGAAGCACGCGCCACCTTAAAAAGAAGAAGTGGAAATGACAGCGATCTGGAGCTGTGGTCAAGACGTTCGTCGAAGCCCGCTGATGTTTCTAGTGATCTGTGATCTCCCTGATTCACGCGAGATTCCGAATCTTCGCCTAGCGCTGATTTGAATTACGTGCCGCCTTTAAAAGAGGAAGTTGAAATGACAGCGATCTGGAGCTGTGGTCAAGACGTTCGTAGAAGCCCGCTGATGTTTCTAGTGATCTACGCGCGATTCCGAATCTTCGCCTAGCGCTGATTTGAAGCACTTGCCGCCCTAAAAAAAAGGAAGTGGAAATGACAGCGATCTGGAGCTGTCGTCAAGACGTTCGTCGAAGCCCGTTGATGTTTCTAGTGATCTGTGATCTCCCTGATTCACGCGCGATTCCGAATCTTCGCCTAGCGCTGATTTGAAGCACGCGCCGCCTTAAAAAGAGGAAGTAGAAATGACAGCGATCTGGAGCTGTGGTCAAGACGTTCGTCGAAGCCCGCTGATGTTTCTAGTGATCTGTGATCTCCCTGATTCACGCGCGATTCCGAATCTTCGCCTAGCGCTGATTTGAAGCACGCGCCACCTTAAAAAGAAGAAGTGGAAATGACAGCGATCTGGAGCTGTGGTCAAGACGTTCGTCGAAGCCCGCTGATGTTTCTAGTGATCTGTGATCTCCCTGATTCACGCGCGATTCCGAATCTTCGCCTAGCGCTGATTTGAAGCACGCGCCACCTTAAAAAGAAAAAGTGGAAATGACAGTGATCTGGAGCTGTGGTCAAGACGTTCGTCGAAGCCCGCTGATGTTTCTAGTGATCTGATCTCCCCGATTCTCGCGAGATTCCGAATCATCGCATAGCGCTGATTTGAATTACGCGCCGCCTTTAAAAGAGGAAGTGGAAATGACAGCGATCTGGAGCTGTGGTCAAGACGTTCGTCGAAGCCCGCTGATGTTTCTGGTGATCTACGCGCGATTCCGAATCTTCGCCTAGCGCTGATTTGAAGCACGTGCCGCCCCAAAAAAAAGGAAGTGGAAATGACAGCGATCTGGAGCTGTCGTCGAGACGTTCGTCGAAGCCCGCAGATGTTTCTAGTGATCTGTGATCTCCCTGATTCACGCGCGATTCCGAATCTTCGCCTAGCGCTTATTTGATGCACGCGCCGCCTTAAAAAGAGGAAGTGGAAATGACAGCGATCTGGAGCTGTCGTCAAGACGTTCGTCGAAGCCCGCTGATGTTTCTAGTGATCTACGCGCGATTCCGAATCTTCGCCTAGCGCTGATTTGAAGCACGCGCTGCCTTAAAAAGAGGAAGTGGAAATGACAGCGACCTGGAGCTGTGGTCAAGACGTTCGTCGAAGCCCGCTGATGTTTCTAGTGATCTACGCGCGATTCCGAATCTTCGACTAGCGCTGATTTGAAGCACGCGCCACCTTAAAAAGACGAAGTGGAAATGAAAGCGATCTGGAGCTGTGGTCAAGACGTTCGTCGAAGCCCGCTGATGTTTCTACCGATCTACGCGCGATTCCGAATCTTTTCCAAGAGCTGATTTGAAGCACGCGCCGCCTTAAAAAGAGGAAGTGGAAATGACAGCGATCTGGAGCTGTGGTCAAGACGTTCGTCGAAGCCCGCTGATGTTTCTAGTGATCTCTGATCTCCCTGATTCCCGCGCGATTCCGAATCTTCGCCTAGCACTGATTTGAAGCACGCGCCGCCCTAAAAAAAGGAAGTGGAAATGACAGCGATCTTGAGCTGTGGTCAAGACGTTCGTCGAAGCCCGCTGATGTTTCTAGTGATCTGTGATCTCCCTGATTCACGCGCGATTCCGAATCTTCGCCTAGCGCTGATTTGAAGCACGCGCCACCTTAAAAAGAGGAAGTGGAAATGACAGCGATCTGGAGCTGTGGTCACGACGTTCGTCGAAGCCCGCCGCCTTTTCTTGTGATCTGTGATCTCCGTCATTCATGCGTGATTCCGCATCCTTGCATAGAGCTGATTTGAAGCACGCGCCGCCTCAAAGACAGGAAGTGGAAATGACAGCCACCTTGAGCTGTGGTCAAGACGTTCGTCGAAACCCACCGCTTTTTCTTGTGATCTGTGATCTCCGTCATTCATGCGTGATTCCGCATCCTTGCCTAGAGCTGATTTGAAGCAGGCGCCGCCTCAAAAACAGGAAGTGGAAATGACAGCCAATTTGAGCTTTGGTCGAGACGTTCGTCGAAACCCACCGCTTTATCTTGTGATCTGTGATATCCGTCACTCATGCGTGATTCCGCATCTTTTCCTAGAGCTGATTTGAAGCACGCGCCGCCTTAAAAAGAGGAAGTGGAAATGACAGCGATCTGGAGCTGTGGTCAAAACGTTCGTCGAAGCCTGCTGATGTTTCTAGTGATCTGTGATCTCCCTGATTGAGCGCGATTCCGAATCTTCGCCTAGCGCTGATTTGAAGCACGCGCCACCTTAAAAAGAGGAAGTAGAAATTACAGCGGTCTGGAGCTGCGGTCAAGACGTTCGTCGAAGCCCGCTGATGTTTCTAGTGATCTGTGATCTCCCTGATTCACGCGAGATTCCGAATCTTCGCCTAGCGCTGATTTGAATTACGCGCCGCCTTAAAAAGAGAAAGTGGAAATGACAGCGATCTGGAGCTGTGGTCCAGACGTTCGTCGAAGCCCGCTGATGTTTCTAGTGATCTGTGATCTCCCTGATTCACGCGCGATTCCGAATCTTCGCCTAGCGCTGATTTGAAGCACGCGCCGCCTTAAATAGAGGAAGTGGAAATTACAGCGGTCTGGAGCTGCGGTCAAGACGTTCGTCGAAGCCCGCTGATGTTTCTAGTGATCTGTGATCTCCCTGATTCACGCGCGATTCCGAATCTTCGCCTAGCGCTGATTTGAAGCACGCGCCGCCTTAAAAAGAGAAAGTGGAAATGACAGCGATCTGGAGCTGTGGTCAAAACGTTCGTCGAAGCCCGCTGATGTTTCTAGTGATCTGTGATCTCCCTGATTCACGCGCGATTCCGAATCTTCCCCTAGCGCTGATTTGAAGCACGCGCCACCTTAAAAAGAGGAAGTGGAAATTACAGCGGTCTGGAGCTGCGGTCAAGACGTTCGTCGAAGCCCGCTGATGTTTCTAGTGATCTGTGATCTCCCTGATTCACGCGCGATTCCGAATCTTCGCCTAGCGCTGATTTGAAGCATGCGCCGCCTTAAAAAGAAGAAGTGGAAATGACAGCGATTTGGAGCTGTGGTCAAGACGTTCGGCGAAGCCCGCTGATGTTTCTAGTGATCTGTGATCTCCCTGATTCACGCGCGATTCCGAATCTTCGCCTAGCGTTGATTTGAAGCACGCGCCACCTTAAAAAGAAGTGGAAATGACAGCGATCTGGAGCTGTGGTCAAGACGTTCGTCGAAGCCCGCTGATGTTTCTAGTGATCTGTGATCTCCCTGATTCACGCGAGATTCCGAATCTTCGCCTAGCGCTGATTTGAAATACGTGCCGCCTTTAAAAGAGGAAGTTGAAATGACAGCGATCTGGAGCTGTGGTCAAGACGTTCGTCGAAGCCCGCTGATGTTTCTAGTGATCTACGCGCGATTCCGAATCTTCGCCTAGCGCTGATTTGAAGCACGTGCCGCCCTAAAAAAAGGAAGTGGAAATGACAGCGATCTGGAGCTGTGGTCAAGACGTTCGTCGAAGCCCGCTGATGTTTCTCCCGATCTACGCGCGATTCCGAATCTTTTCCAAGAGCTGATTTGAAGCACGCGCCGCCTTAAAAAGAGGAAGTGGAAATGACAGCGATCTGGAGCTGTGGTCACGACGTTCGTCGAAGCCCGCCGCCTTTTCTTGTGATCTGTGATCTCCGTCATTCATGCGTGATTCCGCATCCTTGCATAGAGCTGATTTGAAGCACGCGCCGCCTCAAAGACAGGAAGTGGAAATGACAGCCACCTTGAGCTGTGGTCAAGACGTTCGTCGAAACCCACCGCTTTTTCTTGTGATCTGTGATCTCCGTCATTCATGCGTGATTCCGCATCCTTGCCTAGAGCTGATTTGAAGCACGCGCCGCCTTAAAAAGAGGAAGTGGAAATGACAGCGATCTGGAGCTGTGGTCAAGACGTTCGTCGAAGCCCGCCGCCTTTTCTTGTGATCTGTGATCTCCGTCATTCATGCGTGATTCCGCATCCTTGCCTAGAGCTGATTTGAAGCACGCGCCGCCTCAAAGACAGGAAGTGGAAATGACAGCCAATTTGAGCTGTGGTCAAGACGTTCGTCGAAACCCACCGCTTTATCTTGTGATCTGTGATCTCCGTCACTCATGCGTGATTCCGCATCTTCGCCTAGAGCTGATTTGAAGCACGCGCCGCCTTAAAAAGAGGAAGTGGAAATGACAGCGATCTGGAGCTGTGGTCAAAACGTTCGTCGAAGCCTGCTGATGTTTCTAGTAATCTGTGATCTCCCTGATTGAGCGCGATTCCGAATCTTCGCCTAGCGCTGATTTGAAGCACGCGCCACCTTAAAAAGAGGAAGTGGAAATTACAGCGGTCTGGAGCTGCGGTCAAGACGTTCGTCGAAGCCCGCTGATGTTTCTAGTGATCTGTGATCTCCCTGATTCACGCGAGATTCCGAATCTTCGCCTAGCGCTGATTTGAATTACGCGCCGCCTTAAAAAGAGAAAGTGGAAATGACAGCGATCTGGAGCTGTGGTCCAGACGTTCGTCGAAGCCCGCTGATGTTTCTAGTGATCTGTGATCTCCCTGATTCACGCGCGATTCCGAATCTTCGCCTAGCGCTGATTTGAAGCACGCGCCGCCTTAAATAGAGGAAGTGGAAATTACAGCGGTCTGGAGCTGCGGTCAAGACGTTCGTCGAAGCCCGCTGATGTTTCTAGTGATCTGTGATCTCCCTGATTCACGCGCGATTCCGAATCTTCGCCTAGCGCTGATTTGAAGCACGCGCCGCCTTAAAAAGAGAAAGTGGAAATGACAGCGATCTGGAGCTGTGGTCAAAACGTTCGTCGAAGCCCGCTGATGTTTCTAGTGATCTGTGATCTCCCTGATTCACGCGCGATTCCGAATCTTCCCCTAGCGCTGATTTGAAGCACGCGCCACCTTAAAAAGAGGAAGTGGAAATTACAGCGGTCTGGAGCTGCGGTCAAGACGTTCGTCGAAGCCCGCTGATGTTTCTAGTGATCTGTGATCTCCCTGATTCACGCGCGATTCCGAATCTTCGCCTAGCGCTGATTTGAAGCACGCGCCGCCTTAAAAAGAAGAAGTGGAAATGACAGCGATTTGGAGCTGTGGTCAAGACGTTCGTCGAAGCCCGCTGATGTTTCTAGTGATCTGTGATCTCCCTGATTCACGCGCGATTCCGAATCTTCGCCTAGCGTTGATTTGAAGCACGCGCCACCTTAAAAAGAAGTGGAAATGACAGCGATCTGGAGCTGTGGTCAAGACGTTCGTCGAAGCCCGCTGATGTTTCTAGTGATCTGTGATCTCCCTGATTCACGCGAGATTCCGAATCTTCGCCTAGCGCTGATTTGAAATACGTGCCGCCTTTAAAAGAGGAAGTTGAAATGACAGCGATCTGGAGCTGTGGTCAAGACGTTCGTCGAAGCCCGCTGATGTTTCTAGTGATCTACGCGCGATTCCGAATCTTCGCCTAGCGCTGATTTGAAGCACGTGCCGCCCTAAAAAAAGGAAGTGGAAATGACAGCGATCTGGAGCTGTGGTCAAGACGTTCGTCGAAGCCCTCTGATGTTTCTCCCGATCTACGCGCGATTCCGAATCTTTTCCAAGAGCTGATTTGAAGCACGCGCCGCCTTAAAAAGAGGAAGTGGAAATGACAGCGATCTGGAGCTGTGGTCACGACGTTCGTCGAAGCCCGCCGCCTTTTCTTGTGATCTGTGATCTCCGTCATTCATGCGTGATTCCGCATCCTTGCATAGAGCTGATTTGAAGCACGCGCCGCCTCAAAGACAGGAAGTGGAAATGACAGCCACCTTGAGCTGTGGTCAAGACGTTCGTCGAAACCCACCGCTTTTTCTTGTGATCTGTGATCTCCGTCATTCATGCGTGATTCCGCATCCTTGCCTAGAGCTGATTTGAAGCACGCGCCGCCTTAAAAAGAGGAAGTGGAAATGACAGCGATCTGGAGCTGTGGTCAAGACGTTCGTCGAAGCCCGCCGCCTTTTCTTGTGATCTGTGATCTCCGTCATTCATGCGTGATTCCGCATCCTTGCCTAGAGCTGATTTGAAGCACGCGCCGCCTCAAAGACAGGAAGTGGAAATGACAGCCAATTTGAGCTGTGGTCAAGACGTTCGTCGAAACCCACCGCTTTATCTTGTGATCTGTGATCTCCGTCACTCATGCGTGATTCCGCATCTTTGCCTAGACCTGATTTGAAGCACGCGCCGCCTTAAAAAGAGGAAGTGGAAATGACAGCGATCTGGAGCTGTGGTCAAAACGTTCGTCGAAGCCTGCTGATGTTTCTAGTAATCTGTGATCTCCCTGATTGAGCGCGATTCCGAATCTTCGCCTAGCGCTGATTTGAAGCACGCGCCACCTTAAAAAGAGGAAGTGGAAATTACAGCGGTCTGGAGCTGCGGTCAAGACGTTCGTCGAAGCCCGCTGATGTTTCTAGTGATCTGTGATCTCCCTGATTCACGCGAGATTCCGAATCTTCGCCTAGCGCTGATTTGAATTACGCGCCGCCTTAAAAAGAGAAAGTGGAAATGACAGCGATCTGGAGCTGTGGTCCAGATGTTCGTCGAAGCCCGCTGATGTTTCTAGTGATCTGTGATCTCCCTGATTCACGCGCGATTCCGAATCTTCGCCTAGCGCTGATTTGAAGCACGCGCCGCCTTAAATAGAGGAAGTGGAAATTACAGCGGTCTGGAGCTGCGGTCAAGACGTTCGTCGAAGCCCGCTGATGTTTCTAGTGATCTGTGATCTCCCTGATTCACGCGCGATTCCGAATCTTCGCCTAGCGCTGATTTGAAGCACGCGCCGCCTTAAAAAGAGAAAGTGGAAATGACAGCGATCTGGAGCTGTGGTCAAAACGTTCGTCGAAGCCCGCTGATGTTTCTAGTGATCTGTGATCTCCCTGATTCACGCGCGATTCCGAATCTTCCCCTAGCGCTGATTTGAAGCACGCGCCACCTTAAAAAGAGGAAGTGGAAATTACAGCGGTCTGGAGCTGCGGTCAAGACGTTCGTCGAAGCCCGCTGATGTTTCTAGTGATCTGTGATCTCCCTGATTCACGCGCGATTCCGAATCTTCGCCTAGCGCTGATTTGAAGCACGCGCCGCCTTAAAAAGAAGAAGTGGAAATGACAGCGATTTGGAGCTGTGGTCAAGACGCTCGTCGAAGCCCGCTGATGTTTCTAGTGATCTGTGATCTCCCTGATTCACGCGCGATTCCGAATCTTCGCCTAGCGCTGATTTGAAGCACGCGCCACCTTAAAAAGAAGAAGTGGAAATGACAGCGATCTGGAGCTGTGGTCAAGACGTTCGTCGAAGCCCGCTGATGTTTCTAGTGATCTGTGATCTCCCCGATTCACGCGAGATTCCGAATGATCGCCTAGCGCTGATTTGAATTACGAGCCGCCTTTAAAAGAGGAAGTGGAAATGACAGCGATCTGGAGCTGTGGTCAAGACGTTCGTCGAAGCCCGCTGATGTTTCTAGTGATCTGTGATCTCCCTGATTCACGCGCGATTCCGAATCTTCGCCTAGCGCTGATTTGATGCACGCGCCGCCTTAAAAAGAGGAAGTGGAAATGACAGCGATCTGGAGCTGTCGTCAAGACCTTCGTCGAAGCCCGCTGATGTTTCTAGTGATCTACGCGCGATTCCGAATCTTCGCCTAGCGCTGATTTGAAGCACGCGCTGCCTTAAAAAGAGGAAGTGGAAATGACAGCGACCTGGAGCTGTGGTCAAGACGTTCGTCGAAGCCCGCTGATGTTTCTAGTGATCTACGCGCGATTCCGAATCTTCGACTGGCGCTGATTTGAAGCACGCGCCACCTTAAAAAGACGAAGTGGAAATGAAAGCGATCTGGAGCTGTGGTCAAGACGTTCGTCGAAGCCCGCTGATGTTTCTACCGATCTACGCGCGATTCCGAATCTTTTCCAAGAGCTGATTTGAAGCACGCGCCGCCTTAAAAAGAGGAAGTGGAAATTACAGCGATCTGGAGCTGTGGTCAGGACGTTCGTCGAAGCCCGCTGATGTTTCTAGTGATCTGTGATCTCCCTGATTCACGCGCGATTCCGAATCTTCGTCTAGCGCTGATTTGAAGCACGCGCCGCCTTAAAAAGAGGAAGTAGAAATGACAGCGATCTGGAGCTGTGGTCAAGACGTTCGTCGAAGCCTGCTGATGTTTCTAGTGATCTGTGATCTCCCTGATTCACGCGCGATTCCGAATCTTCGCCTAGCGCTGATTTGAAGCACGCGCCACCTTAAAAAGAAGAAGTGGAAATGACAGCGATCTGGAGCTGTGGTCAAGACGTTCGTCGAAGCCCGCTGATGTTTCTAGTGATCTGTGATCTCCCTGATTCACGCGAGATTCCGAATCTTCGCCTAGCGCTGATTTGAATTACGTGCCGCCTTTAAAAGAGGAAGTTGAAATGACAGCGATCTGGAGCTGTGGTCAAGACGTTCGTCGAAGCCCGCTGATGTTTCTAGTGATCTACGCGCGATTCCGAATCTTCGCCTAGCGCTGATTTGAAGCACTTGCCGCCCTAAAAAAAAGGAAGTGGAAATGACAGCGATCTGGAGCTGTCGTCAAGACGTTCGTCGAAGCCCGTTGATGTTTCTAGTGATCTGTGATCTCCCTGATTCACGCGCGATTCCGAATCTTCGCCTAGCGCTGATTTGAAGCACGCGCCGCCTTAAAAAGAGTGAGTAGAAATGACAGCGATCTGGAGCTGTGGTCAAGACGTTCGTCGAAGCCCGCTGATGTTTCTAGTGATCTGTGATCTCCCTGATTCACGCGCGATTCCGAATCTTCGCCTAGCGCTGATTTGAAGCACGCGCCACCTTAAAAAGAAGAAGTGGAAATGACAGCGATCTGGAGCTGTGGTCAAGACGTTCGTCGAAGCCCGCTGATGTTTCTAGTGATCTGTGATCTCCCTGATTCACGCGCGATTCCGAATCTTCGCCTAGCGCTGATTTGAAGCACGCGCCACCTTATAAAGAAAAAGTGGAAATGACAGTGATCTGGAGCTGTGGTCAAGACGTTCGTCGAAGCCCGCTGATGTTTCTAGTGATCTGATCTCCCCGATTCACGCGAGATTCCGAATCATCGCATAGCGCTGATTTGAATTACGCGCCGCCTTTAAAAGAGGAAGTGGAAATGACAGCGATCTGGAGCTGTGGTCAAGACGTTCGTCGAAGCCCGCTGATGTTTCTGGTGATCTACGCGCGATTCCGAATCTTCGCCTAGCGCTGATTTGAAGCACGTGCCGCCCCAAAAAAAAGGAAGTGGAAATGACAGCGATCTGGAGCTGTCGTCGAGACGTTCGTCGAAGCCCGCAGATGTTTCTAGTGATCTGTGATCTCCCTGATTCACGCGCGATTCCGAATCTTCGCCTAGCGCTGATTTGATGCACGCGCCGCCTTAAAAAGAGGAAGTGGAAATGACAGCGATCTGGAGCTGTCGTCAAGACGTTCGTCGAAGCCCGCTGATGTTTCTAGTGATCTACGCGCGATTCCGAATCTTCGCCTAGCGCTGACTTGAAGCACGCGCTGCCTTAAAAAGAGGAAGTGGAAATGACAGCGACCTGGAGCTGTGGTCAAGACGTTCGTCGAAGCCCGCTGATGTTTCTAGTGATCTACGCGCGATTCCGAATCTTCGACTAGCGCTGATTTGAAGCACGCGCCACCTTAAAAAGACGAAGTGGAAATGAAAGCGATCTGGAGCTGTGGTCAAGACGTTCGTCGAAGCCCGCTGATGTTTCTACCGATCTACGCGCGATTCCGAATCTTTTCCAAGAGCTGATTTGAAGCACGCGCCGCCTTAAAAAGAGGAAGTGGAAATGACAGCGATCTGGAGCTGTGGTCAAGACGTTCGTCGAAGCCCGCTGATGTTTCTATTGATCTCTGATCTCCCTGATTCACGCGCGATTCCGATTCTTCGCCTAGCACTGATTTGAAGCACGCGCCGCCCTAAAAAAAGGAAGTGGAAATGACAGCGATCTTGAGCTGTGGTCAAGACGTTCGTCGAAGCCCGCTGATGTTTCTAGTGATCTGTGATCTCCCTGATTCACGCGCGATTCCGAATCTTCGCCTAGCGCTGATTTGAAGCACGCGCCACCTTAAAAAGAGGAAGTGGAAATGACAGCGATCTGGAGCTGTGGTCACGACGTTCGTCGAAGCCCGCCGCCTTTTCTTGTGATCTGTGATCTCCGTCATTCATGCGTGATTCCGCATCCTTGCATAGAGCTGATTTGAAGCACGCGCCGCCTCAAAGACAGGAAGTGGAAATGACAGCCACCTTGAGCTGTGGTCAAGACGTTCGTCGAAACCCACCGCTTTTTCTTGTGATCTGTGATCTCCGTCATTCATGCGTGATTCCGCATCCTTGCCTAGAGCTGATTTGAAGCAGGCGCCGCCTCAAAAACAGGAAGTGGAAATGACAGCCAATTTGAGCTGTGGTCGAGACGTTCGTCGAAACCCACCGCTTTATCTTGTGATCTGTGATCTCCGTCACTCATGCGTGATTCCGCATCTTTTCCTAGAGCTGATTTGAAGCACGCGCCGCCTTAAAAAGAGGAAGTGGAAATGACAGCGATCTGGAGCTGTGGTCAAAACGTTCGTCGAAGCCTGCTGATGTTTCTAGTGATCTGTGATCTCCCTGATTGAGCGCGATTCCGAATCTTCGCCTAGCGCTGATTTGAAGCACGCGCCACCTTAAAAAGAGGAAGTAGAAATTACAGCGGTCTGGAGCTGCGGTCAAGACGTTCGTCGAAGCCCGCTGATGTTTCTAGTGATCTGTGATCTCCCTGATTCACGCGAGATTCCGAATCTTCGCCTAGCGCTGATTTGAATTACGCGCCGCCTTAAAAAGAGAAAGTGGAAATGACAGCGATCTGGAGCTGTGGTCCAGACGTTCGTCGAAGCCCGCTGATGTTTCTAGTGATCTGTGATCTCCCTGATTCACGCGCGATTCCGAATCTTCGCCTAGCGCTGATTTGAAGCACGCGCCGCCCTAAATAGAGGAAGTGGAAATTACAGCGGTCTGGAGCTGCGGTCAAGACGTTCGTCGAAGCCCGCTGATGTTTCTAGTGATCTGTGATCTCCCTGATTCACGCGCGATTCCGAATCTTCGCCTAGCGCTGATTTGAAGCACGCGCCGCCTTAAAAAGAGAAAGTGGAAATGACAGCGATCTGGAGCTGTGGTCAAAACGTTCGTCGAAGCCCGCTGATGTTTCTAGTGATCTGTGATCTCCCTGATTCACGCGCGATTCCGAATCTTCCCCTAGCGCTGATTTGAAGCACGCGCCACCTTAAAAAGAGGAAGTGGAAATTACAGCGGTCTGGAGCTGCGGTCAAGACGTTCGTCGAAGCCCGCTGATGTTTCTAGTGATCTGTGATCTCCCTGATTCACGCGCGATTCCGAATCTTCGCCTAGCGCTGATTTGAAGCACGCGCCGCCTTAAAAAGAAGAAGTGGAAATGACAGCGATTTGGAGCTGTGGTCAAGACGTTCGTCGAAGCCCGCTGATGTTTCTAGTGATCTGTGATCTCCCTGATTCACGCGCGATTCCGAATCTTCGCCTAGCGTTGATTTGAAGCACGCGCCACATTAAAAAGAAGTGGAAATGACAGCGATCTGGAGCTGTGGTCAAGACGTTCGTCGAAGCCCGCTGATGTTTCTAGTGATCTGTGATCTCCCTGATTCACGCGAGATTCCGAATCTTCGCCTAGCGCTGATTTGAAATACGTGCCGCCTTTAAAAGAGGAAGTTGAAATGACAGCGATCTGGAGCTGTGGTCAAGACGTTCGTCGAAGCCCGCTGATGTTTCTATTGATCTACGCGCGATTCCGAATCTTCGCCTAGCGCTGATTTGAAGCACGTGCCGCCCTAAAAAAAGGAAGTGGAAATGACAGCGATCTGGAGCTGTGGTCACGACGTTCGTCGAAGCCCGCCGCCTTTTCTTGTGATCTGTGATCTCCGTCATTCATGCGTGATTCCGCATCCTTGCATAGAGCTGATTTGAAGCACGCGCCGCCTCAAAGACAGGAAGTGGAAATGACAGCCACCTTGAGCTGTGGTCAAGACGTTCGTCGAAACCCACCGCTTTTTCTTGTGATCTGTGATCTCCGTCATTCATGCGTGATTCCGCATCCTTGCCTAGAGCTGATTTGAAGCAGGCGCCGCCTCAAAAACAGGAAGTGGAAATGACAGCCAACTTGAGCTGTGGTCAAGACGTTCGCCGAAACCCACCGCTTTTTCTTGTGATCGGTGATCTCCGTCATTCATGCGTGATTCCGCATCTTTGCCTAGAGCTGATTTGAAGCACGCGCCGCCTTAAAAAGAGGAAGTGGAAATGACAGCGATCTGGAGCTGTGGTCAAGACGTTCGTCGAAGCCCGCTGCCTTTTCTTGTGATCTGTGATCTCCGTCATTCATGCGTGATTCCGCATCCTTGCCTAGAGCTGATTTGAAGCACGCGCCGCCTCAAAGACAGGAAGTGGAAATGACAGCCAATTTGAGCTGTGGTCGAGACGTTCGTCGAAACCCACCGCTTTATCTTGTGATCTGTGATCTCCGTCACTCATGCGTGATTCCGCATCTTTGCCTAGAGCTGATTTGAAGCACGCGCCGCCTTAAAAAGAGGAAGTGGAAATGACAGCGATCTGGAGCTGTGGTCAAAACGTTCGTCGAAGCCTGCTGATGTTTCTAGTGATCTGTGATCTCCCTGATTGAGCGCGATTCCGAATCTTCGCCTAGCGCTGATTTGAAGCACGCGCCACCTTAAAAAGAGGAAGTGGAAATTACAGCGGTCTGGAGCTGCGGTCAAGACGTTCGTCGAAGCCCGCTGATGTTTCTAGTGATCTGTGATCTCCCTGATTCACGCGCGATTCCGAATCTTCGCCTAGCGTTGATTTGAAGCACGCGCCACCTTAAAAAGAAGTGGAAATGACAGCGATCTGGAGCTGTGGTCAAGACGTTCGTCGAAGCCCGCTGATGTTTCTAGTGATCTGTGATCTCCCTGATTCACGCGAGATTCCGAATCTTCACCTAGCGCTGATTTGAAATACGTGCCGCCTTTAAAAGAGGAAGTTGAAATGACAGCGATCTGGAGCTGTGGTCAAGACGTTCGTCGAAGCCCGCTGATGTTTCTATTGATCTACGCGCGATTCCGAATCTTCGCCTAGCGCTGACTTGAAGCACGTGCCGCCCTAAAAAAAGGAAGTGGAAATGACAGCGATCTGGAGCTGTGGTCACGACGTTCGTCGAAGCCCGCCGCCTTTTCTTGTGATCTGTGATCTCCGTCATTCATGCGTGATTCCGCATCCTTGCATAGAGCTGATTTGAAGCACGCGCCGCCTCAAAGACAGGAAGTGGAAATGACAGCCACCTTGAGCTGTGGTCAAGACGTTCGTCGAAACCCACCGCTTTTTCTTGTGATCTGTGATCTCCGTCATTCATGCGTGATTCCGCATCCTTGCCTAGAGCTGATTTGAAGCAGGCGCCGCCTCAAAAACAGGAAGTGGAAATGACAGCCAACTTGAGCTGTGGTCAAGACGTTCGCCGAAACCCACCGCTTTTTCTTGTGATCGGTGATCTCCGTCATTCATGCGTGATTCCGCATCTTTGCCTAGAGCTGATTTGAAGCACGCGCCGCCTTAAAAAGAGGAAGTGGAAATGACAGCGATCTGGAGCTGTGGTCAAGACGTTCGTCGAAGCCCGCTGCCTTTTCTTGTGATCTGTGATCTCCGTCATTCATGCGTGATTCCGCATCCTTGCCTAGAGCTGATTTGAAGCACGCGCCGCCTCAAAGACAGGAAGTGGAAATAACAGCCAATTTGAGCTGTGGTCGAGACGTTCGTCGAAACCCACCGCTTTATCTTGTGATCTGTGATCTCCGTCACTCATGCGTGATTCCGCATCTTTGCCTAGAGCTGATTTGAAGCACGCGCCGCCTTAAAAAGAGGAAGTGGAAATGACAGCGATCTGGAGCTGTGGTCAAAACGTTCGTCGAAGCCTGCTGATGTTTCTAGTGATCTGTGATCTCCCTGATTGAGCGCGATTCCGAATCTTCGCCTAGCGCTGATTTGAAGCACGCGCCACCTTAAAAAGAGGAAGTGGAAATTACAGCGGTCTGGAGCTGCGGTCAAGACGTTCGTCGAAGCCCGCTGATGTTTCTAGTGATCTGTGATCTCCCTGATTCACGCGAGATTCCGAATCTTCGCCTAGCGCTGATTTGAATTACGCGCCGCCTTAAAAAGAGAAAGTGGAAATGACAGCGATCTGGAGCTGTGGTCCAGACGTTCGTCGAAGCCCGCTGATGTTTCTAGTGATCTGTGATCTCCCTGATTCACGCGCGATTCCGAATCTTCGCCTAGCGCTGATTTGAAGCACGCGCCGCCTTAAATAGAGGAAGTGGAAATTACAGCGGTCTGGAGCTGCGGTCAAGACGTTCGTCGAAGCCCGCTGATGTTTCTAGTGATCTGTGATCTCCCTGATTCACGCGCGATTCCGAATCTTCGCCTAGCGCTGATTTGAAGCACGCGCCGCCTTAAAAAGAGAAAGTGGAAATGACAGCGATCTGGAGCTGTGGTCAAAACGTTCGTCGAAGCCCGCTGATGTTTCTAGTGATCTGTGATCTCCCTGATTCACGCGCGATTCCGAATCTTCCCCTAGCGCTGATTTGAAGCACGCGCCACCTTAAAAAGAGGAAGTGGAAATTACAGCGGTCTGGAGCTGCGGTCAAGACGTTCGTCGAAGCCCGCTGATGTTTCTAGTGATCTGTGATCTCCCTGATTCACGCGCGATTCCGAATCTTCGCCTAGCGCTGATTTGAAGCACGCGCCGCCTTAAAAAGAAGAAGTGGAAATGACAGCGATTTGGAGCTGTGGTCAAGACGTTCGTCGAAGCCCGCTGATGTTTCTTGTGATCTGTGATCTCCCTGATTCACGCAGGATTCCGAATCTTCGCCTAGCGCTGATTTGAAGCACGCGCCACCTTAAAAAGAGGAAGTAGAAATTACAGCGGTCTGGAGCTGCGGTCAAGACGTTCGTCGAAGCCCGCTGATGTTTCTAGTGATCTGTGATCTCCCTGATTCACGCGAGATTCCGAATCTTCGCCTAGCGCTGATTTGAATTACGCGCCGCCTTAAAAAGAGAAAGTGGAAATGACAGCGATCTGGAGCTGTGGTCCAGACGTTCGTCGAAGCCCGCTGATGTTTCTAGTGATCTGTGATCTCCCTGATTCACGCGCGATTCCGAATCTTCGCCTAGCGCTGATTTGAAGCACGCGCCGCCCTAAATAGAGGAAGTGGAAATTACAGCGGTCTGGAGCTGCGGTCAAGACGTTCGTCGAAGCCCGCTGATGTTTCTAGTGATCTGTGATCTCCCTGATTCACGCGCGATTCCGAATCTTCGCCTAGCGCTGATTTGAAGCACGCGCCGCCTTAAAAAGAGAAAGTGGAAATGACAGCGATCTGGAGCTGTGGTCAAAACGTTCGTCGAAGCCCGCTGATGTTTCTAGTGATCTGTGATCTCCCTGATTCACGCGCGATTCCGAATCTTCCCCTAGCGCTGATTTGAAGCACGCGCCACCTTAAAAAGAGGAAGTGGAAATTACAGCGGTCTGGAGCTGCGGTCAAGACGTTCGTCGAAGCCCGCTGATGTTTCTAGTGATCTGTGATCTCCCTGATTCACGCGCGATTCCGAATCTTCGCCTAGCGCTGATTTGAAGCACGCGCCGCCTTAAAAAGAAGAAGTGGAAATGACAGCGATTTGGAGCTGTGGTCAAGACGTTCGTCGAAGCCCGCTGATGTTTCTAGTGATCTGTGATCTCCCTGATTCACGCGCGATTCCGAATCTTCGCCTAGCGTTGATTTGAAGCACGCGCCACCTTAAAAAGAAGTGGAAATGACAGCGATCTGGAGCTGTGGTCAAGACGTTCGTCGAAGCCCGCTGATGTTTCTAGTGATCTGTGATCTCCCTGATTCACGCGAGATTCCGAATCTTCGCCTAGCGCTGATTTGAAATACGTGCCGCCTTTAAAAGAGGAAGTTGAAATGACAGCGATCTGGAGCTGTGGTCAAGACGTTCGTCGAAGCCCGCTGATGTTTCTATTGATCTACGCGCGATTCCGAATCTTCGCCTAGCGCTGATTTGAAGCACGTGCCGCCCTAAAAAAAGGAAGTGGAAATGACAGCGATCTGGAGCTGTGGTCACGACGTTCGTCGAAGCCCGCCGCCTTTTCTTGTGATCTGTGATCTCCGTCATTCATGCGTATTTCCGCATCCTTGCATAGAGCTGATTTGAAGCACGCGCCGCCTCAAAGACAGGAAGTGGAAATGACAGCCACCTTGAGCTGTGGTCAAGACGTTCGTCGAAACCCACCGCTTTTTCTTGTGATCTGTGATCTCCGTCATTCATGCGTGATTCCGCATCCTTGCCTAGAGCTGATTTGAAGCAGGCGCCGCCTCAAAAACAGGAAGTGGAAATGACAGCCAACTTGAGCTGTGGTCAAGACGTTCGCCGAAACCCACCGCTTTTTCTTGTGATCGGTGATCTCCGTCATTCATGCGTGATTCCGCATCTTTGCCTAGAGCTGATTTGAAGCACGCGCCGTTTTAAAAAGAGGAAGTGGAAATGACAGCGATCTGGAGCTGTGGTCAAGACGTTCGTCGAAGCCCGCTGCCTTTTCTTGTGATCTGTGATCTCCGTCATTCATGCGTGATTCCGCATCCTTGCCTAGAGCTGATTTGAAGCACGCGCCGCCTCAAAGACAGGAAGTGGAAATGACAGCCAATTTGAGCTGTGGTCGAGACGTTCGTCGAAACCCACCGCTTTATCTTGTGATCTGTGATCTCCGTCACTCATGCGTGATTCCGCATCTTTGCCTAGAGCTGATTTGAAGCACGCGCCGCCTTAAAAAGAGGAAGTGGAAATGACAGCGATCTGGAGCTGTGGTCAAAACGTTCGTCGAAGCCTGCTGATGTTTCTAGTGATCTGTGATCTCCCTGATTGAGCGCGATTCCGAATCTTCGCCTAGCGCTGATTTGAAGCACGCGCCACCTTAAAAAGAGGAAGTGGAAATTACAGCGGTCTGGAGCTGCGGTCAAGACGTTCGTCGAAGCCCGCTGATGTTTCTAGTGATATGTGATCTCCCTGATTCACGCGAGATTCCGAATCTTCGCCTAGCGCTGATTTGAATTACGCGCCGCCTTAAAAAGAGAAAGTGGAAATGACAGCGATCTGGAGCTGTGGTCCAGACGTTCGTCGAAGCCCGCTGATGTTTCTAGTGATCTGTGATCTCCCTGATTCACGCGCGATTCCGAATCTTCGCCTAGCGCTGATTTGAAGCACGCGCCGCCTTAAATAGAGGAAGTGGAAATTACAGCGGTCTGGAGCTGCGGTCAAGACGTTCGTCGAAGCCCGCTGATGTTTCTAGTGATCTGTGATCTCCCTGATTCACGCGCGATTCCGAATCTTCGCCTAGCGCTGATTTGAAGCACGCGCCGCCTTAAAAAGAGAAAGTGGAAATGACAGCGATCTGGAGCTGTGGTCAAAACGTTCGTCGAAGCCCGCTGATGTTTCTAGTGATCTGTGATCTCCCTGATTCACGCGCGATTCCGAATCTTCCCCTAGCGCTGATTTGAAGCACGCGCCACCTTAAAAAGAGGAAGTGGAAATTACAGCGGTCTGGAGCTGCGGTCAAGACGTTCGTCGAAGCCCGCTGATGTTTCTAGTGATCTGTGATCTCCCTGATTCACGCGCGATTCCGAATCTTCGCCTAGCGCTGATTTGAAGCACGCGCCGCCTTAAAAAGAAGAAGTGGAAATGACAGCGATTTGGAGCTGTGGTCAAGACGCTCGTCGAAGCCCGCTGATGTTTCTAGTGATCTGTGATCTCCCTGATTCACGCGCGATTCCGAATCTTCGCCTAGCGCTGATTTGAAGCACGCGCCACCTTAAAAAGAAGAAGTGGAAATGACAGCGATCTGGAGCTGTGGTCAAGACGTTCGTCGAAGCCCGCTGATGTTTCTAGTGATCTGTGATCTCCCCGATTCACGCGAGATTCCGAATGATCGCCTAGCGCTGATTTGAATTACGCGCCGCCTTTAAAAGAGGAAGTGGAAATGACAGCGATCTGGAGCTGTGGTCAAGACGTTCGTCGAAGCCCGCTGATGTTTCTCGTGATCTGTGATCTCCCTGATTCACGCGCGATTCCGAATCTTCGCCTAGCGCTGATTTGATGCACGCGCCGCCTTAAAAAGAGGAAGTGGAAATGACAGCGATCTGGAGCTGTCGTCAAGACGTTCGTCGAAGCCCGCTGATGTTTCTAGTGATCTACGCGCGATTCCGAATCTTCGCCTAGCGCTGATTTGAAGCACGCGCTGCCTTAAAAAGAGGAAGTGGAAATGACAGCGACCTGGAGCTGTGGTCAAGACGTTCGTCGAAGCCCGCTGATGTTTCTAGTGATCTACGCGCGATTCCGAATATTCGACTGGCGCTGATTTGAAGCACGCGCCACCTTAAAAAGACGAAGTGGAAATGAAAGCGATCTGGAGCTGTGATCAAGACGTTCGTCGAAGCCCGCTGATGTTTCTACCGATCTACGCGCGATTCCGAATCTTTTCCAAGAGCTGATTTGAAGCACGCGCCGCCTTAAAAAGAGGAAGTGGAAATTACAGCGATCTGGAGCTGTGGTCAGGACGTTCGTCGAAGCCCGCTGATGTTTCTAGTGATCTGTGATCTCCCTGATTCACGCGCGATTCCGAATCTTCGCCTAGCGCTGATTTGAAGCACGCGCCGCCTTAAAAAGAGGAAGTGGAAATGACAGCGATCTGGAGCTGTGGTCAAGACGTTCGTCGAAGCCCGCTGATGTTTCTAGTGATCTGTGATCTCCCTGATTCACGCGCGATTCCGAATCTTCGCCTAGCGCTGATTTGAAGCACGCGCCGCCTTAAAGAGAGGAAGTGGAAATGACACCGATCTGGAGCTGTGGTCACGACGTTCGTCGAAGCCCGCCGCCTTTTCTTGTGATCTGTGGTCTCCGTCATTCATGCGTGATTCCGCATCCTTGCATAGAGCTGATTTGAAGCACGCGCCGCCTCAAAGACAGGAAGTGGAAATGACAGCCACCTTGAGCTGTGGTCAAGACGTTCGTCGAAACCCACCGCTTTTTCTTGTGATCTGTGATCTCCGTCATTCATGCGTGATTCCGCATCCTTGCCTAGAGCTGATTTGAAGCAGGCGCCGCCTCAAAAACAGGAAGTGGAATTGACAGCCAACTTGAGCTGTGGTCAAGACGTTCGTCGAAACCCACCGCTTTTTCTTGTGATCGGTGATCTGCGTCATTCATGCGTGATTCCGCATCTTTGCCTAGAGCTGATTTGAAGCACGCGCCGCCTTAAAAAGAGGAAGTGGAAATGACTGCGATCTGGAGCTGTGGTAAAGACGTTCGTCGAAGCCCGCCGCCTTTTCTTGTGATCTGTGATCTCCGTCATTCATGCGTGATTCCGCATCCTTGCCTAAAGCTGATTTGAAGCACGCGCCGCCTCAAAGACAGGAAGTGGAAATGACAGCCAATTTGAGCTGTGGTCGAGACGTTCGTCGAAACCCACCGCTTTATCTTGTGATCTGTGATCTCCGTCACTCATGCGTGATTCCGCATCTTTGCCTAGAGCTGATTTGAAGCACGCGCCGCCTTAAAAAGAGGAAGTGGAAATGACAGCGATCTGGAGCTGTGGTCAAAACGTTCGTCGAAGCCTGCTGATGTTTCTAGTGATCTGTGATCTCCCTGATTGAGCGCGATTCCGAATCTTCGCCTAGCGCTGATTTGAAGCACGCGCCACCTTAAAAAGAGGAAGTGGAAATTACAGCGGTCTGGAGCTGCGGTCAAGACGTTCGTCGAAGCCCGCTGATGTTTCTAGTGATCTGTGATCTCCCTGATTCACGAGCGATTCCGAATCTTCGCCTAGCGCTGATTTGAAGCCCGCGCCGCCTTAAAAAGAGAAAGTGGAAATGACAGCGATCTGGAGCTGTGGTCAAAACGTTCGTCGAAGCCCGCTGATGTTTCTAGTGATCTGTGATCTCCCTGATTCACGCGCGATTCCGAATCTTCGCGTAGCGCTGATTTGAAGCACGCGCCACCTTAAAAAGAGGAAGTGGAAATTACAGCGGTCTGGAGCTGCGGTCAAGACGTTCGTCGAAGCCCGCTGATGTTTCTAGTGATCTGTGATCTCCCTGATTCACGCGCGATTCCGAATCTTCGCCTAGCGCTGATTTGAAGCACGCGCCGCCTTAAAAAGAAGAAGTGGAAATGACAGCGATCTGGAGCTGTGGTCAAGACGTTCGTCGAAGCCCGCTGATGTTTCTAGTGATCTGTGATCTCCCTGATTCACGCGCGATTCCGAATCTTCGCCTAGCGCTGATTTGAAGCACGCGCCACCTTAAAAAGAAGAAGTGGAAATGACAGCGATCTGGAGCTGTGGTCAAGACGTTCGTCGAAGCCCGCTGATGTTTCTAGTGATCTGTGATCTCCCTGAATCACGCGAGATTCCGAATCTTCGCCTAGCGCTGATTTGAATTACGTGCCGCCTTTAAAAGAGGAAGTTGAAATGACAGCGATCTGGAGCTGTGGTCAAGACGTTCGTCGAAGCCCGCTGATGTTTCTAGTGATCTACGCGCGATTCCGAATCTTCGCCTAGCGCTGATTTGAAGCACGTGCCACCCTAAAAAAGGAAGTGGAAATGACAGCGATCTGGAGCTGTCGTCAAGACGTTCGTCGAAGCCCGTTGATGTTTCTTGTGATCTGTGATCTCCCTGATTCACGCGCGATTCCGAATCTTCGCCTAGCGCTGATTTGAAGCACGCGCCGCCTTAAAAAGAGGAAGTAGAAATGACAGCGATCTGGAGCTGTGGTCAAGACGTTCGTCGAAGCCCGCTGATGTTTCTAGTGATCTGTGATCTCCCCGATTCACGCGAGATTCCGAATCATCGCCTAGCGCTGATTTGAATTACGCGCCACCTTAAAAAGAGGAAGTGGAAATTACAGCGGTCTGGAGCTGCGGTCAAGACGTTCGTCGAAGCCCGCTGATGTTTCTAGTGATCTGTGATCTCCCTGATTCACGCGCGATTCCGAATCTTCGCCTAGCGCTGATTTGAAGCACGCGCCGCCTTAAAAAGAAGAAGTGGAAATGACAGCGATTTGGAGCTGTGGTCAAGACGTTCGTCGAAGCCCGCTGATGTTTCTAGTGATCTGTGATCTCTCTGATTCACGCGCGATTCCGAATCTTCGCCTAGCGCTGATTTGAAGCACGCGCCACCTTAAAAAGAAGAAGTGGAAATGACAGCGATCTGGAGCTGTGGTCAAGACGTTCGTCGAAGCCCGCTGATGTTTCTAGTGATCTGTGATCTCCCTGATTCACGCGAGATTCCGAATCTTCGCCTAGCGCTGATTTGAATTACGTGCCGCCTTTAAAAGAGGAAGTTGAAATGACAGCGATCTGGAGCTGTGGTCAAGACGTTCGTCGAAGCCCGCTGATGTTTCTAGTGATCTACGCGCGATTCCGAATCTTCGCCTAGCGCTGATTTGAAGCACGTGCCGCCCTAAAAAAAGGAAGTGGAAATGACAGCGATCTGGAGCTGTCGTCAAGACGTTCGTCGAAGCCCGTTGATGTTTCTAGTGATCTGTGATCTCCCTGATTCACGCGCGATTCCGAATCTTCGCCTAGCGCTGATTTGAAGCACGCGCCGCCTTAAAAAGAGGAAGTAGAAATGACAGCGATCTGGAGCTGTGGTCAAGACGTTCGTCGAAGCCCGCCGATGTTTCTAGTGATCTGTGATCTCCCTGATTCACGCGCGATTCCGAATCTTCGCCTAGCGCTGATTTGAAGCACGCGCCACCTTAAAAAGAAGAAGTGGAAATGACAGCGATCTGGAGCTGTGGTCAAGACGTTCGTCGAAGCCCGCTGATGTTTCTAGTGATCTGTGATCTCCCCGATTCACGCGAGATTCCGAATCATCGCCTAGCGCTGATTTGAATTACGCGCCGCCTTTAAAAGGGGAAGTGGAAATGACAGCGATCTGGAGCTGTGGTCAAGACGTTCGTCGAAGCCCGCTGATGTTTCTAGTGATCTACGCGCGATTCCGAATCTTCGCCTAGCGCTGATTTGAAGCACGCGCCGCCTTAAAAAGAGGAAGTGGAAATGACAGCGATCTGGAGCTGTGGTCAAGACGTTCGTCGAAGCCCGCTGATGTTTCTAGTGATCTACGCGCGATTCCGAATCTTCGCCTAGTGCTGATTTCAAGCAAGTTCCGCCTCAAAAACAGGAAGTGGAAATGACAGCCAACTTGAGCTGTGGTCAAGATGTTCGTCGAAACCCACCGCTTTTTCTTGTGATCTGTGATCTCCGTCATTCATGCGTGATTCCGCATCTTTGCCTAGAGCTGATTTGAAGCACGCGCCGCCTTAAAAAGAGGAAGTGGAAATGACAGCGATCTGGAGCTGTGGTCAAGATGTTCGTCGAAGCCCGCCGCCTTTTCTTGTGATCTGTGATCTCCGTCATTCATGCGTGATTCCGCATCCTTGCCTAGAGCTGATTTAGGCACACGCCGCCTCAAAGACAGGAAGTGAAAATGACAGCCAATTTGAGCTGTGGTCGAGACGTTCGTCAAAACCCACCGCTTTATCTTGTGATCTGTGATCTCCGTCACTCATGCGTGATTCCGCATCTTTGCCTAGAGCTGATTTGAAGCACGCGCCGCCTTGAAAAGAGGAAGTGGAAATGACAGCGATCTGGAGATGTGGTCAGGACGTTCGTCGAAGCCCGCTGATGTTTCTAGTGATCTGTGATCTCCCTGATTCACGCGCGATTCCGAATCTTCGCCTACCGCTGATTTGAAGCACGCGCCGCCTTAAAAAGAGGAAGTGGAAATGACAGCGATCTGGAGCTGTGGTCAAGACGTTCGTCGAAGCCCGCTGATGTTTCTAGTGATCTGTGATCTCCCTGATTCACGCGCGATTCCGAATCTTCGCCTAGTGCTGATTTCAAGCACGTGCCGCCTTAAAGAGAGGAAGTGGAAATGACACCGATCTGGAGCTGTGGTCACGACGTTCGTCGAAGCCCGCCGCCTTTTCTTGCGATCTGTGGTCTCCATCATTCATGCGTGATTCCGCATCCTTGCATCGAGCTGATTTGAAGCACGCGCCACCTTAAAAAGAGGAAGTGGAAATGACAGCGATCTGGAGCTGTGGTTAAGACGTTCGTCGAAGCCCGCTGATGTTTATAGCGATCTGCGCGCGATTCCGAATCTTCGCCTAGCGCTGATTTGAAGCACGCGCCGCCTTAAAAAGAGGAAGTGGAAATGACAGCGATCTGGAGCTTTGGTCAAGGCGTTCGTCGAAGCCCGCTGATGTTTCTAGTGATCTGTGATCTCCCTGATTCACGCGCGATTCCGAATCTTCGCCTAGTGCTGATTTCAAGCACGTGCCGCCTTAAAGAGAGGAAGTGGAAATGACACCGATCTGGAGCTGTGGTCACGACGTTCGTCGAAGCCCGCCGCCTTTTCTTGTGATCTGTGGTCTCCGTCATTCATGCGTGATTCCGCATCCTTGCATCGAGCTGATTTGAAGCACGCGCCGCCTCAAAGACAGGAAGTGGAAATGACAGCCACCTTGAGCTGTGGTCAAGACGTTCGTCGAAACCCACCGCTTTTTCTTGTGATCTGTGATCTCCGTCATTCATGCGTGATTCCGCATGCTTGCCTAGAGCTGATTTGAAGCAGGCGCCGCCTCAAAAACAGGAAGTGGAAATGACAGCCAACTTGAGCTGTGGTCAAGACGTTCCTCGAAACCCACCACTTTTTCTTGTGATCGGTGATCTCCGTCATTCATGCGTGATTCCGCATCTTTGCCTAGAGCTGATTTGAAGCACGCGCCGCCTTAAAAAGAGGAAGTGGAAATGACAGCGATCTGGAGCTGTGGTCAAGACGTTCGTCGAAGCCCGCCGCCTTTTCTTGTGATCTGTGATCTCCGTCATTCATGCGTGATTCCGCATCCTTGCCTAGAGCCGATTTGAAGCACGCGCCGCCTCAAAGACAGGAAGTGGAAATGACAGCCAATTTGAGCTGTGGTCAAGACGTTCGTCAAAACCCACCGCTTTATCTTGTGATCTGTGATCTCCGTCACTCATGCGTGATTCCGCATCTTTGCCTAGAGCTGATTTGAAGCACGCGCCGCCTTAAAAAGAGGAAGTGGAAATGACAGCGATCTGGAGCTGTGGTGAAAACGTTCTTCGAAGCCTGCTGATGTTTCTAGTGATCTGTGATTTCCCTGATTGAGCGCGATTCCGAATCTTCGCCTTGCGCTGATTTGAAGCACGCGCCACCTTAAAAAGAGGAAGTGGAAATTACAGCGATCTGGAGCTGCGGTCAAGACGTTCGTCGTAGCCCGCTGATGTTTCTAGTGATCTGTGATCTCCCTGATTCACGCGCGATTCCGAATCTTCGCCTAGCGCTGATTTGAAGCACGCGCCGCCTTAAAAAGAGAAAGTGGAAATGACAGCGATCTGGAGCTGTGGTCAAAACGTTCGTCGAAGCCCGCTGATGTTTCTAGTGATCTGTGATCTCCCTGATTCACGCGCGATTCCGAATCTTCGCGTAGCGCTGTTTTGAAGCACGCGCCACCTTAAAAAGAGGAAGTGGAAATTACAGCGGTCTGGAGCTGCGGTCAAGACGTTCGTCGAAGCCCGCTGATGTTTCTAGTGATCTGTGATCTCCCTGATTCACGCGCGATTCCGAATCTTCGCCTAGCGCTGATTTGAAGCACGCGCCACCTTAAAAAGAAGAAGTGGAAATGACAGCGATCTGCAGCTGATGTCAAGACGTTCGTCGAAGCCCGCTGATGTTTCTAGTGATCTGTGATCTCCCTGATTCACGCGAGATTCCGAATCTTCGCCTAGCGCTGATTTGAATTACGTGCCGCCTTTAAAAGAGGAAGTTGAAATGACAGCGATCTGGAGCTGTGGTCAAGACGTTCGTCGAAGCCCGCTGATGTTTCTAGTGATCTACGCGCGATTCCGAATCTTCGCCTAGCGCTGATTTGAAGCACGTGCCGCCCTAAAAAAAGGAAGTGGAAATGACAGCGATCTGGAGCTGTCGTCAAGACGTTCGTCGAAGCCCGTTGATGTTTCTAGTGATCTGTGATCTCCCTGATTCACGCGCGATTCCGAATCTTCGCCTAGCGCTGATTTGAAGCACGCGCCGCCTTAAAAAGAGGAAGTAGAAATGACAGCGATCTGGAGCTGTGGTCAAGACGTTCGTCGAAGCCCGCTGATGTTTCTAGTGATCTACGCGCGATTCCGAATCTTCGCCTAGCGCTGATTTGAAGCACGCGCCGCCTTAAAAAGAGGAAGTGGAAATGACAGCGATCTGGAGCTGTGGTCAAGACGTTCGTCGAAGCCCGCTGATGTTTCTAGTGATCTACGCGCGATTCCGAATCTTCGCCTAGTGCTGATTTCAAGCAAGTGCCGCCTCAAAAACAGGAAGTGGAAATGACAGCCAACTTGAGCTGTGGTCAAGATGTTCGTCGAAACCCACCGCTTTTTCTTGTGATCTGTGATCTCCGTCATTCATGCGTGATTCCGCATCTTTGCCTAGAGCTGATTTGAAGCACGCGCCGCCTTAAAAAGAGGAAGTGGAAATGACAGCGATCTGGAGCTGTGGTCAAGACGTTCGTCGAAACCCGCCGCCTTTTCTTGTGATCTGTGATCTCCGTCATTCATGCGTGATTCCGCATCCTTGCCTAGAGCTGATTTAGGCACGCGCCGCCTCAAAGACAGGAAGTGAAAATGACAGCCAATTTGAGCTGTGGTCGAGACGTTCGTCGAAACCCACCGCTTTATCTTGTGATCTGTGATCTCCGTCACTCATGCGTGATTCCGCATCTTTGCCTAGAGCTGATTTGAAGCACGCGCCGCCTTGAAAAGAGGAAGTGGAAATGACAGCGATCTGGAGCTGTGGTCAGGACGTTCGTCGAAGCCCGCTGATGTTTCTAGTGATCTGTGATCTCCCTGATTCACGCGCGATTCCGAATCTTCGCCTAGCGCTGATTTGAAGCACGCGCCGCCTTAAAAAGAGGAAGTGGAAATGACAGCGATCTGGAGCTGTGGTCAAGACGTTCGTCGAAGCCCGCTGATGTTTCTAGTGATCTGTGATCTCCCTGATTCACGCGCGATTCCGAATCTTCGCCTAGCGCTGATTTGAAGCATGCGCCACCTTAAAAAGAGGAAGTGGAAATGACAGCGATCTGGAGCTGTGGTTAAGACGTTCGTCGAAGCCCGCTGATGTTTATAGCGATCTGCGCGCGATTCCGAATCTTCGCCTAGCGCTGATTTGAAGCACGCGCCGCCTTAAAAAGAGGAAGTGGAAATGACAGCGATCTGGAGCTTTGGTCAAGGCGTTCGTCGAAGCCCGCTGATGTTTCTAGTGATCTGTGATCTCCCTGATTCACGCGCGATTCCGAATCTTCGCCTAGTGCTGATTTGAAGCACGCGCCGCCCTAAAAAAAAGAAGTGGAAATGACAGCGATCTTGAGCTGTGGTCAAGACGTTCGTCGAAGCCCGCTGATGTTTGTAGTGATCTACGCGTGATTCTGAATCGTCGCCTAGCGCTTATTTGAAGCACGCGCCGCCATAAAAAATTACCTGGAAATGACAGCGATCTGTCGCTGTGGTCGAGACGTTCGTCGGAGCCCGCTGATGTTTCTAGTGATCTACGCGCGATTCAGAATCTTCGCCTAGCGTTGATTTGAAGCCCGCGCCGCCCTAAAAAAAGGAACTGGAAATGACAGCGATCTGGAATTGTGGTCACGACGTTCGTCGAAGCCCGCCGCCTTTTCTTGTGATCTGTGGTCTCCGTCATTCATGCGTGATTCCGCATCCTTGCATAGAGCTGATTTGAAGCACGCGCCGCCTCAAAGACAGGAAGTGGAAATGACAGCCACCTTGAGCTGTGCTCAAGACGTTCGTCGAAACCCACCGCTTTTTCTTGTGATCTGTGATCTCCGTCATTCATGCGTGATTCCGCATCCTTGCCTAGAGCTGATTTGAAGCAGGCGCCGCCTCAAAAACAGGAAGTGGAAATGACAGCCAACTTGAGCTGTGGTCAAGACGTTCCTCGAAACCCACCGCTTTTTTTTGTGATCGGTGATCTCCGTCATTCATGCGTGATTCCGCATCTTTGCCTAGAGCTGATTTGAAGCACGCGCCGCCTTAAAAAGCGGAAGTGGAAATGACAGCGATCTGGAGCTGTGGTCAAGACGTTCGTCGAAGCCCGCCGCCTTTTCTTGTGATCTGTGATCTCCGTCATTCATGCGTGATTCCGCATCCTTGCCTAGAGCCGATTTGAAGCACGCGCCGCCTCAAAGACAGGAAGTGGAAATGACAGCCAATTTGAGCTGTGGTCGAGACGTTCGTCAAAACCCACCGCTTTATCTTGTGATCTGTGATCTCCGTCACTCATGCGTGATTCCGCATCTTTGCCTAGAGCTGATTTGAAGCACGCGCCGCCTTAAAAAGAGGAAGTGGAAATGACAGCGATCTGGAGCTGTGGTCAAAACGTTCGTCGAAGCCTGCTGATGTTTCTAGTAATCTGTGATCTCCCTGATTGAGCGCGATTCCGAATCTTCGCCTTGCGCTGATTTGAAGCACGCGCCACCTTAAAAAGAGGAAGTGGAAATTACAGCGGTCTGGAGCTGCGGTCAAGACGTTCGTCGAAGCCCGCTGATGTTTCTAGTGATCTGTGATCTCCCTGATTCACGCGAGATTCCGAATCTTCGCCTAGTGCTGATTTGGATTACGCGCCGCCTTAAAAAGAGAAAGTGGAAATGACAGCGGTCTGGAGCTGCGGTCAAGACGTTCGTCGAAGCCCGCTGATGTTTCTAGTGATCTGTGATCTCCCTGATTCACGCGCGATTCCGAATCTTCGCCTAGCGCTGATTTGAAGCACGCGCTGCCTTAAAAAGAAGAAGTGGAAATGAGAGCGATCTGGAGCTGTGGTCAAGACGTTCGTCGAAGCCCGCTGATGTTTCTAGTGATCTGTGATCTCCCTGATTCACGCGCGATTCCGAATCTTCGCCTAGCGCTGATTTGAAGCACGCGCCACCTTAAAAAGAAGAAGTGGAAATGACAGCGATCTGGAGCTGTGGTCAAGACGTTCGTCAAAGCCCGCTGATGTTTCTAGTGATCTGTGATCTCCCTGATTCACGCGAGATTCCGAATCTTCGCCTAGCGCTGATTTGAATTACGTGCCGCCTTTAAAAGAGGAAGTTGAAATGACAGCGATCTGGAGCTGTGGTCAAGACGTTCGTCGAAGCCCGCTGATGTTTCTAGTGATCTACGCGCGATTCCGAATCTTCGCCTAGCGCTGATTTGAAGCACGTGCCGCCCCAAAAAAAGGAAGTGGAAATGACAGCGATCTGGAGCTGTCCTCGAGACGTTCGTCGAAGCCCGCAGATGTTTCTAGTGATCTGTGATCTCCCTGATTCACGCGCGATTCCGAATCTTCGCCTAGCGCTGATTTGAAGCACGCGCCGCCTTTAAAAGAGGAAGTGGTAATGACAGCGATCTTGAGCTGTGGTCAAGACGTTCGTCGAAGCCCGCTGATGTTTCTAGTGATCTACGCGCGATTCTGAATCGTCGCCTAGCGCTTATTTGAAGCACGCGCCGCCATAAAAAAATTAACTGGAAATGACAGCGATCTGTCGCTGTGGTCGAGACGTTCGTCGAAGCCCGCTGATGTTTCTAGTGATCTACGCGCGATTCAGAATCTTCGCCTTGCGTTTATTTGAAGCCCGCGCCGCCCTAAAAAAGGAAGTGGAAATGACAGCCATCTGGAATTGTGGTCAAGACGTTCGTGGAAGCCCGCTGATGTTTCTAGTGATCTGTGATCTCCCTGATTCACGCGCGATTCCGAATCTTCGCCTAGCGCTAATTTGAAGCACGCGCCGCCTTAAAAAGAGGAAGTGGAAATTACAGCGATCTGGAGCTGTGGTCAAGACGTTCGTCGAAGCCCGCTGATGTTTCTAGTGATCTACGCGCGATTCCGAATCTTCGCCTAGTGCTGATTTCAAGCACGTGCCGCCTCAAAAACAGGAAGTGGAAATGACAGCCAACTTGAGCTGTGGTCAAGACGTTCGTCGAAACCCACCGCTTTTTCTTGTGATCTGTGATCTCCGTCATTCATGCGTGATTCCGCATCTTTGCCTAGAGCTGATTTGAAGCACGCGCCGCCTTGAAAAGAGGAAGTGGAAATGACAGCGATCTTGAGCTCTGGTCAAGACGTTCGTCGAAGCCCGCCGCCTTTTCTTGTGATCTGTGATCTCCGGTATTCATGCGTGATTCCGCATCCTTGCCTAGAGCTGATTTGAAGCACGCGCCGCCTCAAAGACAGGAAGTGAAAATGACAGCCAATTTGAGCTGTGGTCGAGACGTTCGTCGAAACCCACCGCTTTATCTTGTGATCTGTGATCTCCGTCACTCATGCGTGATTCCGCATCTTTGCCTAGAGCTGATTTGAAGCACGCGCCGCCTTGAAAAGAGGAAGTGGAAATGACAGCGATCTGGAGCTGTGGTCAAAACGTTCGTCGAAGCCCGCTGATGTTTCTAGTGATCTGTGATCTCCCTGATTGAGCGCGATTCCGAATCTTCGGCTAGCGCTGATTTGAAGCACGCGCCACCTTAAAAAGAGGAAGTGGAAATTACAGCGGTCTGGAGCTGCGGTCAAGACGTTCGTCGAAGCCCGCTGATGTTTCTAGTGATCTGTGATCTCCCTGATTCACGCGAGATTCCGAATCTTCGCCTAGCGCTGATTTGAATTACGCGCCGCCTTAAAAAGAGAAAGTGGAAATGACAGCGATCTGGAGCTGTGGTCAAGACGTTCGTCGAAGCCCGCTGATGTTTCTAGTGATCTGTGATCTCCCTGATTCACGCGCGATTCCGAATCTTCGCCTAGCGCTGATTTGAAGCACGCGCCGCCTTAAAAAGAGGAAGTGGAAATTACAGCGGTCTGGAGCTGTGGTCAAGACGTTCGTCGAAGCCCGCTGATGTTTCTAGTGATCTGTGATCTCCCTGATTCACGCGCGATTACGAATCTTCGCCTAGCGCTGATTTGAAGCACGCGCCGCCTTAAAGAGAGAAAGTGGAAATGACAGCGATCTGGAGCTGTGGTCAAGACGTTCGTCGAAGCCCGCTGATGTTTCTAGTGATCTGTGATCTCCCTGATTCACGCGCGATTCCGAATCTTCGCCTAGCGCTGATTTGAAGCACGCGCCGCATTAAAAAGAAGAAGTGGAAATGACAGCGATCTGGAGCTGTGGTCAAGACGTTCGTCGAAGCCCACTGATGTTTCTAGTGATCTGTGATCTCCCTGATTCACGCGCGATTCCGAATCTTCGCCTAGCGCTGATTTGAAGCACGCGCCACCTTAAAAAGAGAAAGTGGAAATGACAGCGATCTGGAGCTGTGGTCAAGACGTTCGTCGAAGCCCGCTGATGTTTCTAGTGATCTGTGATCTCCCTGATTCACGCGAGATTCCGAATCTTCGCCTAGCGCTGATTTGAATTACGTGCCGCCTTTAAAAGAGGAAGTGGAAATGACAGCGATCTGGAGCTGTGGTCAAGACGTTCGTCGAAGCTCGCTGATGTTTCTAGTGATCTACGCGCGATTCCGAATCTTCGCCTAGCGCTGATTTGAAGCACGTGCCGCCCTAAAAAAAGGAAGTGGAAATGACAGCGATCTGGAGCTGTCGTCAAGACGTTCGTCGAAGCCCGCTGATGTTTCTAGTGATCTGTGATCTCCCTTATTCACGCGCGATTCCGAATCTTCGCCTAGCGCTGATTTGAAGCACGCGCCGCCTTAAAAAGAGGAAGTAGAAATGACAGCAATCTGGAGCTGTGGTCAAGACGTTCGTCGAAGCCCGCTGATGTTTCTAGTGATCTGTGATCTCCCTGATTCACGCGCGATTCCGAATCTTCGCCTAGCGCTGATTGGAAGCACGCGCCACCTTAAAAAGAGGAAGTGGAAATGACAGCGATCTGGAGCTGTGGTTAAGACGTTCGTCGAAGCCCGCTGATGTTTATAGCGATCTGCGCGCGATTCCGAATCTTCGCCTAGCGCTGATTTGAAGCACGCGCCGCCTTAAAAAGAGGAAGTGGAAATGACAGCGATCTGGAGCTTTGGTCAAGACGTTCGTCGAAGCCCGCTGATGTTTCTAGAGATCTGTGATCTCCCTGATTCATGCGCGATTCCGAATATTCGCCTAGCGCTGATTGGAAGCACGCGCCACCTTAAAAAGAGGAAGTGGAAATGACAGCGATCTGGAGCTGTGGTTAAGACGTTCGTCGAAGCCCGCTGATGTTTATAGCGATCTGCGCGCGATTCCGAATCTTCGCCTAGCGCTGATTTGAAGCACGCGCCGCCTTAAAAAGAGGAAGTGGAAATGACAGCGATCTGGAGCTTTGGTCAAGACGTTCGTCGAAGCCTGCTGATGTTTCTAGTGACCTGTGATCTCCCTGATTCACGCGCGATTCCGAATCTTCGCCTAGTGCTGATTTCAAGCGCGTGCCGCCTTAAAGAGAGGAAGTGGAAATGACACCGATCTGGAGCTGTGGTCAAGACGTTCGTCGAAGCCCGCCGCCTTTTCTTGTGATCTGTGATCTCCGTCATTCATGCATGATTCCGCATCCTTGCCTAGAGCTGATTTGAAGCACGCGCCGCCTCAAAGACAGGAAGTGGAAATGACAGCCACCTTGAGCTGTGGTCAAGACGTTCGTCGAAACCCACCGCTTTTTCTTGTGATCTGTGATCTCCGTCATTCATGCGTGATTCCGCATCTTTGCCTAGAGCTGATTTGAAGCACGCGCCGCCTTAAAAAGAGGAAGTGGAAATGACAGCGATCTGGAGTTGTGGTCAAGACGTTCGTCGAAGCCCGCCGCCTTTTCTTGTGATCTGTGATCTCCGTCATTCATGCATGATTCCGCATCCTTGCCTAGAGCTGATTTGAAGCACGCGCCGCCTCAAAGACAGGAAGTGGAAATGACAGCCACCTTGAGCTGTGGTCAAGACGTTCGTCGAAACCCACCGCTTTATCTTGTGATCTGTGATCTCCGTCACTCATGCGTGATGCCGCATCTTTGCCTAGAGCTAATTTGAAGCACGCGCCGCCTTAAAAAGAGGAAGTGGAAATGACAGCGATCTGGAGCTGTGGTCAAAACGTTCGTCGAAGCCCGCTGATGTTTCTAGTGATCTGTGATCTCCCTGATTGAGCGCGATTCCGAATCTTCGCCTAGCGCTGATTTGAAGCACGCGCCACCTTAAAAAGAGGAAGTGGAAATTACAGCGGTCTGGAGCTGCGGTCAAGACGTTCGTCGAAGCCCGCTGATGTTTCTAGCGATCTGTGATCTCCCTGATTCACGCGAGATTCCGAATCTTCGCCTAGCGCTGATTTGAATTACGCGCCACCTTAAAAAGAGGAAGTGGAAATGACAGCGATCTGGAGCTGTGGTTAAGACGTTCGTCGAAGCCCGCTGATGTTTATAGCGATCTGCGCGCGATTCCGAATCTTCGCCTAGCGCTGATTTGAAGCACGCGCCGCCTTAAAAAGAGGAAGTGGAAATGACAGCGATCTGGAGCTTTGGTCAAGACGTTCGTCGAAGCCCGCTGATGTTTCTAGAGATCTGTGATCTCCCTGATTCATGCGCGATTCCGAATCTTCGCCTAGCGCTGATTTGAAGCACCCGCCGCCTTAAAAAGAGAAAGTGGAAATGACAGCGATCTGGAGCTGTGGTCAAGACGTTCGTCGAAGCCCGCTGATGTATCTAGTGATCTGTGATCTCCCTGATTCACGCGCGATTCCGAATCTTCGCCTAGCGCTGATTTGAAGCACGCGCCACCTTAAAAAGAGGAAGTGGAAATTACAGCGGTCTGGAGCTGCGGTCAAGACGTTCGTCGAAGCCCGCTGATGTTTCTAGTGATCTGTGATCTCCCTGATTCACGCGCGATTCCGAATCTTCGCCTAGCGCTGATTTGAAGCACGCGCCACCTTAAAAAGAGAAAGTGGAAATGACAGCGATCTGGAGCTGTGGTCAAGACGTTCGTCGAAGCCCGCTGATGTTTCTAGTGATCTGTGATCTCCCTGATTCACGCGAGATTCCGAATCTTCGCCTAGCGCTGATTTGAATTACGTGCCGCCTTTAAAAGAGGAAGTGGAAATGATAGCGATCTGGAGCTGTGGTCAAGACGTTCGTCGAAGCTCGCTGATGTTTCTAGTGATCTACGCGCGATTCCGAATCTTCGCCTAGCGCTGATTTGAAGCACGTGCCGCCCTAAAAAAAGGAAGTGGAAATGACAGCGATCTGGAGCTGTCGTCAAGACGTTCGTCGAAGCCCGCTGATGTTTCTAGTGATCTGTGATCTCCCTGATTCACGCGCGATTCCGAATCTTCGCCTAGCGCTGATTTGAAGCACGCGCCGCCTTAAAAAGAGGAAGGGGAAATGACAGCGATCTGGAGCTGTGGTCAAGACGTTCGTCGAAGCCCGCTGATGTTTCTAGTGATCTGTGATCTCCCTGATTCACGCGCGATTCCGAATCTTCGCCTAGCGCTGATTGGAAGCACGCGCCACCTTAAAAAGAGGAAGTGGAAATGACAGCGATCTGGAGCTGTGGTTAAGACGTTCGTCGAAGCCCGCTGATGTTTATAGCGATCTGCGCGCGATTCCGAATCTTCGCCTAGCGCTGATTTGAAGCACGCGCCGCCTTAAAAAGAGGAAGTGGAAATGACAGCGATCTGGAGCTTTGGTCAAGACGTTCGTCGAAGCCCGCTGATGTTTCTAGAGATCTGTGATCTCCCTGATTCATGCGCGATTCCGAATCTTCGCCTAGCGCTGATTGGAAGCACGCGCCACCTTAAAAAGAGGAAGTGGAAATGACAGCGATCTGGAGCTGTGGTTAAGACGTTCGTCGAAGCCCGCTGATGTTTATAGCGATCTGCGCGCGATTCCGAATCTTCGCCTAGCGCTGATTTGAAGCACGCGCCGCCTTAAAAAGAGGAAGTGGAAATGACAGCGATCTCGAGCTTTGGTCAAGACGTTCGTCGAAGCCTGCTGATGTTTCTAGTGATCTGTGATCTCCCTGATTCACGCGCGATTCCGAATCTTCGCCTAGTGCTGATTTCAAGCGCGTGCCGCCTTAAAGAGAGGAAGTGGAAATGACACCGATCTGGAGCTGTGGTCAAGACGTTCGTCGAAGCCCGCCGCCTTTTCTTGTGATCTGTGATCTCCGTCATTCATGCATGATTCCGCATCCTTGCCTAGAGCTGATTTGAAGCACGCGCCGCCTCAAAGACAGGAAGTGGAAATGACAGCCACCTTGAGCTGTGGTCAAGACGTTCGTCGAAACCCACCGCTTTTTCTTGTGCTCTGTGATCTCCGTCATTCATGCGTGATTCCGCATCTTTGCCTAGAGCTGATTTGAAGCACGCGCCGCCTTAAAAAGAGGAAGTGGAAATGACAGCGATCTGGAGTTGTGGTCAAGACGTTCGTCGAAGCCCGCCGCCTTTTCTTGTGATCTGTGATCTCCGTCATTCATGCGTGATTCCGCATCCTTGCCTAGAGCTGATTTGAAGCACGCGCCGCCTCAAAGACAGGAAGTGGAAATGACAGCCAATTTGAGCTGTGGTCGAGACGTTCGTCGAAACCCACCGCTTTATCTTGTGATCTGTGATCTCCGTCACTCATGCGTGATGCCGCATCTTTGCCTAGAGCTAATTTGAAGCACGCGCCGCCTTAAAAAGAGGAAGTGGAAATGACAGCGATCTGGAGCTGTGGTCAAAACGTTCGTCGAAGCCCGCTGATGTTTCTAGTGATCTGTGATCTCCCTGATTGAGCGCGATTCCGAATCTTCGCCTAGCGCTGATTTGAAGCACGCGCCACCTTAAAAAGAGGAAGTGGAAATTACAGCGGTCTGGAGCTGCGGTCAAGACGTTCGTCGAAGCCCGCTGATGTTTCTAGCGATCTGTGATCTCCCTGATTCACGCGAGATTCCGAATCTTCGCCTAGCGCTGATTTGAATTACGCGCCACCTTAAAAAGAGGAAGTGGAAATGACAGCGATCTGGAGCTTTGGTCAAGACGTTCGTCGAAGCCCGCTGATGTTTCTAGAGATCTGTGATCTCCCTGATTCATGCGCGATTCCGAATCTTCGCCTAGCGCTGATTTGAAGCACCCGCCGCCTTAAAAAGAGAAAGTGGAAATGACAGCGATCTGGAGCTGTGGTCAAGACGTTCGTCGAAGCCCGCTGATGTATCTAGTGATCTGTGATCTCCCTGATTCACGCGCGATTCCGAATCTTCGCCTAGCGCTGATTTGAAGCACGCGCCACCTTAAAAAGAGGAAGTGGAAATTACAGCGGTCTGGAGCTGCGGTCAAGACGTTCGTCGAAGCCCGCTGATGTTTCTAGTGATCTGTGATCTCCCTGATTCACGCGCGATTCCGAATCTTCGCCTAGCGCTGATTTGAAGCACGCGCCACCTTAAAAAGAGAAAGTGGAAATGACAGCGATCTGGAGCTGTGGTCAAGACGTTCGTCGAAGCCCGCTGATGTTTCTAGTGATCTGTGATCTCCCTGATTCACGCGAGATTCCGAATCTTCGCCTAGCGCTGATTTGAATTACGTGCCGCCTTTAAAAGAGGAAGTGGAAATGACAGCGATCTGGAGCTGTGGTCAAGACGTTCGTCGAAGCTCGCTGATGTTTCTAGTGATCTACGCGCGATTCCGAATCTTCGCCTAGCGCTGATTTGAAGCACGTGCCGCCCTAAAAAAAGGAAGTGGAAATGACAGCGATCTGGAGCTGTCGTCAAGACGTTCGTCGAAGCCCGCTGATGTTTCTAGTGATCTGTGATCTCCCTGATTCACGCGCGATTCCGAATCTTCGCCTAGCGCTGATTTGAAGCACGCGCCGCCTTAAAAAGAGGAAGGGGAAATGACAGCGATCTGGAGCTGTGGTCAAGACGTTCGTCGAAGCCCGCTGATGTTTCTAGTGATCTGTGATCTCCCTGATTCACGCGCGATTCCGAATCTTCGCCTAGCGCTGATTGGAAGCACGCGCCACCTTAAAAAGAGGAAGTGGAAATTACAGCGGTCTGGAGCTGCGGTCAAGACGTTCGTCGAAGCCCGCTGATGTTTCTAGTGATCTGTGATCTCCCTGATTCACGCGAGATTCCGAATCTTCGCCTAGCGCTGATTTGAATTACGCGCCACCTTAAAAAGAGGAAGTGGAAATGACAGCGATCTGGAGCTGTGGTTAAGACGTTCGTCGAAGCCCGCTGATGTTTATAGCGATCTGCGCGCGATTCCGAATCTTCGCCTAGCGCTGATTTGAAGCACGCGCCGCCTTAAAAAGAGGAAGTGGAAATGACAGCGATCTGGAGCTTTGGTCAAGACGTTCGTCGAAGCCCGCTGATGTTTCTAGAGATCTGTGATCTCCCTGATTCATGCGCGATTCCGAATCTTCGCCTAGCGCTGATTGGAAGCACGCGCCACCTTAAAAAGAGGAAGTGGAAATGACAGCGATCTGGAGCTGTGGTTAAGACGTTCGTCGAAGCCCGCTGATGTTTATAGCGATCTGCGCGCGATTCCGAATCTTCGCCTAGCGCTGATTTGAAGCACGCGCCGCCTTAAAAAGAGGAAGTGGAAATGACAGCGATCTGGAGCTTTGGTCAAGACGTTCGTCGAAGCCTGCTGATGTTTCTAGTGATCTGTGATCTCCCTGATTCACGCGCGATTCCGAATCTTCGCCTAGTGCTGATTTCAAGCGCGTGCCGCCTTAAAGAGAGGAAGTGGAAATGACACCGATCTGGAGCTGTGGTCAAGACGTTCGTCGAAGCCCGCCGCCTTTTCTTGTGATCTGTGATCTCCGTCATTCATGCGTGATTCCGCATCCTTGCCTAGAGCTGATTTGAAGCACGCGCCGCCTCAAAGACAGGAAGTGGAAATGACAGCCACCTTGAGCTGTGGTCAAGACGTTCGTCGAAACCCACCGCTTTTTCTTGTGATCTGTGATCTCCGTCATTCATGCGTGATTCCCCATCCTTGCCTAGAGCTGATTTGAAGCAGGCGCCGCCTCAAAAACAGGAAGTGGAAATGACAGCCAACTTGAGCTGTGGTCAAGACGTTCGTCGAAACCCACCGCTTTTTCTTGTAATCGGTGATCTCCGTCATTCATGCGTGATTCCGCATCTTTGCCTAGAGCTGATTTGAAGCACGCGCCGCCTTAAAAAGAGGAAGTGGAAATGACAGCGATCTGGAGTTGTGGTCAAGACGTTCGTCGAAGCCCGCCGCCTTTTCTTGTGATCTGTGATCTCCGTCATTCATGCGTGATTCCGCATCCTTGCCTAGAGCTGATTTGAAGCACGCGCCGCCTCAAAGACAGGAAGTGGAAATGACAGCCAATTTGAGCTGTGGTCGAGACGTTCGTCGAAACCCACCGCTTTATCTTGTGATCTGTGATCTCCGTCACTCATGCGTGATGCCGCATCTTTGCCTAGAGCTAATTTGAAGCACGCGCCGCCTTAAAAAGAGGAAGTGGAAATGACAGCGATCTGGAGCTGTGGTCAAAACGTTCGTCGAAGCCCGCTGATGTTTCTAGTGATCTGTGATCTCCCTGATTGAGCGCGATTCCGAATCTTCGCCTAGCGCTGATTTGAAGCACGCGCCGCCTTAAAAAGAGGAAGTGGAAATGACAGCGATCTGGAGCTTTGGTCAAGACGTTCGTCGAAGCCCGCTGATGTTTCTAGAGATCTGTGATCTCCCTGATTCATGCGCGATTCCGAATCTTCGCCTAGCGCTGATTTGAAGCACCCGCCGCCTTAAAAAGAGAAAGTGGAAATGACAGCGATCTGGAGCTGTGGTCAAGACGTTCGTCGAAGCCCGCTGATGTATCTAGTGATCTGTGATCTCCCTGATTCACGCGCGATTCCGAATCTTCGCCTAGCGCTGATTTGAAGCACGCGCCACCTTAAAAAGAGGAAGTGGAAATTACAGCGGTCTGGAGCTGCGGTCAAGACGTTCGTCGAAGCCCGCTGATGTTTCTAGTGTTCTGTGATCTCCCTGATTCACGCGCGATTCCGAATCTTCGCCTAGCGCTGATTTGAAGCACGCGCCGCCTTAAAAAGAAGAAGTGGAAATGACAGCGATCTGGAGCTGTGGTCAAGACGTTCGTCGAAGCCCGCTGATGTTTCTAGTGATCTGTGATCTCCCTGATTCACGCGCGATTCCGAATCTTCGCCTAGCGCTGATTTGAAGCACGCGCCACCTTAAAAAGAAGAAGTGGAAATGACAGCGATCTGGAGCTGTGGTCAAGACGTTCGTCGAAGCCCGCTGATGTTTCTAGTGATCTGTGATCTCCCTGATTCACTCGAGATTCCGAATCTTCGCCTAGCGCTGATTTGAATTACGTGCCGCCTTTAAAAGAGGAAGTGGAAATGACAGCGATCTGGAGCTGTGGTCAAGACGTTCGTCGAAGCCCGCTGATGATTCTAGTGATCTACGCGCGATTCCGAATCTTCGCCTAGCGCTGATTTGAAGCACGTGCCGCCCTAAAAAAAGGAAGTGGAAAAGACAGTGATCTGGAGCTGTCGTCAAGACGTTCGTCGAAGCCCGCTGATATTTCTAGTGATCTGTGATCTCCCTGATTCACGCGCGATTCCGAATCTTCGTCTAGCGCTGATTTGAAGCACGCGCCGCCTTAAAAAGAGGAAGTAGAAATGACAGCGATCTGGAGCTGTGGTCAAGACATTCGTCGAAGCCCGCTGATGTTTCTAGTGATCTGTGACCTCCCTGATTCACGCGCGATTCCGAATCTTCGCCTAGCGCTGATTTGAAGCACGCGCCACCTTAAAAGGAAGAAGTGGAAATGACAGCGATCTGGAGCTGTGGTCAAGACGTTCGTCGAAGCCCGCTGATGTTTCTAGTGATCTGTGATCTCCCTGATTCACGCGAGATTCCGAATCATCGCCTAGCGCTGATTTGAATTACGCGCCGCCTTTAAAAGAGGAAGTGGAAATGACAGCGATCTGGAGCTGTGGTCAAGACGTTCGTCGAAGCCCGCTGATGTTTCTAGTGATCTGTGATCTCCCTGATTCACGCGAGATTCCGAATCATCGCCTAGCGCTGATTTGAATTACGCGCCGCCTTTAAAAAAGGAAGTGGAAATGACAGCGATCTGGAGCTGTCGTCAAGACGTTCGTCGAAGCCCGCAGATGTTTCTAGTGATCTGTGATCTCCCTGATTCACGCGCGATTCCGAATCTTCGCCTAGCGCTGATTTGAAGCACGCGCCGCCTTTAAAAAAGGAAGTGGAAATGGCAGCGATCTGGAGCTGTGGTAAAGACGTTCGTCGAAGCCCGCTGATGTTTCTAGTGATCTGTGATCTCCCTGATTCACGCGCGATTCCGAATCTTCGCCTAGCGCTGATTTGAAGCACGCGCCGCCCTAAAAAAAAGAAGTGGAAATGACAGCGATCTTGAGCTGTGGTCAAGACGTTCGTCGAAGCCCGCTGATGTTTCTAGTGATCTACGCGTGATTCTGAATCGTCGCCTAGCGCTTATTTGAAGCACGCGCCGCCATAAAAAATTAACTGGAAATGACAGCGATCTGTCGCTGTGGTCGAGACGTTCGTCGGAGCCCGCTGATGTTTCTAGTGATCTACGCGCGATTCAGAATCTTCGCCTAGCGTTGATTTGAAGCCCGCGCCGCCCTAAAAAAAGGAACTGGAAATGACAGCGATCTGGAATTGTGGTCAAGACGTTCGTGGAAGCCCGCTGATGTTTCTAGTGATCTGTGATCTCCCTGATTCACGCGCGATTCCGAATCTTCGCCTAGCGCTAATTTGAAGCACGCGCCGCCTTAAAAAGAGGAAGTGGAAATGACATCGATCTGGAGCTGTGGTCAAGACGTTCGTCGAAGCCCGCTGATGTTTCTAGTGATCTACGCGCGATTCCGAATCTTCGCCTAGTGCTGATTTCAAGCACGTGACGCCTTAAAGAGAGGAAGTGGAAATGACACCGATCTGGAGCTGTGGTCAAGACGTTCGTCGAAGCCCGCCGCCTTTTCTTGTGATCTGTGATCTCCGTCATTCATGCGTGATTCCGCATCCTTGCCTAGAGCTGATTTGAAGCACGCGCCGCCTCAAAGACAGGAAGTGGAAATGACAGCCACCTTGAGCTGTGGTCAAGACGTTCGTCGAAACCCACCGCTTTTTCTTGTGATCTGTGATCTCCGTCACTCATGCGTGATGCCGCATCTTTGCCTAGAGCTAATTTGAAGCACGCGCCGCCTTAAAAAGAGGAAGTGGAAATGACAGCGATCTGGAGCTGTGGTCAAAACGTTCTTCGAAGCCCGCTGATGTTTCTAGTGATCTGTGATCTCCCTGATTGAGCGCGATTCCGAATCTTCGCCTAGCGCTGATTTGAAGCACGCGCCACCTTAAAAAGAGGAAGTGGAAATTACAGCGGTCTGGAGCTGCGGTCAAGACGTTCGTCGAAGCCCGCTGATGTTTCTAGTGATCTGTGATCTCCATGATTCACGCGAGATTCCGAATCTTCGCCTAGCGCTGATTTGAATTTCGCGCCGCCTTAAAAAGAGGAAGTGGAAATTACAGCGGTCTGGAGCTGCGGTCAAGACGTTCGTCGGAGCCCGCTGATGTTTCTAGTGATCTGTGATCTCCCTGATTCGCGCGCAATTCCGAATCTTCGCCTAGCGCTGATTTGAAGCACCCGCCGCCTTAAAAAGAGAAAGTGGAAATGACAGCGATCTGGAGCTGTGGTCAAGACGTTCGTCGAAGCCCGCTGATGTATCTAGTGATCTGTGATCTCCCTGATTCACGCGCGATTCCGAATATTCGCCTAGCGCTGATTTGAAGCACGCGCCACCTTAAAAAGAGGAAGTGGAAATTACAGCGGTCTGGAGCTGCGGTCAAGACGTTCGTCGAAGCCCGCTGATGTTTCTAGTGATCTGTGATCTCCCTGATTCACGCGCGATTCCGAATCTTCGCCTAGCGCTGATTTGAAGCACGCGCCGCCTTAAAAAGAAGAAGTGGAAATGACAGCAATCTGGAGCTGTGGTCAAGACGTTCGTCGAAGCCCGCTGATGTTTCTAGTGATCTGTGATCTCCCTGATTCACGCGCGATTCCGAATCTTCGCCTAGCGCTGATTTGAAGCACGCGCTACCTTAAAAAGAAGAAGTGGAAATGACAGCGATCGGGAGCTGTGGTCAAGACGTTCGTCGAAGCCCGCTGATGTTTCTAGTGATCTGTGATCTCCCTGATTCACTCGAGATTCCGAATCTTCGCCTAGCGCTGATTTGAATTACGTGCCGCCTTTAAAAGAGGAAGTGGAAATGACAGCGATCTGGAGCTGTGGTCAAGACGTTCGTCGAAGCCCGCTGATGTTTCTAGTGATCTACGCGCGATTCCGAATCTTCGCCTAGCGTTGATTTGAAGCACGTGCCGCCCTAAAAAAAGGAAGTGGAAAAGACAGTGATCTGGAGCTGTCGTCAAGACGTTCGTCGAAGCCCGCTGATATTTCTAGTGATCTGTGATCTCCCTGATTCACGCGCGATTCCGAATCTTCGTCTAGCGCTGATTTGAAGCACGCGCCGCCTTAAAAAGAGGAAGTAGAAATGACAGCGATCTGGAGCTGTGGTCAAGACATTCGTCGAAGCCCGCTGATGTTTCTAGTGATCTGTGATCTCCCTGATTCACGCGCGATTCCGAATCTTCGCCTAGCGCTGATTTGAAGCACGCGCCACCTTAAAAGGAAGAAGTGGAAATGACAGCGATCTGGAGCTGTGGTCAAGACGTTCGTCGAAGCCCGCTGATGTTTCTAGTGATCTGTGATCTCCCTGATTCACGCGAGATTCCGAATCATCGCCTAGCGCTGATTTGAATTACGCGCCGCCTTTAAAAGAGGAAGTGGAAATGACAGCGATCTGGAGCTGTGGTCAAGACGTTCGTCGAAGCCCGCTGATGTTTCTAGTGATCTACGCGCGATTCCGAATCTTCGCCTAGCGCTGATTTGAAGCACGTGCCGCCCTAAAAAAAGGAAGTGGAAATGACAGCGATCTGGAGCTGTCGTCAAGACGTTCGTCGAAGCCCGCAGATGTTTCTAGTGATCTGTGATCTCCCTGATTCACGCGCGATTCCGAATCTTCGCCTAGAGCTGATTTGAAGCACGCGCCGCCTTTAAAAAAGGAAGTGGAAATGGCAGCGATCTGGAGCTGTGGTAAAGACGTTCGTCGAAGCCCGCTGATGTTTCTAGTGATCTGTGATCTCCCTGATTCACGCGCGATTCCGAATCTTCGCCTAGCGCTGATTTGAAGCACGCGCCGCCCTAAAAAAAAGAAGTGGAAATGACAGCGATCTTGAGCTGTGGTCAAGACGTTCGTCGAAGCCCGCTGATGTTTCTAGTGATCTACGCGTGATTCTGAATCGTCGCCTAGCGCTTATTTGAAGCACGCGCCGCCATAAAAAAATTAACTGGAAATGACAGCGATCTGTCGCTGTGGTCGAGACGTTCGTCGGAGCCCGCTGATGTTTCTAGTGATCTACGCGCGATTCAGAATCTTCGCCTAGCGTTGATTTGAAGCCCGCGCCGCCCTAAAAAAAGGAACTGGAAATGACAGCGATCTGGAATTGTGGTCAAGACGTTCGTGGAAGCCCGCTGATGTTTCTAGTGATCTGTGATCTCCCTGATTCACGCGCGATTCCGAATCTTCGCCTAGCGCTAATTTGAAGCACGCGCCGCCTTAAAAAGAGGAAGTGGAAATGACAGCGATCTGGAGCTGTGGTCAAGACGTTCGTCGAAGCCCGCTGATGTTTCTAGTGATCTACGCGCGATTCCGAATCTTCGCCTAGTGCTGATTTCAAGCACGTGACGCCTTAAACAGAGGAAGTGGAAATGACACCGATCTGGAGCTGTGGTCAAGACGTTCGTCGAAGCCCGCCGCCTTTTCTTGTGATCTGTGATCTCCGTCATTCATGCGTGATTCCGCATCCTTGCCTAGAGCTGATTTGAAGCACGCGCCGCCTCAAAGACAGGAAGTGGAAATGACAGCCAATTTGAGCTGTGGTCGAGACGTTCGTCGAAACCCACCGCTTTATCTTGTGATCTGTGATCTCCGTCACTCATGCGTGATGCCGCATCTTTGCCTAGAGCTAATTTGAAGCACGCGCCGCCTCAAAAACAGGAAGTGGAAATGACAGCCAACTTGAGCTGTGGTCAAGACGTTCGTCGAAACCCACCGCTTTTTCTTGTGATCTGTGATCTCCGTCATTCATGCGTGATTCCTCATCTTTGCCTAGAGCTGATTAGAAGCACGCGCCGCCTTAAAAAGAGGAAGTGGAAATGACAGCGATCTGGAGCTGTGGTCAAGACGTTCGTCGAAGCCCGCCGCCTTTTCTTGTGATCTGTGATCTCCGTCATTCATGCGTGATTCCGCATCCTTGCCTAGAGCTGATTTGAAGCACGCGCCGCGTCAAAGACAGGAAGTGGAAATGACAGCCAATTTGAGTTGTGGTCGAGACGTTCGTCGAAACCCACCGCTTTATCTTGTGATCTGTGATCTCCGTCACTCATGCGTGATTCCGCATCTTTGCCTAGAGCTGATTTGAAGCACGCGCCGCCTTAAAAAGAGGAAGTGGAAATGACAGCGATCTGGAGCTGTGGTCAAAACGTTCGTCGAAGCCCGCTGATGTTTCTAGTGATCTGTGATCTCCCTGATTGAGCGCGATTCCGAATCTTCGCCTAGCGCTGATTTGAAGCACGCGCCACCTTAAAAAGAGGAAGTGGAAATCACAGCGGTCTGGAGCTGCGGTCAAGACGTTCGTCGAAGCCCGCTGATGTTTCTAGTGATCTGTGATCTCCCTGATTCACGCGAGATTCCGAATCTTCGCCTAGCGCTGATTTGAATTACGCGCCGCCTTAAAAAGAGAAAGTGGAAATGACAGCGATCTGGAGCTGTGGTCAAAACGTTCGTCGAAGCCCGCTGATGTTTCTAGTGATCTGTGATCTCCCTGATTGAGCGCGATTCCGAATCTTCGCCTAGCGCTGATTTGAAGCACGCCCCACCTTAAAAAGAGGAAGTGGAAATTACAGCGGTCTGGAGCTGCGGTCAAGACGTTCGTCGAAGCCCGGTGATGTTTCTAGTGATCTGTGATCTCCCTGATTCACGCGAGATTCCGAATCTTCGCCTAGCGCTGATTTGAATTACGCGCCGCCTTAAAAAGAGGAAGTGGAAATTACAGCGGTCTGGAGCTGCGGTCAAGACGTTCGTCGAAGCCCGCTGATGTTTCTAGTGATCTGTGATCTCCCTGATTCACGCGCGATTCCGAATCTTCGCCTAGCGCTGATTTGAAGCTCGCGCCGCCTTAAAAAGAGAAAGTGGAAATGACAGCGATCTGGAGCTGTGGTCAAGACGTTCGTCGAAGCCCGCTGATGTTTCTAGTGATCTGTGATCTCCCTGATTCACGCGCGATTCCGAATCTTCGCCTAGCGCTGATATGAGGCACGCGCCACCATAAAAAGAGGAAGTGGAAATTACAGCGGTCTGGAGCTGCGGTCAAGATGTTCGTCGAAGCCCGCTGATGTTTCTAGTGATCTGTGATCTCCCTGATTCACGCGCGATTCCGAATTTTCGCCTAGCGCTGATTTGAAGCACGCGCCACCTTAAAAAGAAGAAGTGGAAATGACAGCGATCTGGAGCTGTGGTCAAGACGTTCGTCGAAGCAAGCTGATGTTTCTAGTGATCTGTGATCTCCCCGATTCACGCGAGGTTCCGAATCATCGCCTAGCGCTGATTTGAATTACGCGCCGCCTTTAAAAGAGGAAGTGGAAATGACAGCGATCTGGAGCTGTGGTCAAGACGTTCGTCGAAGCCCGCTGATGTTTCTAGTGATCTACGCGCGATTCCGAATCTTCGCCTAGCGCTGATTTGAAGCACGTGCCGCCCCAAAAAAAAGGAAGTGGAAATGACAGCGATCTGGAGCTGTCGTCGAGACGTTCGTCGAAGCCCGTAGATGTTTCTAGTGATCTGTGATCTTCCTGATTCACGCGCGATTCCGAATCTTCGCCTAGCGCTGATTTGAAGCACGCGCCGCCTTTAAAAGAGGAAGTGGTAATGACAGCGATCTGTCGCTGTGGTCGAGACGTTCGTCGAAGCCCGCTGATGTTTCTAGTGATCTACGCGCGATTCAGAATCTTCGCCTAGCGTTGATTTGAAGCCCGCGCCGCCCTAAAAAAAGGAAGTGGAAATGACAGCGATCTGGAATTGTGGTCAAGACGTTAGTGGAAGCCCGCTGATGTTTCTAGTGATCTGTGATCTCCTTGATTCACGCGCGATTCCGAACCTTCGCCTACCGCTAATTTGAAGCACGCGCCGCCTTAAAAAGAGGAAGTGGAAATGACAGCGATCTGGAGCTGTGGTCAAGACGTTCGTCGAAGCCCGCTGATGTTTCTAGTGATCTACGCGCGATTCCGAATCTTCGCCTAGTGCTGATTTCAAGCACGTGCCGCCTCAAAAACAGGAAGTGGAAATGACAGCCAACTTGAGCTGTGGTCAAGACGTTCGTCGAAACCCACCGCTTTTTCTTGTGATCTGTGATCTTCGTCATTCATGCGTGATTCCGCATCTTTGCCTAGAGCTGATTTGAAGCACGCGCCGCCTTAAAAAGAGGAAGTGGAAATGACAGCGATCTGGAGCTGTGGTCAAGACGTTCGTCGAAGCCCGCCGCCTTTTCTTGTGATCTGTGATCTCCGTCATTCATGCGTGATTCCGCATCCTTGCCTAGAGCTGATTTGAAGCACGCGCCGCCTCAAAGACAGGAAGTGAAAATGACAGCCAATTTGAGCTGTGGTCGAGACATTCGTCGAAACCAACCGCTTTATCTTGTGATCTGTGATCTCCGTCACTCATGCGTGATTCCGCATCTTTGCCTAGAGCTGATTTGAAGCACGCGCCGCCTTGAAAAGAGGAAGTGGAAATGACAGCGATCTGGAGCTGTGGTCAAAACGTTCGTCGAAGCCCGCTGATGTTTCTAGTGATCTGTGATCTCCCTGATTGAGCGCGATTCCGAATCTTCGGCTAGCGCTGATTTGAAGCACGCGCCGCCTTAAAAAGAGGAAGTGGAAATTACAGCGGTCTGGAGCTGTGGTCAAGACGTTCGTCGAAGCCCGCTGATGTTTCTAGTGATCTGTGATCTCCCTGATTCACGCGCGATTCCGAATCTTCGCCTAGCGCTGATTTGAAGCACGCGCCGCCTTAAAAAGAGAAAGTGGAAATGACAGCGATCTGGAGCTGTGGTCAAGACGTTCGTCGAAGCCCGCTGATGTTTCTAGTGATCTGTGATCTCCCTGATTCACGCGCGATTCCGAATCTTCGCCTAGCGCTGATATGAGGCACGCGCCACCTTAAAAAGAGGAAGTGGAAATTACAGCGGTCTGGAGCTGCGGTCAAGATGTTCGTCGAAGCCCGCTGATGTTTCTAGTGATCTGTGATCTCCCTGATTCACGCGCGATTCCGAATTTTCGCCTAGCGCTGATTTGAAGCACGCGCCACCTTAAAAAGAAGAAGTGGAAATGACAGCGATCTGGAGCTGTGGTCAAGACGTTCGTCGAAGCAAGCTGATGTTTCTAGTGATCTGTGATCTCCCCGATTCACGCGAGGTTCCGAATCATCGCCTAGCGCTGATTTGAATTACGCGCCGCCTTTAAAAGAGGAAGTGGAAATGACAGCGATCTGGAGCTGTGGTCAAGACGTTCGTCGAAGCCCGCTGATGTTTCTAGTGATCTGTGATCTCCCTGAATCACGCGCGATTCCGAATCTTCGCCTAGCGCTGATTGGAAGCACGCGCCACCTTAAAAAGAGGAACAGGAAATGCCAGCGATCTGGAGCTGTGGTTAAGACGTTCGTCGAAGCCCGCTGATGTTTATAGCGATCTGCGCGCGATTCCGAATCTTCGCCTAGCGCTGATTTGAAGCACGCGCCGCCTTAAAAAGAGGAAGTGGAAATGACAGCGATCTGGAGCTTTGGTCAAGACGTTCGTCGAAGCCTGCTGATGTTTCTAGTGATCTGTGATCTCCCTGATTCACGCGCGATTCCGAATCTTCGCCTAGTGCTGATTTCAAGCGCGTGCCGCCTTAAAGAGAGGAAGTGGAAATGACACCGATCTGGAGCTGTGGTCAAGACGTTCGTCGAAGCCCGCCGCCTTTTCTTGTGATCTGTGATCTCCGTCATTCATGCATGATTCCGCATCCTTGCCTAGAGCTGATTTGAAGCACGCGCCGCCTCAAAGACAGGAAGTGGAAATGACAGCCACCTTGAGCTGTGGCCAAGACGTTCGTCGAAACCCACCGCTTTTTCTTGTGATCTGTGATCTCCGTCATTCATGCGTGATTCCGCATCCTTGCCTAGAGCTGATTTGAAGCAGGCGCCGCCTCAAAAACAGGAAGTGGAAATGACAGCCAACTTGAGCTGTGGTCAAGACGTTCGTCGAAACCCACCGCTTTTTCTTGTAATCGGTGATCTCCGTCATTCATGCGTGATTCCGCATCTTTGCCTAGAGCTGATTTGAAGCACGCGCCGCCTTAAAAAGAGGAAATGGAAAGGACAGCGATCTGGAGTTGTGGTCAAGACGTTCGTCGAAGCCCGCCGCCTTTTCTTGTGATCTGTGATCTCCGTCATTCATGCGTGATTCCGCATCCTTGCCTAGAGCTGATTTGAAGCACGCGCCGCCTCAAAGACAGGAAGTGGAAATGACAGCCAATTTGAGCTGTGGTCGAGACGTTCGTCGAAACCCACCGCTTTATCTTGTGATCTGTGATCTCCGTCACTCATGCGTGATGCCGCATCTTTGCCTAGAGCTAATTTGAAGCACGCGCCGCCTTAAAAAGAGGAAGTGGAAATGACAGCGATCTGGAGCTGTGGTCAAAACGTTCGTCGAAGCCCGCTGATGTTTCTAGTGATCTGTGATCTCCCTGATTGAGCGCGATTCTGAATCTTCGCCTAGCGCTGATTTGAAGCACGCGCCACCTTAAAAAGAGGAAGTGGAAATTACAGCGGTCTGGAGCTGCGGTCAAGACGTTCGTCCAAGCCCGCTGATGTTTCTAGTGATCTGTGATCTCCCTCATTCACGCGAGATTCCGAATCTTCGCCTAGCGCTGATTTGAATTACACGCCGCCCTAAAAAGAGGAAGTGGAAATTACAGCGGTCTGGAGCTGCGGTCAAGACGTTCGTCGAAGTCCGCTGATGTTTCTAGTGATCTGTGATCTCCCTGATTCGCGCGCGATTCCGAATCTTCGCCTAGCGCTGATTTGAAGCACCCGCCGCCTTAAAAAGAGAAAGTGGAAATGACAGCGATCTGGAGCTGTGGTCAAGACGTTCGTCGAAGCCCGCTGATGTATCTAGTGATCTGTGATCTCCCTGATTCACGCGCGATTCCGAATCTTCGCCTAGCGCTGATTTGAAGCACCCGCCGCCTTAAAAAGAGAAAGTGGAAATGACAGCGATCTGGAGCTGTGGTCAAGACGTTCGTCGAAGCCCGCTGATGTTTCTAGTGATCTGTGATCTCCCTGATTCACGCGCGATTCCGAATCTTCGCCTAGCGCTGATTTGAAGCACGCGCCGCCTTAAAAATAAGAAGTGGAAATGACAGCGATCTGGAGCTGTGGTCAAGACATTCGTCGAAGCCCGCTGATGTTTCTAGTGATCTGTGATCTCCCTGATTCACGCGCGATTCCCAATCTTCGCCTAGCGCTGATTTGAAGCACGCGCCACCTTAAAAGGAAGAAGTGGAAATGACAGCGATCTGGAGCTGTGGTCAAGACGTTCGTCGAAGCCCGCTGATGTTTCTAGTGATCTACGCGCGATTCCGAATCTTCGCCTAGCGCTGATTTGAAGCACGTGCCGCCCTAAAAAAAGGAAGTGGAAAAGACAGTGATCTGGAGCTGTCGTCAAGACGTTCGTCGAAGCCCGCTGATATTTCTAGTGATCTGTGATCTCCCTGATTCACGCGCGATTCCGAATCTTCGTCTAGCGCTGATTTGAAGCACGCGCCGCCTTAAAAAAAGGAAGTAGAAATGACAGCGATCTGGAGCTGTGGTCAAGACATTCGTCGAAGCCCGCTGATGTTTCTAGTGATCTGTGATCTCCCTGATTCACGCGCGATTCCCAATCTTCGCCTAGCGCTGATTTGAAGCACGCGCCACCTTAAAAGGAAGAAGTGGAAATGACAGCGATCTGGAGCTGTGGTCAAGACGTTCGTCGAAGCCCGCTGATGTTTTTAGTGATCTGTGATCTCCCTGATTCACGCGCGATTCCGAATCTTCGCCTAGCGCTGATTTGAAGCACGCGCCACCTTAAAAAGAAGAAGTGGAAATGACAGCGTTCTGGAGCTGTGGTCAAGACGTTCGTCGAAGCCCGCTGATGTTTCTAGTGATCTGTGATCTCCCTGATTCACGCGAGATTCCGAATCTTCGCCTAGCGCTGATTTGAATTACGTGCCGCCTTTAAAAGAGGAAGTGGAAATGACAGCGATCTGGAGCTGTGGTCAAGACGTTCGTCGAAGCCCGCTGATGTTTCTAGTGATCTACGCGCGATTCCGAATCTTCGCCTAGCGCTGATTTGAAGCACGTGCCGCCCTAAAAAAAGGAAGTGGAAAAGACAGTGATCTGGAGCTGTCGTCAAGACGTTCGTCGAAGCCCGCTGATATTTCTAGTGATCTGTGATCTCCCTGATTCACGCGCGATTCCGAATCTTCGTCTAGCGCTGATTTGAAGCACGCGCCGCCTTAAAAAAAGGAAGTAGAAATGACAGCGATCTGGAGCTGTGGTCAAGACATTCGTCGAAGCCCGCTGATGTTTCTAGTGATCTGTGATCTCCCTGATTCACGCGCGATTCCGAATCTTCGCCTAGCGCTGATTTGAAGCACGCGCCACCTTAAAAGGAAGAAGTGGAAATGACAGCGATCTGGAGCTGTGGTCAAGACGTTCGTCGAAGCCCGCTGATGTTTCTAGTGATCTGTGATCTCCCTGATTCACGCGAGATTCCGAATCATCGCCTAGCGCTGATTTGAATTACGCGCCGCCTTTAAAAGAGGAAGTGGAAATGACAGCGATCTGGAGCTGTGGTCAAGACGTTCGTCGAAGCCCGCTGATGTTTCTAGTGATCTACGCGCGATTCCGAATCTTCGCCTAGCGCTGATTTGAAGCACGTGCCGCCCTAAAAAAAGGAAGCGGAAATGACAGCGATCTGGAGCTGTCGTCAAGACGTTCGTCGAAGCCCGCAGATGTTTCTAGTGATCTGTGATCTCCCTGATTCACGCGCGATTCCGAATCTTCGCCTAGCGCTGATTTGAAGCACGCGCCGCCTTTAAAAAAGGAAGTGGAAATGGCAGCGATCTGGAGCTGTGGTAAAGACGTTCGTCGAAGCCCGCTGATGTTTCTAGTGATCTGTGATCTCCCTGATTCACGCGCGATTCCGAATCTTCGCCTAGCGCTGATTTGAAGCACGCGCCGCCCTAAAAAAAAGAAGTGGAAATGACAGCGATCTTGAGCTGTGGTCAAGACGTTCGTCGAAGCCCGCTGATGTTTCTAGTGATCTACGCGTGATTCTGAATCGTCGCCTAGCGCTTATTTGAAGCACGCGCCGCCATAAAAAAATTAACTGGAAATGACAGCGATCTGTCGCTGTGGTCGAGACGTTCGTCGGAGCCCGCTGATGTTTCTAGTGATCTACGCGCGATTCAGAATCTTCGCCTAGCGTTGATTTGAAGCCCGCGCCGCCCTAAAAAAAAGGAACTGGAAATGACAGCGATCTGGAATTGTGGTCAAGACGTTCGTGGAAGCCCGCTGATGTTTCTAGTGATCTGTGATCTCCCTGATTCACGCGCGATTCCGAATCTTCGCCTAGCGCTAATTTGAAGCACGCGCCGCCTTAAAAAGAGGAAGTGGAAATGACAGCGATCTGGAGCTGTGGTCAAGACGTTCGTCGAAGCCCGCCGCCTTTTCTTGTGATCTGTGATCTCCGTCATTCATGCGTGATTCCGCATCCTTGCCTAGAGCTGATTTGAAGCACGCGCCGCCTCAAAGACAGGAAGTGGAAATGACAGCCACCTTGAGCTGTGGTCAAGACGTTCGTCGAAACCCACCGCTTTTTCTTGTGATCTGTGATCTCCGTCATTCATGCGTGATTCCGCATTCTTGCCTAGAGCTGATTTGAAGCAGGCCCCGCCTCAAAAACAGGAAGTGGAAATGACAGCCAACTTGAGCTGTGGTCAAGACGTTCGTCGAAACCCACCGCTTTTTCTTGTGATCTGTGATCTCCGTCATTCATGCGTGATTCCGCATCTTTGCCTAGAGCTGATTAGAAGCACGCGCCGCCTTAAAAAGAGGAAGTGGAAATGACAGCGATCTGGAGCTGTGGTCAAGACGTTCGTCGAAGCCCGCCGCCTTTTCTTGTGATCTGTGATCTCCGTCATTCATGCGTGATTCCGCATCCTTGCCTAGAGCTGATTTGAAGCACGCGCCGCGTCAAAGACAGGAAGTGGAAATGACAGCCAATTTGAGTTGTGGTCGAGACGTTCGTCGAAACCCACCGCTTTATCTTGTGATCTGTGATCTCCGTCACTCATGCGTGATTCCGCATCTTTGCCTAGAGCTGATTTGAAGCACGCGCCGCCTTAAAAAGAGGAAGTGGAAATGACAGCGATCTGGAGCTGTGGTCAAAACGTTCGTCGAAGCCCGCTGATGTTTCTAGTGATCTGTGATCTCCCTGATTGAGCGCGATTCCGGATCTTCGCCTAGCGCTGATTTGAAGCTCGCGCCACCTTAAAAAGAGGAAGTGGAAATTACAGCGGTCTGGAGCTGTTTTCAAAACGTTCGTCGAAGCCCGCTGATGTTTCTAGTGATCTGTGATCTCCCTGATTGAGCGCGATTCCGAATCTTCGCCTAGCGCTGATTTGAAGCACGCGCCACCTTAAAAAGAGGAAGTGGAAATTACAGCGGTCTGGAGCTGCGGTCAAGACGTTCGTCGAAGCCAGCTGATGTTTCTAGTGATCTGTGATCTCCCTGATTCACGCGAGATTCCGAATCTTCGCCTAGCGCTGATTTGAATTACGCGCCGCCTTAAAAAGAGAAAGTGGAAATGACAGCGATCTGGAGCTGTGGTCAAAACGTTCGTCGAAGCCCGCTGATGTTTCTAGTGATCTGTGATCTCCCTGATTGAGCGCGATTCCGAATCTTCGCCTAGCGCTGATTTGAAGCACGCGCCACCTTAAAAAGAGGAAGTGGAAATTACAGCGGTCTGGAGCTGCGGTCAAGACGTTCGTCGAAGCCCGGTGATGTTTCTAGTGATCTGTGATCTCCCTGATTCACGCGAGATTCCGAATCTTCGCCTAGCGCTGATTTGAATTACGCGCCGCCTTAAAAAGAGGAAGTGGAAATTACAGCGGTCTGGAGCTGCGGTCAAGACGTTCGTCGAAGCCCGCTGATGTTTCTAGTGATCTGTGATCTCCCTGATTCACGCGCGATTCCGAATCTTCGCCTAGCGCTGATTTGAAGCACGCGCCGCCTTAAAAAGAGAAAGTGGAAATGACAGCGATCTGGAGCTGTGGTCAAGACGTTCGTCGAAGCCCGCTGATGTTTCTAGTGATCTGTGATCTCCCTGATTCACGCGCGATTCCGAATCTTCGCCTAGCGCTGATTTGAAGCACGCGCCACCTTAAAAAGAGGAAGTGGAAATTACAGCGGTCTGGAGCTGCGGTCAAGATGTTCGTCGAAGCCCGCTGATGTTTCTAGTGATCTGTGATCTCCCTGATTCACGCGCGATTCCGAATTTTCGCCTAGCGCTGATTTGAAGCACGCGCCACCTTAAAAAGAAGAAGTGGAAATGACAGCGATCTGGAGCTGTGGTCAAGACGTTCGTAGAAGCAAGCTGATATTTCTAGTGATCTGTGATCTCCCCGATTCACGCGAGGTTCCGAATCATCGCCTAGCGCTGATTTGAATTACGCGCCGCCTTTAAAAGAGGAAGTGGAAATGACAGCGATCTGTCGCTGTGGTCGAGACGTTCGTCGAAGCCCGCTGATGTTTCTAGTGATCTACGCGCGATTCAGAATCTTCGCCTAGCGTTGATTTGAAGCCCGCGCCGCCCTAAAAAAAGGAAGTGGAAATGACAGCGATCTGGAATTGTGGTCAAGACGTTAGTGGAAGCCCGCTGATGTTTCTAGTGATCTGTGATCTCCCTGATTCACGCGCGATTCCGAACCTTCGCCTAGCGCTAATTTGAAGCACGCGCCGCCTTAAAAAGAGGAAGTGGAAATGACAGCGATCTGGAGCTGTGGTCAAGACGTTCGTCGAAGCCCGCTGATGTTTTTAGTGATCTGTGATCTCCCTGATTCACGCGCGATTCCGAATCTTCGCCTAGCGCTGATTTGAAGCACGCGCCACCTTAAAAAGAAGAAGTGGAAATGACAGCGTTCTGGAGCTGTGGTCAAGACGTTCGTCGAAGCCCGCTGATGTTTCTAGTGATCTGTGATCTCCCTGATTCACGCGAGATTCCGAATCTTCGCCTAGCGCTGATTTGAATTACGTGCCGCCTTTAAAAGAGGAAGTGGAAATGACAGCGATCTGGAGCTGTGGTCAAGACGTTCGTCGAAGCCCGCTGATGTTTCTAGTGATCTACGCGCGATTCCGAATCTTCGCCTAGCGCTGATTTGAAGCACGTGCCGCCCTAAAAAAAGGAAGTGGAAAAGACAGTGATCTGGAGCTGTCGTCAAGACGTTCGTCGAAGCCCGCTGATATTTCTAGTGATCTGTGATCTCCCTGATTCACGCGCGATTCCGAATCTTCGTCTAGCGCTGATTTGAAGCACGCGCCGCCTTAAAAAAAGGAAGTAGAAATGACAGCGATCTGGAGCTGTGGTCAAGACATTCGTCGAAGCCCGCTGATGTTTCTAGTGATCTGTGATCTCCCTGATTCACGCGCGATTCCGAATCTTCGCCTAGCGCTGATTTGAAGCACGCGCCACCTTAAAAGGAAGAAGTGGAAATGACAGCGATCTGGAGCTGTGGTCAAGACGTTCGTCGAAGCCCGCTGATGTTTCTAGTGATCTGTGATCTCCCTGATTCACGCGAGATTCCGAATCATCGCCTAGCGCTGATTTGAATTACGCGCCGCCTTTAAAAGAGGAAGTGGAAATGACAGCGATCTGGAGCTGTGGTCAAGACGTTCGTCGAAGCCCGCTGATGTTTCTAGTGATCTACGCGCGATTCCGAATCTTCGCCTAGCGCTGATTTGAAGCACGTGCCGCCCTAAAAAAAGGAAGTGGAAATGACAGCGATCTGGAGCTGTCGTCAAGACGTTCGTCGAAGCCCGCAGATGTTTCTAGTGATCTGTGATCTCCCTGATTCACGCGCGATTCCGAATCTTCGCCTAGCGCTGATTTGAAGCACGCGCCGCCTTTAAAAAAGGAAGTGGAAATGGCAGCGATCTGGAGCTGTGGTAAAGACGTTCGTCGAAGCCCGCTGATGTTTCTAGTGATCTGTGATCTCCCTGATTCACGCGCGATTCCGAATCTTCGCCTAGCGCTGATTTGAAGCACGCGCCGCCCTAAAAAAAAGAAGTGGAAATGACAGCGATCTGTCGCTGTGGTCGAGACGTTCGTCGGAGCCCGCTGATGTTTCTAGTGATCTACGCGCGATTCAGAATCTTCGCCTAGCGTTGATTTGAAGCCCGCGCCGCCCTAAAAAAAAGGAACTGGAAATGACAGCGATCTGGAATTGTGGTCAAGACGTTCGTGGAAGCCCGCTGATGTTTCTAGTGATCTGTGATCTCCCTGATTCACGCGCGATTCCGAATCTTCGCCTAGCGCTAATTTGAAGCACGCGCCGCCTTAAAAAGAGGAAGTGGAAATGACAGCGATCTGGAGCTGTGGTCAAGACGTTCGTCGAAGCCCGCCGCCTTTTCTTGTGATCTGTGATCTCCGTCATTCATGCGTGATTCCGCATCCTTGCCTAGAGCTGATTTGAAGCACGCGCCGCCTCAAAGACAGGAAGTGGAAATGACAGCCACCTTGAGCTGTGGTCAAGACGTTCGTCGAAACCCACCGCTTTTTCTTGTGATCTGTGATCTCCGTCATTCATGCGTGATTCCGCATTCTTGCCTAGAGCTGATTTGAAGCAGGCCCCGCCTCAAAAACAGGAAGTGGAAATGACAGCCAACTTGAGCTGTGGTCAAGACGTTCGTCGAAACCCACCGCTTTTTCTTGTGATCTGTGATCTCCGTCATTCATGCGTGATTCCGCATCTTTGCCTAGAGCTGATTAGAAGCACGCGCCGCCTTAAAAAGAGGAAGTGGAAATGACAGCGATCTGGAGCTGTGGTCAAGACGTTCGTCGAAGCCCGCCGCCTTTTCTTGTGATCTGTGATCTCCGTCATTCATGCGTGATTCCGCATCCTTGCCTAGAGCTGATTTGAAGCACGCGCCGCGTCAAAGACAGGAAGTGGAAATGACAGCCAATTTGAGTTGTGGTCGAGACGTTCGTCGAAACCCACCGCTTTATCTTGTGATCTGTGATCTCCGTCACTCATGCGTGATTCCGCATCTTTGCCTAGAGCTGATTTGAAGCACGCGCCGCCTTAAAAAGAGGAAGTGGAAATGACAGCGATCTGGAGCTGTGGTCAAAACGTTCGTCGAAGCCCGCTGATGTTTCTAGTGATCTGTGATCTCCCTGATTGAGCGCGATTCCGGATCTTCGCCTAGCGCTGATTTGAAGCACGCGCCACCTTAAAAAGAGGAAGTGGAAATTACAGCGGTCTGGAGCTGTTTTCAAAACGTTCGTCGAAGCCCGCTGATGTTTCTAGTGATCTGTGATCTCCCTGATTGAGCGCGATTCCGAATCTTCGCCTAGCGCTGATTTGAAGCACGCGCCACCTTAAAAAGAGGAAGTGGAAATTACAGCGGTCTGGAGCTGCGGTCAAGACGTTCGTCGAAGCCCGCTGATGTTTCTAGTGATCTGTGATCTCCCTGATTCACGCGAGATTCCGAATCTTCGCCTAGCGCTGATTTGAATTACGCGCCGCCTTAAAAAGAGAAAGTGGAAATGACAGCGATCTGGAGCTGCGGTCAAAACGTTCGTCGAAGCCCGCTGATGTTTCTAGTGATCTGTGATCTCCCTGATTGAGCGCGATTCCGAATCTTCGCCTAGCGCTGATTTGAAGCACGCGCCACCTTAAAAAGAGGAAGTGGAAATTACAGCGGTCTGGAGCTGCGGTCAAGACGTTCGTCGAAGCCCGGTGATGTTTCTAGTGATCTGTGATCTCCCTGATTCACGCGAGATTCCGAATCTTCGCCTAGCGCTGATTTGAATTACGCGCCGCCTTAAAAAGAGGAAGTGGAAATTACAGCGGTCTGGAGCTGCGGTCAAGACGTTCGTCGAAGCCCGCTGATGTTTCTAGTGATCTGTGATCTCCCTGATTCACGCGCGATTCCGAATCTTCGCCTAGCGCTGATTTGAAGCACGCGCCGCCTTAAAAAGAGAAAGTGGAAATGACAGCGATCTGGAGCTGTGGTCAAGACGTTCGTAGAAGCAAGCTGATATTTCTAGTGATCTGTGATCTCCCCGATTCACGCGAGGTTCCGAATCATCGCCTAGCGCTGATTTGAATTACGCGCCGCCTTTAAAAGAGGAAGTGGAAATGACAGCGATCTGGAGCTGTGGTCAAGACGTTCGTCGAAGCCCGCTGATGTTTCTAGTGATCTACGCGCGATTCCGAATCTTCGCCTAGCGCTGATTTGAAGCACGTGCCGCCCCCCAAAAAAAGGAAGTGGAAATGACAGCGATCTGTAGCTGTCGTCGAGACGTTCGTCGAAGCCCGCAGATGTTTCTAGTGATCTGTGATCTCCCTGATTCACGCGCGATTCCGAATCTTCGCCTAGCGCTGATTTGAAGCACGCGCCGCCTTTAAAAGAGGAAGTGGTAATGACAGCGATCTGTCGCTGTGGTCGAGACGTTCGTCGAAGCCCGCTGATGTTTCTAGTGATCTACGCGCGATTCAGAATCTTCGCCTAGCGTTGATTTGAAGCCCGCGCCGCCCTAAAAAAAGGAAGTGGAAATGACAGCGATCTGGAATTGTGGTCAAGACGTTAGTGGAAGCCCGCTGATGTTTCTAGTGATCTGTGATCTCCCTGATTCACGCGCGATTCCGAACCTTCGCCTAGCGCTAATTTGAAGCACGCGCCGCCTTAAAAAGAGGAAGTGGAAATGACAGCGATCTGGAGCTGTGGTCAAGACGTTCGTCGAAGCCCGCTGATGTTTCATGTGCTCTACGCGCGATTCCGAATCTTCGCCTAGTGCTGATTTCAAGCACGTGCCGCCTCAAAAACAGGAAGTGGAAATGACAGCCAACTTGAGCTGTGGTCAAGACGTTCGTCGAAACCCACCGCTTTTTCTTGTGATCTGTGATCTCCGTCATTCATGCGTGATTCCGCATCTTTGCCTAGAGCTGATTTGAAGCACGCGCCGCCTTGAAAAGAGGAAGTGGAAATGACAGCGATCTGGAGCTGTGGTCAAAACGTTCGTCGAAGCCCGCTGATGTTTCTAGTGATCTGTGATCTCCCTGATTGAGCGCGATTCCGAATCTTCGGCTAGCGCTGATTTGAAGCACGCGCCGCCTTAAAAAGAGGAAGTGGAAATTACAGCGGTCTGGAGCTGTGGTCAAGACGTTCGTCGAAGCCCCGCTGATGTTTCTAGTGATCTGTGATCTCCCTGATTCACGCGCGATTCCGAATCTTCGCCTAGCGCTGATTTGAAGCACGCGCCGCCTTAAAAAGAGAAAGTGGAAATTACAGCGGTCTGGAGCTGCGGTCAAGACGTTCGTCGAAGCCCGCTGATGTTTCTAGTGATCTGTGATCTCCCTGATTCACGCGAGATTCCGAATCTTCGCCTAGCGCTGATTTGAATTACGCGCCGCCTTAAAAAGAGAAAGTGGAAATGACAGCGATCTGGAGCTGTGGTCAAGACGTTCGTCGAAGCCCGCTGATGTTTCTAGTGATCTGTGATCTCCCTGATTCACGCGCGATTCCGAATCTTCGCCTAGCGCTGATTTGAAGCACGCGCCGCCTTAAAAAGAGGAAGTGGAAATTACAGCGGTCTGGAGCTGTGGTCAAGACATTCGTCGAAGCCCGCTGATGTTTCTAGTGATCTGTGATCTCCCTGATTCACGCGCGATTCCGAATCTTCGCCTAGCGCTGATTTGAAGCACGCGCCACCTTAAAAGGAAGAAGTGGAAATGACAGCGATCTGGAGCTGTGGTCAAGACGTTCGTCGAAGCCCGCTGATGTTTCTAGTGATCTGTGATCTCCCTGATTCACGCGAGATTCCGAATCATCGCCTAGCGCTGATTTGAATTACGCGCCGCCTTTAAAAGAGGAAGTGGAAATGACAGCGATCTGGAGCTGTGGTCAAGACGTTCGTCGAAGCCCGCTGATGTTTCTAGTGATCTACGCGCGATTCCGAATCTTCGCCTAGCGCTGATTTGAAGCACGTGCCGCCCTAAAAAAAGGAAGTGGAAATGACAGCGATCTGGAGCTGTCGTCAAGACGTTCGTCGAAGCCCGCAGATGTTTCTAGTGATCTGTGATCTCCCTGATTCACGCGCGATTCCGAATCTTCGCCTAGCGCTGATTTGAAGCACGCGCCGCCTTTAAAAAAGGAAGTGGAAATGGCAGCGATCTGGAGCTGTGGTAAAGACGTTCGTCGAAGCCCGCTGATGTTTCTAGTGATCTGTGATCTCCCTGATTCACGCGCGATTCCGAATCTTCGCCTAGCGCTGATTTGAAGCACGCGCCGCCCTAAAAAAAAGAAGTGGAAATGACAGCGATCTGTCGCTGTGGTCGAGACGTTCGTCGGAGCCCGCTGATGTTTCTAGTGATCTACGCGCGATTCAGAATCTTCGCCTAGCGTTGATTTGAAGCCCGCGCCGCCCTAAAAAAAAGGAACTGGAAATGACAGCGATCTGGAATTGTGGTCAAGACGTTCGTGGAAGCCCGCTGATGTTTCTAGTGATCTGTGATCTCCCTGATTCACGCGCGATTCCGAATCTTCGCCTAGCGCTAATTTGAAGCACGCGCCGCCTTAAAAAGAGGAAGTGGAAATGACAGCGATCTGGAGCTGTGGTCAAGACGTTCGTCGAAGCCCGCCGCCTTTTCTTGTGATCTGTGATCTCCGTCATTCATGCGTGATTCCGCATCCTTGCCTAGAGCTGATTTGAAGCACGCGCCGCCTCAAAGACAGGAAGTGGAAATGACAGCCACCTTGAGCTGTGGTCAAGACGTTCGTCGAAACCCACCGCTTTTTCTTGTGATCTGTGATCTCCGTCATTCATGCGTGATTCCGCATTCTTGCCTAGAGCTGATTTGAAGCAGGCCCCGCCTCAAAAACAGGAAGTGGAAATGACAGCCAACTTGAGCTGTGGTCAAGACGTTCGTCGAAACCCACCGCTTTTTCTTGTGATCTGTGATCTCCGTCATTCATGCGTGATTCCGCATCTTTGCCTAGAGCTGATTAGAAGCACGCGCCGCCTTAAAAAGAGGAAGTGGAAATGACAGCGATCTGGAGCTGTGGTCAAGACGTTCGTCGAAGCCCGCCGCCTTTTCTTGTGATCTGTGATCTCCGTCATTCATGCGTGATTCCGCATCCTTGCCTAGAGCTGATTTGAAGCACGCGCCGCGTCAAAGACAGGAAGTGGAAATGACAGCCAATTTGAGTTGTGGTCGAGACGTTCGTCGAAACCCACCGCTTTATCTTGTGATCTGTGATCTCCGTCACTCATGCGTGATTCCGCATCTTTGCCTAGAGCTGATTTGAAGCACGCGCCGCCTTAAAAAGAGGAAGTGGAAATGACAGCGATCTGGAGCTGTGGTCAAAACGTTCGTCGAAGCCCGCTGATGTTTCTAGTGATCTGTGATCTCCCTGATTGAGCGCGATTCCGGATCTTCGCCTAGCGCTGATTTGAAGCACGCGCCACCTTAAAAAGAGGAAGTGGAAATTACAGCGGTCTGGAGCTGTTTTCAAAACGTTCGTCGAAGCCCGCTGATGTTTCTAGTGATCTGTGATCTCCCTGATTGAGCGCGATTCCGAATCTTCGCCTAGCGCTGATTTGAAGCACGCGCCACCTTAAAAAGAGGAAGTGGAAATTACAGCGGTCTGGAGCTGCGGTCAAGACGTTCGTCGAAGCCCGCTGATGTTTCTAGTGATCTGTGATCTCCCTGATTCACGCGAGATTCCGAATCTTCGCCTAGCGCTGATTTGAATTACGCGCCGCCTTAAAAAGAGAAAGTGGAAATGACAGCGATCTGGAGCTGCGGTCAAAACGTTCGTCGAAGCCCGCTGATGTTTCTAGTGATCTGTGATCTCCCTGATTGAGCGCGATTCCGAATCTTCGCCTAGCGCTGATTTGAAGCACGCGCCACCTTAAAAAGAGGAAGTGGAAATTACAGCGGTCTGGAGCTGCGGTCAAGACGTTCGTCGAAGCCCGGTGATGTTTCTAGTGATCTGTGATCTCCCTGATTCACGCGAGATTCCGAATCTTCGCCTAGCGCTGATTTGAATTACGCGCCGCCTTAAAAAGAGGAAGTGGAAATTACAGCGGTCTGGAGCTGCGGTCAAGACGTTCGTCGAAGCCCGCTGATGTTTCTAGTGATCTGTGATCTCCCTGATTCACGCGCGATTCCGAATCTTCGCCTAGCGCTGATTTGAAGCACGCGCCGCCTTAAAAAGAGAAAGTGGAAATGACAGCGATCTGGAGCTGTGGTCAAGACGTTCGTAGAAGCAAGCTGATATTTCTAGTGATCTGTGATCTCCCCGATTCACGCGAGGTTCCGAATCATCGCCTAGCGCTGATTTGAATTACGCGCCGCCTTTAAAAGAGGAAGTGGAAATGACAGCGATCTGGAGCTGTGGTCAAGACGTTCGTCGAAGCCCGCTGATGTTTCTAGTGATCTACGCGCGATTCCGAATCTTCGCCTAGCGCTGATTTGAAGCACGTGCCGCCCCCCAAAAAAAGGAAGTGGAAATGACAGCGATCTGTAGCTGTCGTCGAGACGTTCGTCGAAGCCCGCAGATGTTTCTAGTGATCTGTGATCTCCCTGATTCACGCGCGATTCCGAATCTTCGCCTAGCGCTGATTTGAAGCACGCGCCGCCTTTAAAAGAGGAAGTGGTAATGACAGCGATCTGTCGCTGTGGTCGAGACGTTCGTCGAAGCCCGCTGATGTTTCTAGTGATCTACGCGCGATTCAGAATCTTCGCCTAGCGTTGATTTGAAGCCCGCGCCGCCCTAAAAAAAGGAAGTGGAAATGACAGCGATCTGGAATTGTGGTCAAGACGTTAGTGGAAGCCCGCTGATGTTTCTAGTGATCTGTGATCTCCCTGATTCACGCGCGATTCCGAACCTTCGCCTAGCGCTAATTTGAAGCACGCGCCGCCTTAAAAAGAGGAAGTGGAAATGACAGCGATCTGGAGCTGTGGTCAAGACGTTCGTCGAAGCCCGCTGATGTTTCATGTGCTCTACGCGCGATTCCGAATCTTCGCCTAGTGCTGATTTCAAGCACGTGCCGCCTCAAAAACAGGAAGTGGAAATGACAGCCAACTTGAGCTGTGGTCAAGACGTTCGTCGAAACCCACCGCTTTTTCTTGTGATCTGTGATCTCCGTCATTCATGCGTGATTCCGCATCTTTGCCTAGAGCTGATTTGAAGCACGCGCCGCCTTGAAAAGAGGAAGTGGAAATGACAGCGATCTGGAGCTGTGGTCAAAACGTTCGTCGAAGCCCGCTGATGTTTCTAGTGATCTGTTATCTCCCTGATTGAGCGCGATTCCGAATCTTCGGCTAGCGCTGATTTGAAGCACGCGCCGCCTTAAAAAGAGGAAGTGGAAATTACAGCGGTCTGGAGCTGTGGTCAAGACGTTCGTCGAAGCCCCGCTGATGTTTCTAGTGATCTGTGATCTCCCTGATTCACGCGCGATTCCGAATCTTCGCCTAGCGCTGATTTGAAGCACGCGCCGCCTTAAAAAGAGAAAGTGGAAATTACAGCGGTCTGGAGCTGCGGTCAAGACGTTCGTCGAAGCCCGCTGATGTTTCTAGTGATCTGTGATCTCCCTGATTCACGCGAGATTCCGAATCTTCGCCTAGCGCTGATTTGAATTACGCGCCGCCTTAAAAAGAGAAAGTGGAAATGACAGCGATCTGGAGCTGTGGTCAAGACGTTCGTCGAAGCCCGCTGATGTTTCTAGTGATCTGTGATCTCCCTGATTCACGCGCGATTCCGAATCTTCGCCTAGCGCTGATTTGAAGCACGCGCCGCCTTAAAAAGAGGAAGTGGAAATTACAGCGGTCTGGAGCTGTGGTCAAGACGTTCGTCGAAGCCCGCTGATGTTTCTAGTGATCTGTGATCTCCCTGATTCACGCGCGATTCCGAATCTTCGCCTAGCGCTGATTTGAAGCACGCGCCGCCTTAAAAAGAGAAAGTGGAAATGACAGCGATCTGGAGCTGTGGTCAAGACGTTCGTCGAAGCCCGCTGATGTTTCTAGTGATCTGTGATCTCCCTGATTCACGCGCGATTCCGAATCTTCGCCTAGCGCTCATTTGAAGCACGCGCCGCATTAAAAAGAAGAAGTGGAAATGACAGCGATCTGGAGCTGTGGTCAAGACGTTCGTCGAAGCCCGCTGATGTTTCTAGTGATCTGTGATCTCCCTGATTCACGCGCGATTCCGAATCTTCGCCTAGCGCTGATTTGAAGCACGCGCCGCCTTAAAAAGAGGAAGTGGAAATGACAGCGATCTGGAGCTGTGGTCAAGACGTTAGTCGAAGCCCGCTGATGTTTCTAGTGATCTGTGATCTCCCTGATTCACGCGCGATTCCGAATCTTCGCCTAGCGCAGATTGGAAGCACGCGCCACCTTAAAAAGAGGAAGTGGAAATGACAGCGATCTGGAGCTGTGGTTAAGACGTTCGTCGAAGCCCGCCGCCTTTTCTTGTGATCTGTGATCTCCGTCATTCATGCATGATTCCGCATCCTTGCCGAGAGCTGATTTGAAGCACGCGCCGCCTCAAAGACAGGAAGTGGAAATGACAGCCACCTTGAGCTGTGGCCAAGACGTTCGTCGAAACCCACCGCTTTTTCTTGTGATCTGTGATCTCCGTCATTCATGCGTGATTCCGCATCCTTGCCTAGAGCTGATTTGAAGCAGGCGCCGCCTCAAAAACAGGAAGTGGAAATGACAGCCAACTTGAGCTGTGGTCAAGACGTTCGTCGAAACCCACCGCTTTTTCTTGTGATCGGTGATCTCCGTCATTCATGCGTGATTCCGCATCTTTGCCTAGAGCTGATTTGAAGCACGCGCCGCCTTAAAAAGAGGAAGTGGAAATGACAGCGATCTGGAGTTGTGGTCAAGACGTTCGTCGAAGCCCGCCGCCTTTTCTTGTGATCTGTGATCTCCGTCATTCATGCGTGATTCCGCATCCTTGCCTAGAGCTGATTTGAACACGCGCCGCCTCAAAGACAGGAAGTGGAAATGACAGCCAATTTGAGCTGTGGTCGAGACGTTCGTCGAAACCCACCGCTTTATCTTGTGATCTGTGATCTCCGTCACTCATGCGTGATTCCGCATCTTTGCCTAGAGCTAATTTGAAGCACGCGCCGCCTTAAAAAGAGGAAGTGGAAATGACAGCGATCTGGAGCTGTGGTCAAAACGTTCGTCGAAGCCCGCTGATGTTTCTAGTGATCTGTGATCTCCCTGATTGAGCGCGAATCCGAATCTTCGCCTAGCGCTGATTTGAAGCACGCGCCACCTTAAAAAGAGGAAGTGGAAATTACAGCGGTCTGGAGCTGCGGTCAAGACGTTCGTCGAAGCCCGCTGATGTTTCTAGTGATCTGTGATCTCCCTGATTCACGCGAGATTCCGAATCTTCGCCTAGCGCTGATTTGAATTACGCGCCGCCTTAAAAAGAGGAAGTGGAAATTACAGCGGTCTGGAGCTGCGGTCAAGACGTTCGTCGAAGCCCGCTGATGTTTCTAGTGATCTGTGATCTCCCTGATTCACGCGCGATTCCGAATCTTCGCCTAGCGCTGATTTGAAGCACCCGCCGCCTTAAAAAGAGAAAGTGGAAATGACAGCGATCTGGAGCTGTGGTCAAGGCGTTCGTCGAAGCCCGCTGATGTTTCTAGTGATCTGTGATCTCCCTGATTCACGCGCGATTCCGAATCTTCTCCTAGCGCTGATTTGAAGCACGCGCCACCTTAAAAAGAGGAAGTTGAAATTACAGCGGTCTGGAGCTGCGGTCAAGACGTTCGTCGAAGCCCGCTGATGTTTCTAGTGATCTGTGATCTCCCTGATTCACGCGCGATTCCGAATCTTCGCCTAGCGCTGATTTGAAGCACGCGCCGCCTTAAAAAGAAGAAGTGGAAATGACAGCGATCTGGAGCTGTGGTCAAGACGTTCGTCGAAGCCCGCTGATGTTTCTAGTGATCTGTGATCTCCCTGATTCACGCGCGATTCCGAATCTTCGCCTAGCGCTGATTTGAAGCACGCGCCACCTTAAAAAGAGGAAGTGGAAATGACAGCGATCTGGAGCTGTGGTCAAGACGTTCGTCGAAACCCGCTGATGTTTCTAGTGATCTACGCGCGATTTCGAATCTTCGCCTAGCGCTGATTTGAAGCACGTGCCGCCCTAAAAAAAGGAAGTGGAAATGACAGCGATCTGGAGCTGTCGTCAAGACGTTCGTCGAAGCCCGCAGATGTTTCTAGTGATCTGTGATCTCCCTGATTCACGCGCGATTCCGAATCTTCGCCTAGCGCTGATTTGAAGCACGCGCCGCCTTTAAAAGAGGAAGTGGAAATGGCAGCGATCTGGAGCTGTGGTAAAGACGTTCGTCGAAGCCCGCTGATGTTTCTAGTGATCTGTGATCTCCCTGATTCACGCGCGATTCCGAATCTTCGCCTAGCGCTGATTTGAAGCACGCGCCGCCCTAAAAAATAGAAGTGGAAATGACAGCGATCTTGAGCTGTGGTCAAGACGTTCGTCGAAGCCCGCTGATGTTTCTAGTGATCTACGCGTGATTCTGAATCGTCGCCTAGCGCTTATTTGAAGCACGCGCCGCCATAAAAAAATTAACTGGAAATGACAGCGATCTGTCGCTGTGGTCGAGACGTTCGTCGGAGCCCGCTGATGTTTCTAGTGATCTACGCGCGATTCAGAATCTTCGCCTAGCGTTGATTTGAAGCCCGCGCCGCCCTAAAAAAAGGAACTGGAAATGACAGCGATCTAGAATTGTGGTCAAGACGTTCGTGGAAGCCCGCTGATGTTTCTAGTGATCTGTGATCTCCCTGATTCACGCGCGATTCCGTATCTTCGCCTAGCGCTAATTTGAAGCACGCGCCGCCTTAAAAAGAGGAAGTGGAAATGACAGCGATCTGGAGTTGTGGTCAAGACGTTCGTCGAAGCCCGCTGATGTTTCTAGTGATCTACGCGCGATTCCGAATCTTCGCCTAGTGTTGATTTCAAGCACGTGACGCCTTAAAGAGAGGAAGTGGAAATGACACCGATCTGGAGCTGTGGTCAAGACGTTCGTCGAAGCCCGCCGCCTTTTCTTGTGATCTGTGATCTCCGTCATTCATGCGTGATTCCGCATCCTTGCCTAGAGCTGATTTGAAGCACGCGCCGCCTCAAAGACAGGAAGTGGAAATGACAGCCACCTTGAGCTGTGGTCAAGACGTTCGTCGAAACCCACCGCTTTTTCTTGTGATCTGTGATCTCCGTCATTCATGCGTGATTCCGCATCCTTGCCTAGAGCTGATTTGAAGCAGGCGCCGCCTCAAAAACAGGAAGTGGAAATGACAGCCAACTTGAGCTGTGGTCAAGACGTTCGTCGAAACCCACCGCTTTTTCTTGTGATCTGTGATCTCCGTCATTCATGCGTGATTCCGCATCTTTGCCTAGGGCTGATTTGAAGCACGCGCCGCCTTAAAAAGAGGAAGTGGAAATGACAGCGATCTGGAGCTGTGGTCAAGACGTTCGTCGAAGCCCGCCGCCTTTTCTTGTGATCTGTGATCTCCGTCATTCATGCGTGATTCCGCATCCTTGCCTAGAGCTGATTTGAAGCACGCGCCGCCTCAAAGACAGGAAGTGGAAATGACAGCCAATTTGAGCTGTGGTCGAGACGTTCGTCGAAACCGACCGCTTTATCTTGTGATCTGTGATCTCCGTCACTCATGCGTGATTCCGCATCTTTGCCTAGAGCTGATTTGAAGCACGCGCCGCCTTAAAAAGAGGAAGTGGAAATGACAGCGATCTTGAGCTGTGGTCAAAACGTTCGTCGAAGCCCGCTGATGTTTCTAGTGATCTGTGATCTCCCTGATTGAGCGCGATTCCGAATCTTCGCCTAGCGCTGATTTGAAGCACGCGCCACCTTAAAAAGAGGAAGTGGAAATTACAGCGGTCTGGAGCTGCGGTCAAGGCGTTCGTCGAAGCCCGCTGATGTTTCTAGTGATCTGCGATCTCCCTGATTCACGCGAGATTCCGAATCTTCGCCTAGCGCTGATTTGAATTACGCGCCGCCTTAAAAAGAGAAAGTGGAAATGACAGCGATCTGGAGCTGTGGTCAAAACGTTCGTCGAAGCCCGCTGATGTTTCTAGTGATCTGTGATCTCCCTGATTGAGCGCAATTCCGAATCTTCGCCTAGCGCTGATTTGAAGCACGCGCCACCTTAAAAAGAGGAAGTGGAAATTACAGCGGTCTGGAGCTGCGGTCAAGACGTTCGTCGAAGCCCGCTGATGTTCCTAGTGATCTGTGATCTCCCTGATTCACGCGAGATTCCGAATCTTCGCCTAGCGCTGATTTGAATGACGCGCCGACTTAAAAAGAGGAAGTTGAAATTACAGCGGTCTGGAGCTGCGGTCAAGACGTTCGTCGAAGCCCGCTGATGTTTCTAGTGATCTGTGATCTCCCTGATTCACGCGCGATTCCGAATCTTCGCCTAGCGCTGATTTGAAGCACGCGCCGCCTTAAAAAGAGAAAGTGGAAATGACAGCGATCTGGAGCTGTGGTCAAGACGTTCGTCGAAGCCCGCTGATGTTTCTAGTGATCTGTGATCTCCCTGATTCACGCGCGATTCCGAATCTTCGCCTAGCGCTGATTTGAAGCACGCGCCACCTTAAAAAGAGGAAGTGGAAAAACAGCGGTCTGGAGCTGCGGTCAAGATGTTCGTCGAAGCCCGCTGACGTTTCTAGTGATCTGTGATCTCCCTGATTCACGCGCGATTCCGAATCTTCGCCTAGCGCTGATTTGAAGCACGTGCCGCCTTAAAAAGAAGTGGGAATGACAGCGATCTGGAGCTGTGGTCGAGACGTTCGTCGAAGCCCGCTGATGTTTCTAGTGATCTGTCATCTCCCTGATTCACGCGCGATTCCGAATCTTCGCCTAGCGCTGATTTGAAGCACGCGCCACCTTAAAAAGAAGAAGTGGAAATGACAGCGATCTGGAGCTGTGGTCAAGACGTTCGTCGAAGCCCGCTGATGTTTCTAGTGATCTGTGATCTCCCTGATTCACTCGAGATTCCGAATCTTCGCCTAGCGCGGATTTGAATTACGTGCCGCCTTTAAAAGAGGAGGTGGAAATGACAGCGATCTGGAGCTGTGGTCAAGACGTTCGTCGAAGCCCGCTGATGTTTCTAGTGATCTACGCGCGATTCCGAATCTTCGCCTAGCGCTGATTTGAAGCACGTGCCGCCCTAAAAAAGGAAGTGGAAATGACAGTGATCTGGAGCTGTCGTCAAGACGTTCGTCGAAGCCCGCTGATGTTTCTAGTGATCTGTGATCTCCCTGATTCACGCGCGATTCCGAATCTTCGCCTAGCGCTGATTTGAAGCACGCGCCGCCTTAAAAAGAGGAAGTAGAAATGACAGCGATCTGGAGCTGTGGTCAAGACGTTCGTCGAAGGCCGCTGATGTTTCTAGTGATCTGTGATCTCCCTGATTCACGCGCGATTCCGAATCTTCGCCTAGCGCTGATTTGAAGCACGCGCCACCTTAAAAAGAAGAAGTGGAAATGACAGCGATCTGGAGCTGTGGTCAAGACGTTCGTCGAAGCCCGCTGATGTTTCTAGTGATCTGTGATCTCCCTGATTCACGCGAGATTCCGAATCATCGCCGAGCGCTGATTTGAATTTCGCGCCGCCTTTAAAAGAGGAAGTGGAAATGACAGCGATCTGGAGCTGTGGTCAAGACGTTCGTCGAAGCACGCTGATGTTTCTAGTGATCTACGCGCGATTCCGAATGTTCGCCTAGCGCTGATTTGAAGCACGTGCCGCCCTAAAAAAAGGAAGTGGAAATGACAGCGATCTGGAGCTGTCGTCAAGACGTTCGTCGAAGCCCGCAGATGTTTCTAGTGATCTGTGATCTCCCTGATTCACGCGCGATTCCGAATCTTCGCCTAGCGCTGATTTGAAGCACGCGCCGCCTTTAAAAGAGGAAGTGGAAATGGCAGCGATCTGGAGCTGTGGTCAAGACGTTCGTCGAAGCCCGCTGATGTTTCTAGTGATCTTTGATCTCCCTGATTCACGCGCGATTCCGAATCTTCGCCTAGTGCTGATTTGAAGCACGCGGCGCCTTAAACAGAGGAAGTGGAAATGACAGCGATATGGAGCTGTAGTCAAGACGTTCGTCGAAGCTCGCTGATGTTTCTAGTGATCTGTGATCTCCCTGATTCACGCGCGATTCCGAATCTTCGCCGAGCACTGATTTGAAGCACGCGCCGCCTTAAAAAGAGGAAGTTGAAACGACAGCGATCTGGAGCTGTGGTCAAAACGTTCCTCGAAGCCCGGTGATGTTTCTTGTGATTTGTGATCTCCCTGATTCGTGCACGATTCCGAATCTTCGCCTAGTGCTGATTTGAAGAACGCGGCGCCTTAAACAGAGGAAGTGGAAATGACAGCGATCTGGAGGTGTGGTCAAGGCGTTCGTCGAAGCCCGCCGATGTTTCTTGCGATCTGTGATCTCCCTGATTCACGCACCATTCCGAATCTTCGCCTAGCGCTGATTTGAAGCACGCGCCGCCTTAAAAAGAGGAAGTTGAAATGACAGCCATCTGGAGCTGTGGTCAATACGTTCGTCGAAGCCCGGTGATGTTTCTTGTGATCTGTGTTCTCCCTGATTCGTGCACGATTCCGTATCTTCGCCTAGCGCTGATTCGAAGCACGCGCCGCCTTAAAAAGAGGAAGTTGAAATGACAGCGATCTGGAGCTGTGGTTAAGACGTTCGTCGAAGCCCGCTGATGTTTCTTGTGATCTGTGATCTCCGTGATTCACGCAGGATTCCGAATCTTCGCCTAGCGCTGATTTGAAGCGCGCGACGCCTTAAAAAAGGAACTGGAAATGACAGCGATCTGGAGCGGTGGTCAAGACGTTCGTCGAAGCCCGCTGATGTTTCTAGTGATCTGTGATCTCCCTGATTCACGCACGATTCCGAATCTTCGCCTAGCGCTGATTTGAAGCACGGGGCGCCTTAAAAAGAGGCAGTGGAAATGACAGCGATCTGGAGCGGTGGTCAAGACGTTCGTCGAAGCCCGCTGATGTTTCTAGTGATCTGTGATCTCCCTGATTCACGCACGATTCCGAATCTTCGCCTAGCGCTGATTTTAAGCACGCGGCGCATTAAAAAGAGGAAGTGGAAATTACAGCGATCTGGAGCGGTGGTCAAGACGTTTGTCGAAGCCCGCTGATGTTTCCAGTGATCTACGCGCGATTCCGAATCTTCGCCTAGCGCTGATTTGAAGCACGCGCCGCCTTAAAAAGAGGAAGTGGAAATGACAGCGATATGGAGCTGTGGTCAAGACGTTCGTCGAAGCCCGCCACCTTTTCTTGTGATCTGTGATCTCCGTTATTCATGCGTGATTCCGCATCCTTGCATAGAGCTGATTTGAAGCACGCGCCGCCTCAAAGACAGGAAGTGGAAATGACAGCCAACTTGAGCTGTGGTCAAGACGTTCGTCGAAACCCACCACTTTTTCTTGTGATCTGTGATCTCCGTCATTCATGCGTGATTCCGCATCTTTGCCTAGAGCAGATTTGAAGCACGCGCCGCCTTAAAAAGAGGAAGTGGAAATGACAGCGATCTGGAGCTGTGGTCAAGACGTTCGTCGAAACCCACCGCTTTTTCTTGTGATCTGTGATCTCCGTCATTCATGCGTGATTCCGCATCTTTGCCTAGAGCTGGTTTGAAGCACGCGCCGCCTTAAAAATAGGAAGTGGAAATGACAGCGATATGGAGCTGTGGTCAAGACGTTCGTCGAAGCTCGCTGATGTTTCTAGTGATCTGTGATCTCCCTGATTCACGCGCGATTCCGAATCTTCGCCTAGCGCTGATTTGAAGCACGCGCCGCCTTAAAAAGAGGAAGTTGAAATGACAGCGATCTGGAGCTGTGGTCAATACGTTCGTCGAAGCCCGGTGATGTTTCTTGTGATCTGTGTTCTCCCTGATTCGTGCACGATTCCGAATCTTCGCCTAGCGCTGATTTGAAGCACGCGCCGCCTTAAAAAGAGGAAGCTGAAATGACAGCGATCTGGAGCTGTGGTCAAGACGTTCGTCGAAGCCCGCTGATGTTTCTTGTGATCTGTGATCTCCCTGATTCACGCAGGATTTCGAATCTTCGCCTAGCGCTGATTTGAAGCGCGCGACGCCTTAAAAAAGGAACTGGAAATGACAGCGATCTGGAGCGGTGGTCAAGACGTTCGTCGAAGCCCGCTGATGTTTCTAGTGATCTGTGATCTCCCTGATTCACGCACGATTCCGAATCTTCGCCTAGCGCCGATTTGAAGCACGCGGCGCCGTAAAAAGAGGAAGTGGAAATGACAGCGATCTGGAGCGGTGGTCAAGACGTTCGTGGAAGCCCAGTGATGTTTCTTGTGATCTGTGATCTCCCTGATTCGTGCACGATTCCGAATCTTCGCCTAGTGCTGATTTGAAGCACGCGGCGCCTTAAAAAGAAGAATTGGAAATGACAGCGATCTGGAGCTGTGGTCAAGACGTTCGTCGAAGCCCGCCGATGTTTCTTGTGATCTGTGATCTCCCTGATTCACGCACGATTCCGAATCTTCGCCTAGCGCTGATTTGAAGCACGCGCCGCCTTAAAAAGAGGAAGTTGAAATGACAGCGATCTGGAGCTGTGGTCAATACGTTCGTCGAAGCCAGGTGATGTTTTTTGTGATCTGTGTTCTCCCTGATTCGTGCACGATTCCGAATCTTCGCCTAGCGCTGATTTGAAGCACGCGCCGCCTTAAAAAGAGGAAGTTGAAATGACAGCGATCTGGAGCTGTGGTCAAGACGTTCGTCGAAGCCCGCTGATGTTTCTTGTGATCTGTGATCTCCCTGATTCACGCAGGATTCCGAATCTTCGCCTAGCGCTGATTTGAAGCGCGCGACGCCTTAAAAAAGGAACTGGAAATGACAGCGATCTGGAGCGGTGGTCAAGACGTTCGTCGAAGCCCGCTGATGTTTCTAGTGATCTGTGATCTCCCTGATTCACGCACGATTCCGAATCTTCGCCTAGCGCTGATTTGAAGCACGCGGCGCCTTAAAAAGAGGAAGTCGATATGACAGCGATCTGGAGCGGTGGTCAAGACGTTCGTCGAAGCCCGCTGATGTTTCTAGTGATCTGTGATCTCCCTGATTCACGCACGATTCCGAATCTTCGCCTAGCGCTGATTTTAAGCACGCGGCGCCTTAAAAAGAGGAAGTGGAAATGACAGCGATCTGGAGCGGTGGTCAAGACGTTCGTCGAAGCCCGCTGATGTTTCTAATGATCTGTGATCTCCCTGATTCACGCGCGATTCCGAATCTTCGCCTGGCGCTGATTTGAAGCACGCGCCGCCTTAAAAAGAGGAAGTTGAAATTACAGCGATCTGGAGCTGTGGTCAAGACGTTCGTCGAAGCCCGCTGATGTTTCTAGACATCTGTGATCTCCCTGATTCACGCATGATTCCGAATCTTCGCCTAGCGCTGATTTTAAGCACGCGGCGCATTAAAAAGAGGAAGTGCAAATTACAGCGATCTGGAGCGGTGGTCAAGACGTTTGTCGAAGCCCGCTGATGTTTCCAGTGATCTACGCGCGATTCCGAATCTTCGCTTAGCGCTGATTTGAAGCACGCGCCGCCTTAAAAAGAGGAAGTGGAAATGACAGCGATATGGAGCTGTGGTCAAGACGTTCGTCGAAGCCCGCCACCTTTTCTTGTGATCTGTGATCTCCGTTATTCATGCGTGATTCCGCATCCTTGCATAGATTTGAAGCACGCGCCGCCTCAAAGACAGGAAGTGGAAATGACAGCCAACTTGAGCTGTGGTCAAGACGTTCGTCGAAACCCACCACTTTTTCTTGTGATCTGTGATCTCCGTCATTCATGCGTGATTCCGCATCTTTGCCTAGAGCAGATTTGAAGCACGCGCCGCCTTAAAAAGAGGAAGTGGAAATGACAGCGATCTGGAGCTGTGGTCAAGACGTTCGTCGAAACCCACCGCTTTTTCTTGTGATCTGTGATCTCCGTCATTCATGCGTGATTCCGCATCTTTGCCTAGAGCTGGTTTGAAGCACGCGCCGCCTTAAAAATAGGAAGTGGAAATGACAGCGATATGGAGCTGTGGTCAAGACGTTCGTCGAAGCTCGCTGATGTTTCTAGTGATCTGTGATCTCCCTGATTCACGCGCGATTCCGAATCTTCGCCTAGCGCTGATTTGAAGCACGCGCGCCTTAAAAAGAGGAAGTTGAAATGACAGCGATCTGGAGCTGTGGTCAATACGTTCGTCGAAGCCCGGTGATGTTTCTTGTGATCTGTGTTCTCCCTGATTCGTGCACGATTCCGAGTCTTCGCCTAGCGCTGATTTGAAGCACGCGCCGCCTTAAAAACAGGAAGCTGAAATGACAGCGATCTGGAGCTGTGGTCAAGACGTTCGTCGAAGCCCGCTGATGTTTCTTGTGATCTGTGATCTCCCTGATTCACGCAGGATTTCGAATCTTCGCCTAGCGCTGATTTGAAGCGCGCGACGCCTTAAAAAAGGAACTGGAAATGACAGCGATCTGGAGCGGTGGTCAAGACGTTCGTCGAAGCCCGCTGATGTTTCTAGTGATCTGTGATCTCTCTGATTCACGTACGATTCCGAATCTTCGCCTAGCGCCGATTTGAAGCACGCGGCGCCTTAAAAAGAGGAAGTGGAAATGACAGCGATCTGGAGCGGTGGTGAAGACGTTCGTGGAAGCCCGGTGATGTTTCTTGTGATCTGTGATCTCCCTGATTCGTGCACGATTCCGAATCTTCGCCTAGTGCTGATTTGAAGCAAGCGGCGCCTTAAAAAGAAGAATTGGAAATGACAGCGATCTGGAGCTGTGGTCAAGACGTTCGTCGAAGCCCGCCGATGTTTCTTGTGATCTGTGATCTCCCTGATTCACGCACGATTCCGAATCTTCGCCTAGCGCTGATTTGAAGCACGCGCCGCCTTAAAAAGAGGAAGTTGAAATGACAGCGATCTGGAGCTGTGGTCAATACGTTCGTCGAAGCCAGGTGATGTTTTTTGTGATCTGTGTTCTCCCTGATTCGTGCACAATTCCGAATCTTCGCCTAGCGCTGATTTTAAGCACGCGCCGCCTTAAAAAGAGGAAGTTGAAATTACAACGATCTGGAGCTGTGGTCAAGACGTTCGTCGAAGCCCGGCGATGTTTCTTGTGATCTGTGATCTTCCTGATTCACGCACGATTCCGAATCTTCGCCTAGCGCCGATTTGAAGCGCGCGACGCCTTAAAAAAGGAACTGGAAATGACAGCGATCTGGAGCGGTGGTCAAGACGTTCGTCGAAGCCCGCTGAAGTTTCTAGTGATCTGTGATCTCCCTGATTCACGCACGATTCCGAATCTTCGCCTAGCGCTGATTTGAAGCATGCGGCGCCTTAAAAAGAGGAAGTGGAAATGACAGCGATCTGGAGCGGTGGTCAAGACGTTCGTCGAAGCCCGCTGATGTTTCTAGTGATCTGTGATCTCCCTGATTCACGCGCGATTCCGAATCTTCGCCTGGCGCTGATTTGAAGCACGCGCCGCCTTAAAAAGAGGAAGTTGAAATTACAGCGATCTGGAGCTGTGGTCAAGACGTTCGTCGAAGCTCGCTGATGTTTCTAGTGATCTATGTCCTCCCTGATTCACGCACGATTCCGAATCTTCGCCTAGCGCTGATTTGAAGCACGCGCCGCCCTAAAAAAAGGAAGTGGAAATGACAGCGATCTTCAATTGTGGTCAAGGCGTTCGTCGAAGCCCGCTGATGTTTCTAGTGATCTGCGCGCGATTCCGAATCTTCGCCTAGTGCTGATTTGAAGCACGTGGCGCCTTAAAAAGAGGAAGTTGAAATGACAGCGATCTGGAGCTGTGGTCAAGACGTTCGTCGAAGCTCGCTGATGTTTCTTGTGATCTGTGATCTCCCTGATTCACGCGCGATTCCGAATCGTCGCCTAGCGCTGATTTGAAGCACGCGCCGCCCTAAAAAAAGGAAGTGGAAATGACAGCGATCTGGAATTGTGGTCTAGGCGTTCGTCGAAGCCCGCTGATGTTTCTAGTGATCTACGCGCGATTCCGAATCTTCGCCTAGTGCTGATTTGAAGCACGCGGCGCCTTAAAAAGAGGAAGTTGAAATGACAGCGATCTGGAGCTGTGGTCAAGACGTTCGTCGAAGCTCGCTGATGTTTCTTGTGATCTGTGATCTCCCTGATTCACGCGCGATTCCGAATCGTCGCCTAGCGCTGATTTGAAGCACGCGCCGCCCTAAAAAAAGGAAGTGGAAATGACAGCGATCTGGAATTGTGGTCTAGGCGTTCGTCGAAGCCCGCTGATGTTTCTAGTGATCTACGCGCGATTCCGAATCTTCGCCTAGTGCTGACTTGAAGCACGCGGCGCCTTAAAAAGAGGAAGTTGAAATGACAGCGATCTGGAGCTGTGGTCAAGACGTTCGTCGAAGCTCGCTGATGTTTCTTGTAATCTGTGATCTCCCTGATTCACGCGCGATTCCGAATTTTCGCCTAGTGCTGATTTGAAGCACGCGGCTCCTTAAAAAGAGGAAGTTGAAATGACAGCGATCTGGAGCTGTGGTCAAGACGTTCGTCGAAGCTCGCTGATGTTTCTTGTGATCTGTGATCTCCCTGATTCACGCGCGATTCCGAATCGTCGCCTAGCGCTGATTTGAAGCACGCGCCGCCCTAAAAAAAGGAAGTGGAAATGACAGCGATCTGGAATTGTGGTCTAGGCGTTCGTCGAAGCCCGCTGATGTTTCTAGTGATCTACGCGCGATTCCGAATCTTCGCCTAGTGCTGATTTGAAGCACGCGGCGCCTTAAAAAGAGGAAGTTGAAATGACAGCGATCTGGAGCTGTGATCAAGACGTTCGTCGAAGCTCGCTGATGTTTCTTGTGATCTGTGATCTCCCTGATTCACGCGCGATTCCGAATCTTCGCCTAGCGCTGATTTGAAGCTCGCGCCGCCCTAAAAAAAGGAAGTGGAAATGACAGCGATCTGGAATTGTGGTCAAGGCGTTCGTCGAAGCCCGCTGATGTTTCTAGTGATCTACGCGCGATTCCGAATCTTCGCCTACTGCTGATTTGAAGCACGCGGCGCCTTAAAAAGAGGAAGTTGACATGACAGCGATCTGGAGCTGTGGTCAAGACGTTCGTCGAAGCTCGCTGATGTTTCTTGTGATCTGTGATCTCCCTGATTCACGCGCGATTCCGAATCTTCGCCTAGTACTGATTTGAAGCACGCGGCGCCTTAAAACGAGGAAGTTGAAATGACAGCGATCTGGAGTTGTGGTCAAGACGTTCGTCGAAGCTCGCTGATGTTTCTTGTGATCTGTGATCTCCCTGATTCACGCGCGATTCCGAATCTTCGCCTAGCGCAGGTTTGAAGCACGCGCCGCCACAAAAAAAGGAAGTCGAAATGACAGCGATCTGGAATTGTAGTCAAGGCGTTCGTCGAAGCCCGCTGATGTTTCTAGTGATCTACGCGCGATTCCGAATCTTCGCCTAGTGCTGATTTGAAGCACGCGGCGCCTTAAAAAGAGGAAGTTGAAATGACAGCGATCTGGAGCTGTGGTCAAGACGTTCGTCGAAGCTCGCTAATGTTTCTTGTGATCTGTGATCTCCCTGATTCATGCGCGATTCCGAATCTTCGCCTAGTGCTGATTTGAAGCACGCGGCGCCTTAAAAAGAGGAAGTTGAAATGACAGCGATCTGGAGCTGTGGTCAAGACGTTCGTCGAAGCTCGCTGATGTTTCTTGTGATCTGTGATCTCCCTGATTCGTGCACGATTCCGAATCTTCGCCTAGTGCTGATTTGAAGCACGCGGCGCCTTAAAAAGAGGAAGTTGAAATGACAGCGATCTGGAGCTGTGGTCAAGACGTTCGTCGAAGCTCGCTGATGTTTCTTGTGATCTGTGATCTCCCTGATTCACGCGCGATTCCGAATCTTCGCCTAGCGCTGATTTGAAGCACGCGCCGCCCTAAAAAAAGGAAGTGGAAATGACAGCGATCTGGAATTGTGGTCAAGGCGTTCGTCGAAGCCCGCTGATGTTTCTAGTGATCTACGCGCGATTCCGAATCTTCGCCTAGTGCTGATTTGAAGCACGCGGCGCCTTAAAAAGAGGAAGTTGAAATGACAGCGATCTGGAGTTGTGGTCAAGACGTTCGTCGACGCTCGCTGATGTTTCTTGTGATCTGTGATCTCCCTGATTCACGCGCGATTCCGAATCTTCGCCTAGCGCTGATTTGAAGCACGCGCCGCCCTAAAAAAAAGGAAGTCGAAATGACAGCGATCTGGAATTGTGGTCAAGGCGTTCGTCGAAGCCCGCTGATGTTTCTAGTGATCTACGCGCGATTCCGAATCTTCGCCTAGTGCTGATTTGAAGCACGCGCCGCCTTAAAAAGAGGAAGTTGAAACGACAGCGATCTGGAGCTGTGGTCCAAACGTTCCTCGAAGCCCGGTGATGTTTCTTGTGATCTGTGATCTCCCTGATTCGAGCACGATTCCGAATCTTCGCCTAGTGCTGATTTGAAGCACGCGGCGCCTTAAACAGAGGAAGTGGAAATGACAGCGATATGGAGCTGTAGTCAAGACGTTCGTCGAAGCTCGCTGATGTTTCTAGTGATCTGTGATCTCCCTGATTCACGCGCGATTCCGAATCTTCGCCGAGCGCTGATTTGAAGCACGCGCCGCCTTAAAAAGAGGAAGTTGAAACGACAGCGATCTGGAGCTGTGGTCAAAACGTTCCTCGAAGCCCGGTGATGTTTCTTGTGATCTGTGATCTCCCTGATTCGTGCACGATTCCGAATCTTCGCCTAGTGCTGATTTGAAGCACGCGGCGCCTTAAACAGAGGAAGTGGAAATGACAGCGATCTGGAGGTGTGGTCAAGACGTTCGTCGAAGCCCGCCGATGTTTCTTGTGATCTGTGATCTCCCTGATTCACGCACGATTCCGAATCTTCGCCTAGCGCTGATTTGAAGCACGCGCCGCCTTAAAAATAGGAAGTTGAAATGACAGCGATCTGGAGCTGTGGTCAATACGTTCGTCGAAGCCCGGTGATGTTTCTTGTGATCTGTGTTCTCCCTGATTCGTGCACGATTCCGTATCTTCGCCTAGCGCTGATTTGAAGCACGCGCCGCCTTAAAAAGAGGGAGTTGAAATGACAGCGATCTGGAGCTGTGGTCAAGACGTTCGTCGAAGCCCGCTGATGTTTCTTGTGATCTGTGATCTCCCTGATTCACGCAGGATTCCGAATCTTCGCCTAGCGCTGATTTGAAGCGCGCGACGCCTTAAAAAAGGAACTGGAAATGACAGCGATCTGGAGCGGTGGTCAAGACGTTCGTCGAAGCCCGCTGATGTTTCTAGTGATCTGTGATCTCCCTGATTCACGCACGATTCCGAATCTTCGCCTAGCGCTGATTTGAAGCACGGGGCGCCTTAAAAAGAGGCAGTGGAAATGACAGCGATCTGGAGCGGTGGTCAAGACGTTCGTCGAAGCCCGCTGATGTTTCTAGTGATCTGTGATCTCCCTGATTCACGCACGATTCCGAATCTTCGCCTAGCGCTGATTTTAAGCACGCGGCGCATTAAAAAGAGGAAGTGGAAATTACAGCGATCTGGAGCGGTGGTCAAGACGTTTGTCGAAGCCCGCTGATGTTTCCAGTGATCTACGCGCGATTCCGAATCTTCGCCTAGCGCTGATTTGAAGCACGCGCCGCCTTAAAAAGAGGAAGTGGAAATGACAGCGATATGGAGCTGTGGTCAAGACGTTCGTCGAAGCCCGCCACCTTTTCTTGTGATCTGTGATCTCCGTTATTCATGCGTGATTCCGCATCCTTGCATAGAGCTGATTTGAAGCACGCGCCGCCTCAAAGACAGGAAGTGGAAATGACAGCCAACTTGAGCTGTGGTCAAGAGGTTCGTCGAAACCCACCACTTTTTCTTGTGATCTGTGATCTCCGTCATTCATGCGTGATTCCGCATCTTTGCCTTGAGCAGATTTGAAGCACGCGCCGCCTTAAAAAGAGGAAGTGGAAATGACAGCGATCTGGAGCTGTGGTCAAGACGTTCGTCGAAACCCACCGCTTTTTCTTGTGATCTGTGATCTCCGTCATTCATGCGTGATTCCGCATCTTTGCCTAGAGCTGGTTTGAAGCACGCGCCGCCTTAAAAATAGGAAGTGGAAATGACAGCGATATGGAGCTGTGGTCAAGACGTTCGTCGAAGCTCGCTGATGTTTCTAGTGATCTGTGATCTCCCTGATTCACGCGCGATTCCGAATCTTCGCCTAGCGCTGATTTGATGCACGCGCCGCCTTAAAAAGAGGAAGTTGAAATGACAGCGATCTGGAGCTGTGGTCAATACGTTCGTCGAAGCCCGGTGATGTTTCTTGTGATCTGTGTTCTCCCTGATTCGTGCACGATTCCGAATCTTCGCCTAGCGCTGATTTGAAGCACGCGCCGCCTTAAAAAGAGGAAGCTGAAATGACAGCGATCTGGAGCTGTGGTCAAGACGTTCGTCGAAGCCCGCTGATGTTTCTTGTGATCTGTGATCTCCCTGATTCACGCAGGATTTCGAATCTTCGCCTAGCGCTGATTTGAAGCGCGCGACGCCTTAAAAGAGGAAGTCGAAATGACAGCGATCTGGAGCGGTGGTCAAGACGTTCGTCGAAGCCCGCTGATGTTTCTAGTGATCTGTGATCTCCCTGATTCACGCACGATTCCGAATCTTCGCCTAGCGCTGATTTTATGCACGCGGCGCCTTAAAAAGAGGAAGTGGAAATGACAGCGATCTGGAGCGGTGGTCAAGACGTTCGTCGAAGCCCGCTGATGTTTCTAATGATCTGTGATCTCCTTGATTCACGCGCGATTCCGAATCTTCGCCTGGCGCTGATTTGAAGCACGCGCCGCCTTAAAAAGAGGAAGTTGAAATTACAGCGATCTGGAGCTGTGGTCAAGACGTTCGTCGAAGCCCGCTGATGTTTCTAGTCATCTGTGATCTCCCTGATTCACGCATGATTCCGAATCTTCGCCTAGCGCTGATTTTAAGCAGGCGCCGCCTTAAAAAGTGGAAGTTGAAATTACAGCGATCTGGAGCGGTGGTCAAGACGTTCGTCGAAGCCCGGCGATGTTTCTTGTGATCTGTGATCTCCCTGATTCACGCACGATTCCGAATCTTCGCCTAGCGCCGATTTGAAGCACGCGGCGCCTTAAAAAGAGGAAGTGGAAATGACAGCGATCTGGAGCGGTGGTCAAGACGTTCGTCGAAGCCCGGTGATGTTTCTTGTGATCTGTGATCTCCCTGATTCGTGCACGATTCCGAATCTTCGCCTAGTGCTGATTTGAAGCACGCGGCGCCTTAAAAAGAAGAATTGGAAATGACAGCGATCTGGAGCTGTGGTCAAGACGTTCGTCGAAGCCCGCCGATGTTTCTTGTGATCTGTGATCTCCCTGATTCACGCACGATTCCGAATCTTCGCCTAGCGCTGATTTGAAGCACGCGCCGCCTTAAAAAGAGGAAGTTGAAATGACAGCGATCTGGAGCTGTGGTCAATACGTTCGTCGAAGCCAGGTGATGTTTCTTGTGATCTGTGTTCTCCCTGATTCGTGCACGATTCCGAATCTTCGCCTAGCGCTGATTTGAAGCACGCGCCGCCTTAAAAAGAGGAAGTTGAAATGACAGCGCTCTGGAGCGCGGTGGTCAAGACGTTCGTCGAAGCCCGCTGATGTTTCTAGTGATCTGTGATCTCCCTGATTCACGCACGATTCCGAATGTTCGCCTAGCGCTGATTTGAAGCACGCGGCGCCTTAAAAAGAGGAAGTGGAAATGACAGCGATCTGGAGCGGTGGTCAAGACGTTCGTCGAAGCCCGCTGATGTTTCTAGTGATCTGTGATCTCCCTGATTCACGCACGATTCCGAATCTTCGCCTAGCGCTGATTTTAAGCACGCGGCGCCTTAAAAAGAGGAAGTGGAAATGACAGCGATCTGGAGCGGTGGTCAAGACGTTCGTCGAAGCCCGCTGATGTTTCTAGTGATCTGTGATCTCCCTGATTCACGCGCGATTCCGAATCTTCGCCTGGCGCTGATTTGAAGCACGCGCCGCCTTAAAAAGAGGAAGTTGAAATTACAGCGATCTGGAGCTGTGGTCAAGACGTTCGTCGAAGCCCGCTGATGTTTCTAGTGATCTGTGATCTCCCTGATTCACGCATGATTCCGAATCTTCGCCTAGCGCTGATTTTAAGCACGCGTTGCCTTAAAAAGAGGAAGTTGAAATTACAGCGATCTGGAGCTGTGGTCAAGACGTTCGTCGAAGCCCGGCGATGTTTCTTGTGATCTGTGATCTCCCTGATTCACGCACGATTCCGAATCTTCGCCTAGCGCTGATTTGATGCACGTGCCGCCTTAAAAAGAGGAAGTTGAAATTACAGCGATCTGGAGCTGTGGTCAAGACGTTCGTCGAATCCCGCTGATGTTTCTTGTGATCTGTGATCTTTCTGATTCACGCACGATTCCGAATCTTCGCCTAGCGCTGATTTGAAGCACGCGCCGCCTTAAAAAGAGGAAGTTGAAATGACAGCGATCTGGAGCTGTGGTCAAGACGTTCGTCGAAGCCCGCTGATGTTTCCTGTGATCTGTGATCTCCCTGATTCACGCACGATTCCGAATCTTCGCCTAGCGCTGATTTGAAGCGCGCGTCGCCTTAAAAAAAAGGAAGTGGAAATCACAGCAATCTGGAGCTGTGGTCAAGACGTTCGTCGAAGCCCGCCGATGTTTCTTGTGACCTGTGATCTCCCTCATTCACATGTGATTCCGTATCTTTTCCTAGCGCTTATTTTTAAGCACACGCCGCCTCAAAGACAGAAAGTCGATGTCACAGCGATTTTGAGCTGTGGTCAAGACGCTCGTCGAAGCCCGCCGATGTTTCTTGTAATCTGTGATCTCCTTCATTCACCCGTGATTCCTCATCTTCGCCTACCGCTCATTTGAAGCATGCGCCGCCCTAGAAAGAGGAAGTGGAAATGACAGCGATCTGGAGCTTGGACAAGACGTTTCTCAAAGCCCGCTGATGTTTCTTGTGATCTGTGATCTCTTTCATTCACGCGTGATTCCGCATCCTTGCCTAGAGGTGATTTGATGCACACGCCGCCTCAAAGAGAGGAAGTGGAAATGACAGCGATCTTGAGCTGTAGTCAAGACGTTCCTCGAAGCCCGCCGCCTTTTCTTGTGATCTGTGATCTCCGTCATTCATGCGTGATTCCGCATCCTTGCATAGAGTTGATTTCAAGCACGCGCCGCCTCAAAGACAGGAAGTGGAAATGACAGCCAACTTGAGCTGTGGTCAAGACGTTCGTCGAAACCCACCGCTTTTTCTTGTGATCTGTAATCTCAGTCATTCATGCGTGATTCCGCATCTTTGCCTAGAGCTGGTTTGAAGCACGTGCCGCCTTAAAAACAGGAAGTGGAAATGACAGCGATCTGGAGCTGTGGTCAAGACGTTCGTCGAAACCCACCGCTTTTTCTTGTGATCTGTGATCTCCGTCATTTATGCGTGATTCCGCATCTTTGCCTAGAGCTGATTTGAAGCACGCGCCACCTTAAAAAGAGGAAGTGGAAATGACAGCGATCTGGAGCTGTGGTCAAGACGTTCGTCGAAGCCCGCCGCCTTTTCTTGTCATCTGTGATCTCCGTCATTCATGCGTGATTCCGCATCCTTGCCTAGAGCTGATTTGAAGCACGCGCCGCCTCAAAGACAGGAAGTGGAAATGACAGCCTACTTGAGCTGTGGTCAAGACGTTCGTCGAAACCCACCGCTTTTTCTTGTGGTCTGTGATCTCCGTCATTCATGCGTGATTCCGCATCCTTGCCTAGAGCTGATTTGAAGCACGCGCCGCCTCAAAGACAGGAAGTGGAAATGACAGCTAGCTTGAGTTGTGGTCGAGACGTTCGTCGAAACCCACCGCTTTCTCTTGTGATCTCTGATCTCCCTGATTCACGCGCGATTCCGAATCTTCGCCTAGCGCTGATTTGAAGCACGCGCCGCCCTAAAAAAAGGAAGTGGAAATGACCGCGATCTGGAATTGTGGTCAAGGCGTTCGTCGAAGCCCGGTGATGTTTCTAGTGATCTACGCGCGATTCCGAATCTTCGCCTAGTGCTGATTTGAAACACGCGCCGCCTTAAAAAGAGGAAGTGGAAATGACAGCGATATGGAGCTGTGGTCAAGACGTTCGTCGAAGCTCGCTGATGTTTCTAGTGATCTGTGATCTCCCTGATTCACGCGCGATTCCGAATCTTCGCCTAGCGCTGATTTGAAGCACACACCGCCTTAAAAAGAGGAAGTTGAAATGACAGTGATCTGGAGCTGTGGTCAAAACGTTCGTCGAAGCCCGGTGATGTTTCTTGTGATCTGTGATCTCCCTGATTCGTGCACGATTCCGAATCTTCGCCTAGTGCTGATTTGAAGCACGCGGCGCCTTAAAAAGAGGAAGTTGAAATGACAGCGATCTGGAGCTGTGGTCAAGACGTTCGTCGAAGCTCGCTGATGTTTCTAGTGATCTATGTCCTCCCTGATTCACGCACGATTCCGAATCTTCGCCTAGCGCTGATTTGAAGCACGCGCCGCCCTAAAAAAAGGAAGTGGAAATGACAGCGATCTTCAATTGTGGTCAAGGCGTTCGTCGAAGCCCGCTGATGTTTATAGTGATCTACGCGCGAATCCGAATCTTCGCCTAGTGCTGATTTGAAGCACGCGGCGCATTAAAAAGAGGAAGTTGAAATGATAGCGATCTGGAGCTGTGGTCAAGACGTTCGTCGAAGCTCGCTGATGTTTCTTGTGATCTGTGACCTCCCTGATTCACGCGCGATTCCGAATCTTCGCCTAGTGCTGATTTGAAGCACGCGGCGCCTTAAAAAGAGGAAGTTGAAATGACAGCGATCTGGAGCTGTGGTCAAGACGTTCGTCGAAGCTCGCTGATGTTTCTTGTGATCTGTGATCTCCCTGATTCACGCGTGATTCCGAATCGTCGCCTAGTGCTGATTTGAAGAACGCGGCGCCTTAAAAAGAGGAAGTTGAAATGACAGCGATCTGGAGTTGTGGTCAAGACGTTCGTCGAAGCTCGCTGATGTTTCTTGTGATCTGTGATCTCCCTGATTCACGCGCGATTCCGAATCTTCGCCTAGCGCTGATTTGAAGCACGCGCCGCCCTAAAAAAAGGAAGTCGAAATGACAGCGATCTGGAATTGTGGTCAAGGCGTTCGTCGAAGCCCGCTGATGTTTCTAGTGATCTACGCGCGATTCCGAATCTTCGCCTAGTGCTGATTTGAAGCAAGCGGCGCCTTAAAAAGAGGAAGTTGAAATGACACCGATCTGGAGCTGTGGTCAAGACGTTCGTCGAAGCTCGCTAATGTTTCTTGTGATCTGTGATCTCCCTGATTCATGCGCGATTCCGAATCTTCGCCTAGTGCTGATTTGAAGCACGCGGCGCCTTAAAAAGAGGAAGTTGAAATGACAGCGATCTGGAGCTGTGGTCAAGACGTTCGTCGAAGCTCGCTGATGTTTCTTGTGATCTGTGATCTCCCTGATTCACGCGCGATTCCGAATCTTCGCCTAGCGCTGATTTGAAGCACGCGCCGCACTAAAAAAAGGAAGTGGAAATGACAGCGATCTGGAATTGTGGTCAAGGCGTTCGTCGAAGCCCGCTGATGTTTCTAGTGATCTACGCGCGATTCCGAATCTTCGCCTAGTGCTGATTTGAAGCACGCGGCGCCTTAAAAAGAGGAAGTTGAAATGACAGCGATCTGGAGTTGTGGTCAAGACGTTCGTCGAAGCTCGCTGATGTTTCTTGTGATCTGTGATCTCCCTGATTCACGCGCGATTCCGAATCTTCGCCTAGTGCTGATTTGAAGCACGCGGCGCCTTAAACAGAGGAAGTGGAAATGACAGCGATATGGAGCTGTAGTCAAGACGTTCGTCGAAGCTCGCTGATGTTTCTAGTGATCTGTGATCTCCCTGATTCACGCGCGATTCCGAATCTTCGCCGAGCGCTGATTTGAAGCACGTGCCGCCTTAAAAAGAGGAAGTTGAAACGACAGCGATCTGGAGCTGTGGTCAAAACGTTCCTCGAAGCCCGGTGATGTTTCTTGTGATCTGTGATCTCCCTGATTCGTGCACGATTCCGAATCTTCGCCTAGTGCTGACTTGAAGCACGCGGCGCCTTAAACAGAGGAAGTGGAAATGACAGCGATCTGGAGCTGTGGTCAAGACGTTCGTCGAAGCCCGCCGATGTTTCTTGTGATCTGTGATCTCCCTGATTCACGCACGATTCCGAATCTTCGCCTAGCGCTGATTTGAAGCACGCGCCGCCTTAAAAAGAGGAAGTTGAAATGACAGCGATCTGGAGCTGTGGTCAAGACGTTCGTCGAAGCCCGCTGATGTTTCCTGTGATCTGTGATCTCCCTGATTCACGCACGATTCCGAATCTTCGCCTAGCGCTGATTTGAAGCGCGCGTCGCCTTAAAAAAAGGTAGTGGAAATGACAGCAATCTGGAGCTGTGGTCAAGACGTTCGTCGAAGCCCGCCGATGTTTCTTGTGACCTGTGATCTCCCTCATTCACATGTGATTCCGCATCTTTTCCTAGCGCTGATTTTTAAGCACACGCCGCCTCAAAGACAGAAAGTCGAAGTCACAGCGATTTTGAGCTGTGGTCAAGACGCTCGTCGAAGCCCGCCGATGTTTCTTGTGATTTGTGATCTCCTTCATTCACCCGTGATTCCTCATCTTCGCCTACCGTTCATTTGAAGCATGCGCCGCCCTAGAAAGAGGAAGTGGAAATGACAGCGATCTGGAGCTTGGACAAGACGTTTCTCAAAGCCCGCTGATGTTTCTTGTGATCTGTGATCTCTTTCATTCACGCGTGATTCCGCATCCTTGCCTAGAGGAGATTTGATGCACACGCCGCCTCAAAGAGAGGAAGTGGAAATGACAGCGATCTTGAACTGTAGTCAAGACGTTCCTCGAAGCCCGCCGCCTTTTCTTGTGATCTGTGATCTCCGTCATTCATGCGTGATTCCGCATCCTTGCATAGAGCTGATTTCAAGCACGCGCCGCCTCAAAGACAGGAAGTGGAAATGACAGCCAACTTGAGCTGTGGTCAAGACGTTCGTCGAAACCCACCGCTTTTTCTTGTGATCTGTCATCTCCGTCATTCATGCGTGATTCCGCATCCTTGCCTAGAGCTGATTTGAAGCACGCGCCGCCTCAAAGACAGGAAGTGGAAATGACAGCCAACTTGAGCTGTGGTCAAGACGTTCGTCGAAACCCACCGCTTTTTCTTGTGATCTGTGATCTCCGTCATTCATGCGTGATTCCGCATCCTTGCCTAGAGCTGATATGAAGCACGCGCCGCCTCAAAGACAGGAAGTGCAAATGACAGCTAGCTAGAGTTGTGGTCGAGACGTTCGTCGAAATCCACCGCTTTTTCTTGTGATCTGTGATCTCCCTGATTCACGCGCGATTCCGAATCTTCGCCTAGCGCTGATTTGAAGCACGCGCCGCCCTAAAAAAAAGAAGTGGAAATGACAGCGATCTGGAATTGTGGTCAAGGCGTTCGTCGAAGCCCGCTGATGTTTCTAGTGATCTACGCGCGATTCCGAATCTTCGCCTAGTGCTGATTTGAAACACGCGCCGCCTTAAAAAGCGGAAGTGGAAATGACAGCGATATGGAGCTGTGGTCAAGACGTTCGTCGAAGCTCGCTGATGTTTCTAATGATCTATGTCCTCCCTGATTCACGCACGATTCCGAATCTTCGCCTAGCGCTGATTTGAAGCACGCGCCGCCCTAAAAAAAGGAAGTGGAAATGACAGCGATCTTCAATTGTGGTCAAGGCGTTCGTCGAAGCCCGCTGATGTTTCTAGTGATCTACGCGCGATTCCGAATCTTCGCCTAGTGCTGATTTGAAGCACGCGGCGCCTTAAAAAGAGGAAGTTGAAATGACAGCGATCTGGAGTTGTGGTCAAGACGTTCGTCGAAGCTCGCTGATGTTTCTTGTGATCTGTGATCTCCCTGATTCACGCGCGATTCCGAATCTTCGCCTAGCGCTGATTTGAAGCACGCGCCGCCCTAAAAAAAGGAAGTCGAAATGACAGCAATCTGGAATTGTGGTCAAGGCGTTCGTCGAAGCCCGCTGATGTTTCTAGTGATCTACGCGCGATTCCAAATCTTCGCCTAGTGCTGATTTGAAGCACGCGGCGCCTTAAAAAGAGGAAGTTGAAATGACAGCGATCTGGAGCTGTGGTCAAGACGTTCGTCGAAGCTCGCTAATGTTTCTTGTGATCTGTGATCTCCCTGATTCATGCGCGATTCCGAATCTTCGCCTAGTGCTGATTTGAAGCACGCGGCGCCTTAAAAAGAGGAAGTTGAAATGACAGCGATCTGGAGCTGTGGTCAAGACGTTCGTCGAAGCTCGCTGATGTTTCTTGTGATCTGTGATCTCCCTGATTCGTGCACGATTCCGAATCTTCGCCTAGTGCTGATTTGAAGCACGCGGCGCCTTAAAAAGAGGAAGTTGAAATGACAGCGATCTGGAGCTGTGGTCAAGACGTTCGTCGAAGCTCGCTGATGTTTCTTGTGATCTGTGATCTCCCTGATTCACGCGAGATTCCGAATCTTCGCCTAGCGCTGATTTGAAGCACGCGCCGCCCTAAAAAAAGGAAGTGGAAATGACAGCGATCTGAAATTGTGGTCAAGACGTTCGTCGAAGCCCGCTGATGTTTCTAGTGATCTGTGATCTCCCTGATTCACGCGCGATTCCGAATCTTCGCCTAGCGCTGATTTGAAGCACGCGCCACCTTAAAAAGAGGAAGTGGAAATGACAGCGATCTGGAGCTGTGGTCACGACGTTCGTCGAAGCCCGCCGCCTTTTCTTGTGATCTGTGATCTCCGTCATTCATGCGTGATTCCGCATCCTTGCATAGAGCTGATTTGAAGCACGCGCCGCCTCAAAGACAGGAAGTGGAAATGACAGCCACCTTGAGCTGTGGTCAAGACGTTCGTCGAAACCCACCGCTTTTTCTTGTGATCTGTGATCTCCGTCATTCATGCGTGATTCCGCATCCTTGCCTAGAGCTGATTTGAAGCAGGCGCCGCCTCAAAAACAGGAAGTGGAAATGACAGCCAATTTGAGCTGTGGTCGAGACGTTCGTCGAAACCCACCGCTTTATCTTGTGATCTGTGATCTCCGTCACTCATGCGTGATTCCGCATCTTTTCCTAGAGCTGATTTGAAGCACGCGCCGCCTTAAAAAGAGGAAGTGGAAATGACAGCGATCTGGAGCTGTGGTCAAAACGTTCGTCGAAGCCTGCTGATGTTTCTAGTGATATGTGATCTCCCTGATTGAGCGCGATTCCGAATCTTCGCCTAGCGCTGATTTGAAGCACGCGCCACCTTAAAAAGAGGAAGTAGAAATTACAGCGGTCTGGAGCTGCGGTCAAGACGTTCGTCGAAGCCCGCTGATGTTTCTAGTGATCTGTGATCTCCCTGATTCACGCGAGATTCCGAATCTTCGCCTAGCGCTGATTTGAATTACGCGCCGCCTTAAAAAGAGAAAGTGGAAATGACAGCGATCTGGAGCTGTGGTCCAGACGTTCGTCGAAGCCCGCTGATGTTTCTAGTGATCTGTGATCTCCCTGATTCACGCGCGATTCCGAATCTTCGCCTAGCGCTGATTTGAAGCACGCGCCGCCCTAAATAGAGGAAGTGGAAATTACAGCGGTCTGGAGCTGCGGTCAAGACGTTCGTCGAAGCCCGCTGATGTTTCTAGTGATCTGTGATCTCCCTGATTCACGCGCGATTCCGAATCTTCGCCTAGCGCTGATTTGAAGCACGCGCCGCCTTAAAAAGAGAAAGTGGAAATGACAGCGATCTGGAGCTGTGGTCAAAACGTTCGTCGAAGCCCGCTGATGTTTCTAGTGATCTGTGATCTCCCTGATTCACGCGCGATTCCGAATCTTCCCCTAGCGCTGATTTGAAGCACGCGCCACCTTAAAAAGAGGAAGTGGAAATTACAGCGGTCTGGAGCTGCGGTCAAGACGTTCGTCGAAGCCCGCTGATGTTTCTAGTGATCTGTGATCTCCCTGATTCTCGCGCGATTCCGAATCTTCGCCTAGCGCTGATTTGAAGCACGCGCCGCCTTAAAAAGAAGAAGTGGAAATGACAGCGATTTGGAGCTGTGGTCAAGACGTTCGTCGAAGCCCGCTGATGTTTCTAGTGATCTGTGATCTCCCTGATTCACGCGCGATTCCGAATCTTCGCCTAGCGTTGATTTGAAGCACGCGCCACCTTAAAAAGAAGTGGAAATGACAGCGATCTGGAGCTGTGGTCAAGACGTTCGTCGAAGCCCGCTGATGTTTCTAGTGATCTGTGATCTCCCTGATTCACGCGAGATTCCGAATCTTCGCCTAGCGCTGATTTGAAATACGTGCCGCCTTTAAAAGAGGAAGTTGAAATGACAGCGATCTGGAGCTGTGGTCAAGACGTTCGTCGAAGCCCGCTGATGTTTCTATTGATCTACGCGCGATTCCGAATCTTCGCCTAGCGCTGATTTGAAGCACGTGCCGCCCTAAAAAAAGGAAGTGGAAATGACAGCGATCTGGAGCTGTGGTCACGACGTTCGTCGAAGCCCGCCGCCTTTTCTTGTGATCTGTGATCTCCGTCATTCATGCGTGATTCCGCATCCTTGCATAGAGCTGATTTGAAGCACGCGCCGCCTCAAAGACAGGAAGTGGAAATGACAGCCACCTTGAGCTGTGGTCAAGACGTTCGTCGAAACCCACCGCTTTTTCTTGTGATCTGTGATCTCCGTCATTCATGCGTGATTCCGCATCCTTGCCTAGAGCTGATTTGAAGCAGGCGCCGCCTCAAAAACAGGAAGTGGAAATGACAGCCAACTTGAGCTGTGGTCAAGACGTTCGCCGAAACCCACCGCTTTTTCTTGTGATCGGTGATCTCCGTCATTCATGCGTGATTCCGCATCTTTGCCTAGAGCTGATTTGAAGCACGCGCCGCCTTAAAAAGAGGAAGTGGAAATGACAGCGATCTGGAGCTGTGGTCAAGACGTTCGTCGAAGCCCGCTGCCTTTTCTTGTGATCTGTGATCTCCGTCATTCATGCGTGATTCCGCATCCTTGCCTAGAGCTGATTTGAAGCACGCGCCGCCTCAAAGACAGGAAGTGGAAATGACAGCCAATTTGAGCTGTGGTCGAGACGTTCGTCGAAACCCACCGCTTTATCTTGTGATCTGTGATCTCCGTCACTCATGCGTGATTCCGCATCTTTGCCTAGAGCTGATTTGAAGCACGCGCCGCCTTAAAAAGAGGAAGTGGAAATGACAGCGATCTGGAGCTGTGGTCAAAACGTTCGTCGAAGCCTGCTGATGTTTCTAGTGATCTGTGATCTCCCTGATTGAGCGCGATTCCGAATCTTCGCCTAGCGCTGATTTGAAGCACGCGCCACCTTAAAAAGAGGAAGTGGAAATTACAGCGGTCTGGAGCTGCGGTCAAGACGTTCGTCGAAGCCCGCTGATGTTTCTAGTGATCTGTGATCTCCCTGATTCACGCGAGATTCCGAATCTTCGCCTAGCGCTGATTTGAATTACGCGCCGCCTTAAAAAGAGAAAGTGGAAATGACAGCGATCTGGAGCTGTGGTCCAGACGTTCGTCGAAGCCCGCTGATGTTTCTAGTGATCTGTGATCTCCCTGATTCACGCGCGATTCCGAATCTTCGCCTAGCGCTGATTTGAAGCACGCGCCGCCTTAAATAGAGGAAGTGGAAATTACAGCGGTCTGGAGCTGCGGTCAAGACGTTCGTCGAAGCCCGCTGATGTTTCTAGTGATCTGTGATCTCCCTGATTCACGCGCGATTCCGAATCTTCGCCTAGCGCTGATTTGAAGCACGCGCCGCCTTAAAAAGAGAAAGTGGAAATGACAGCGATCTGGAGCTGTGGTCAAAACGTTCGTCGAAGCCCGCTGATGTTTCTAGTGATCTGTGATCTCCCTGATTCACGCGCGATTCCGAATCTTCCCCTAGCGCTGATTTGAAGCACGCGCCACCTTAAAAAGAGGAAGTGGAAATTACAGCGGTCTGGAGCTGCGGTCAAGACGTTCGTCGAAGCCCGCTGATGTTTCTAGTGATCTGTGATCTCCCTGATTCACGCGCGATTCCGAATCTTCGCCTAGCGCTGATTTGAAGCACGCGCCGCCTTAAAAAGAAGAAGTGGAAATGACAGCGATTTGGAGCTGTGGTCAAGACGTTCGTCGAAGCCCGCTGATGTTTCTTGTGATCTGTGATCTCCCTGATTCACGCAGGATTCCGAATCTTCGCCTAGCGCTGATTTGAAGCACGCGCCACCTTAAAAAGAGGAAGTAGAAATTACAGCGGTCTGGAGCTGCGGTCAAGACGTTCGTCGAAGCCCGCTGATGTTTCTAGTGATCTGTGATCTCCCTGATTCACGCGAGATTCCGAATCTTCGCCTAGCGCTGATTTGAATTACGCGCCGCCTTAAAAAGAGAAAGTGGAAATGACAGCGATCTGGAGCTGTGGTCCAGACGTTCGTCGAAGCCCGCTGATGTTTCTAGTGATCTGTGATCTCCCTGATTCACGCGCGATTCCGAATCTTCGCCTAGCGCTGATTTGAAGCACGCGCCGCCCTAAATAGAGGAAGTGGAAATTACAGCGGTCTGGAGCTGCGGTCAAGACGTTCGTCGAAGCCCGCTGATGTTTCTAGTGATCTGTGATCTCCCTGATTCACGCGCGATTCCGAATCTTCGCCTAGCGCTGATTTGAAGCACGCGCCGCCTTAAAAAGAGAAAGTGGAAATGACAGCGATCTGGAGCTGTGGTCAAAACGTTCGTCGAAGCCCGCTGATGTTTCTAGTGATCTGTGATCTCCCTGATTCACGCGCGATTCCGAATCTTCCCCTAGCGCTGATTTGAAGCACGCGCCACCTTAAAAAGAGGAAGTGGAAATTACAGCGGTCTGGAGCTGCGGTCAAGACGTTCGTCGAAGCCCGCTGATGTTTCTAGTGATCTGTGATCTCCCTGATTCACGCGCGATTCCGAATCTTCGCCTAGCGCTGATTTGAAGCACGCGCCGCCTTAAAAAGAAGAAGTGGAAATGACAGCGATTTGGAGCTGTGGTCAAGACGTTCGTCGAAGCCCGCTGATGTTTCTAGTGATCTGTGATCTCCCTGATTCACGCGCGATTCCGAATCTTCGCCTAGCGTTGATTTGAAGCACGCGCCACCTTAAAAAGAAGTGGAAATGACAGCGATCTGGAGCTGTGGTCAAGACGTTCGTCGAAGCCCGCTGATGTTTCTAGTGATCTGTGATCTCCCTGATTCACGCGAGATTCCGAATCTTCGCCTAGCGCTGATTTGAAATACGTGCCGCCTTTAAAAGAGGAAGTTGAAATGACAGCGATCTGGAGCTGTGGTCAAGACGTTCGTCGAAGCCCGCTGATGTTTCTATTGATCTACGCGCGATTCCGAATCTTCGCCTAGCGCTGATTTGAAGCACGTGCCGCCCTAAAAAAAGGAAGTGGAAATGACAGCGATCTGGAGCTGTGGTCACGACGTTCGTCGAAGCCCGCCGCCTTTTCTTGTGATCTGTGATCTCCGTCATTCATGCGTATTTCCGCATCCTTGCATAGAGCTGATTTGAAGCACGCGCCGCCTCAAAGACAGGAAGTGGAAATGACAGCCACCTTGAGCTGTGGTCAAGACGTTCGTCGAAACCCACCGCTTTTTCTTGTGATCTGTGATCTCCGTCATTCATGCGTGATTCCGCATCCTTGCCTAGAGCTGATTTGAAGCAGGCGCCGCCTCAAAAACAGGAAGTGGAAATGACAGCCAACTTGAGCTGTGGTCAAGACGTTCGCCGAAACCCACCGCTTTTTCTTGTGATCGGTGATCTCCGTCATTCATTCGTGATTCCGCATCTTTGCCTAGAGCTGATTTGAAGCACGCGCCGCCTTAAAAAGAGGAAGTGGAAATGACAGCGATCTGGAGCTGTGGTCAAGACGTTCGTCGAAGCCCGCTGCCTTTTCTTGAGATCTGTGATCTCCGTCATTCATGCGTGATTCCGCATCCTTGCCTAGAGCTGATTTGAAGCACGCGCCGCCTCAAAGACAGGAAGTGGAAATGACAGCCAATTTGAGCTGTGGTCGAGACGTTCGTCGAAACCCACCGCTTTATCTTGTGATCTGTGATCTCCGTCACTCATGCGTGATTCCGCATCTTTGCCTAGAGCTGATTTGAAGCACGCGCCGCCTTAAAAAGAGGAAGTGGAAATGACAGCGATCTGGAGCTGTGGTCAAAACGTTCGTCGAAGCCTGCTGATGTTTCTAGTGATCTGTGATCTCCCTGATTGAGCGCGATTCCGAATCTTCGCCTAGCGCTGATTTGAAGCACGCGCCACCTTAAAAAGAGGAAGTGGAAATTACAGCGGTCTGGAGCTGCGGTCAAGACGTTCGTCGAAGCCCGCTGATGTTTCTAGTGATATGTGATCTCCCTGATTCACGCGAGATTCCGAATCTTCGCCTAGCGCTGATTTGAATTACGCGCCGCCTTAAAAAGAGAAAGTGGAAATGACAGCGATCTGGAGCTGTGGTCCAGACGTTCGTCGAAGCCCGCTGATGTTTCTAGTGATCTGTGATCTCCCTGATTCACGCGCGATTCCGAATCTTCGCCTAGCGCTGATTTGAAGCACGCGCCGCCTTAAATAGAGGAAGTGGAAATTACAGCGGTCTGGAGCTGCGGTCAAGACGTTCGTCGAAGCCCGCTGATGTTTCTAGTGATCTGTGATCTCCCTGATTCACGCGCGATTCCGAATCTTCGCCTAGCGCTGATTTGAAGCACGCGCCGCCTTAAAAAGAGAAAGTGGAAATGACAGCGATCTGGAGCTGTGGTCAAAACGTTCGTCGAAGCCCGCTGATGTTTCTAGTGATCTGTGATCTCCTTGATTCACGCGCGATTCCGAATCTTCCCCTAGCGCTGATTTGAAGCACGCGCCACCTTAAAAAGAGGAAGTGGAAATTACAGCGGTCTGGAGCTGCGGTCAAGACGTTCGTCGAAGCCCGCTGATGTTTCTAGTGATCTGTGATCTCCCTGATTCACGCGCGATTCCGAATCTTCGCCTAGCGCTGATTTGAAGCACGCGCCGCCTTAAAAAGAAGAAGTGGAAATGACAGCGATTTGGAGCTGTGGTCAAGACGCTCGTCGAAGCCCGCTGATGTTTCTAGTGATCTGTGATCTCCCTGATTCACGCGCGATTCCGAATCTTCGCCTAGCGCTGATTTGAAGCACGCGCCACCTTAAAAAGAAGAAGTGGAAATGACAGCGATCTGGAGCTGTGGTCAAGACGTTCGTCGAAGCCCGCTGATGTTTCTAGTGATCTGTGATCTCCCCGATTCACGCGAGATTCCGAATGATCGCCTAGCGCTGATTTGAATTACGCGCCGCCTTTAAAAGAGGAAGTGGAAATGACAGCGATCTGGAGCTGTGGTCAAGACGTTCGTCGAAGCCCGCTGATGTTTCTCGTGATCTGTGATCTCCCTGATTCACGCGCGATTCCGAATCTTCGCCTAGCGCTGATTTGATGCACGCGCCGCCTTAAAAAGAGGAAGTGGAAATGACAGCGATCTGGAGCTGTCGTCAAGACGTTCGTCGAAGCCCGCTGATGTTTCTAGTGATCTACGCGCGATTCCGAATCTTCGCCTAGCGCTGATTTGAAGCACGCGCTGCCTTAAAAAGAGGAAGTGGAAATGACAGCGACCTGGAGCTGTGGTCAAGACGTTCGTCGAAGCCCGCTGATGTTTCTAGTGATCTACGCGCGATTCCGAATCTTCGACTGGCGCTGATTTGAAGCACGCGCCACCTTAAAAAGACGAAGTGGAAATGAAAGCGATCTGGAGCTGTGGTCAAGACGTTCGTCGAAGCCCGCTGATGTTTCTACCGATCTACGCGCGATTCCGAATCTTTTCCAAGAGCTGATTTGAAGCACGCGCCGCCTTAAAAAGAGGAAGTGGAAATTACAGCGATCTGGAGCTGTGGTCAGGACGTTCGTCGAAGCCCGCTGATGTTTCTAGTGATCTGTGATCTCCCTGATTCACGCGCGATTCCGAATCTTCGCCTAGCGCTGATTTGAAGCACGCGCCGCCTTAAAAAGAGGAAGTGGAAATGACAGCGATCTGGAGCTGTGGTCAAGACGTTCGTCGAAGCCCGCTGATGTTTCTAGTGATCTGTGATCTCCCTGATTCACGCGCGATTCCGAATCTTCGCCTAGCGCTGATTTGAAGCACGCGCCGCCTTAAAGAGAGGAAGTGGAAATGACACCGATCTGGAGCTGTGGTCACGACGTTCGTCGAAGCCCGCCGCCTTTTCTTGTGATCTGTGGTCTCCGTCATTCATGCGTGATTCCGCATCCTTGCATAGAGCTGATTTGAAGCACGCGCCGCCTCAAAGACAGGAAGTGGAAATGACAGCCACCTTGAGCTGTGGTCAAGACGTTCGTCGTAACCCACCGCTTTTTCTTGTGATCTGTGATCTCCGTCATTCATGCGTGATTCCGCATCCTTGCCTAGAGCTGATTTGAAGCAGGCGCCGCCTCAAAAACAGGAAGTGGAATTGACAGCCAACTTGAGCTGTGGTCAAGACGTTCGTCGAAACCCACCGCTTTTTCTTGTGATCGGTGATCTGCGTCATTCATGCGTGATTCCGCATCTTTGCCTAGAGCTGATTTGAAGCACGCGCCGCCTTAAAAAGAGGAAGTGGAAATGACTGCGATCTGGAGCTGTGGTAAAGACGTTCGTCGAAGCCCGCCGCCTTTTCTTGTGATCTGTGATCTCCGTCATTCATGCGTGATTCCGCATCCTTGCCTAAAGCTGATTTGAAGCACGCGCCGCCTCAAAGACAGGAAGTGGAAATGACAGCCAATTTGAGCTGTGGTCGAGACGTTCGTCGAAACCCACCGCTTTATCTTGTGATCTGTGATCTCCGTCACTCATGCGTGATTCCGCATCTTTGCCTAGAGCTGATTTGAAGCACGCGCCGCCTTAAAAAGAGGAAGTGGAAATGACAGCGATCTGGAGCTGTGGTCAAAACGTTCGTCGAAGCCTGCTGATGTTTCTAGTGATCTGTGATCTCCCTGATTGAGCGCGATTCCGAATCTTCGCCTAGCGCTGATTTGAAGCACGCGCCACCTTAAAAAGAGGAAGTGGAAATTACAGCGGTCTGGAGCTGCGGTCAAGACGTTCGTCGAAGCCCGCTGATGTTTCTAGTGATCTGTGATCTCCCTGATTCACGAGCGATTCCGAATCTTCGCCTAGCGCTGATTTGAAGCCCGCGCCGCCTTAAAAAGAGAAAGTGGAAATGACAGCGATCTGGAGCTGTGGTCAAAACGTTCGTCGAAGCCCGCTGATGTTTCTAGTGATCTGTGATCTCCCTGATTCACGCGCGATTCCGAATCTTCGCGTAGCGCTGATTTGAAGCACGCGCCACCTTAAAAAGAGGAAGTGGAAATTACAGCGGTCTGGAGCTGCGGTCAAGACGTTCGTCGAAGCCCGCTGATGTTTCTAGTGATCTGTGATCTCCCTGATTCACGCGCGATTCCGAATCTTCGCCTAGCGCTGATTTGAAGCACGCGCCGCCTTAAAAAGAAGAAGTGGAAATGACAGCGATCTGGAGCTGTGGTCAAGACGTTCGTCGAAGCCCGCTGATGTTTCTAGTGATCTGTGATCTCCCTGATTCACGCGCGATTCCGAATCTTCGCCTAGCGCTGATTTGAAGCACGCGCCACCTTAAAAAGAAGAAGTGGAAATGACAGCGATCTGGAGCTGTGGTCAAGACGTTCGTCGAAGCCCGCTGATGTTTCTAGTGATCTGTGATCTCCCTGAATCACGCGAGATTCCGAATCTTCGCCTAGCGCTGATTTGAATTACGTGCCGCCTTTAAAAGAGGAAGTTGAAATGACAGCGATCTGGAGCTGTGGTCAAGACGTTCGTCGAAGCCCGCTGATGTTTCTAGTGATCTACGCGCGATTCCGAATCTTCGCCTAGCGCTGATTTGAAGCACGTGCCGCCCTAAAAAAGGAAGTGGAAATGACAGCGATCTGGAGCTGTCGTCAAGACGTTCGTCGAAGCCCGTTGATGTTTCTTGTGATCTGTGATCTCCCTGATTCACGCGCGATTCCGAATCTTCGCCTAGCGCTGATTTGAAGCACGCGCCGCCTTAAAAAGAGGAAGTAGAAATGACAGCGATCTGGAGCTGTGGTCAAGACGTTCGTCGAAGCCCGCTGATGTTTCTAGTGATCTGTGATCTCCCCGATTCACGCGAGATTCCGAATCATCGCCTAGCGCTGATTTGAATTACGCGCCACCTTAAAAAGAGGAAGTGGAAATTACAGCGGTCTGGAGCTGCGGTCAAGACGTTCGTCGAAGCCCGCTGATGTTTCTAGTGATCTGTGATCTCCCTGATTCACGCGCGATTCCGAATCTTCGCCTAGCGCTGATTTGAAGCACGCGCCGCCTGAAAAAGAAGAAGTGGAAATGACAGCGATTTGGAGCTGTGGTCAAGACGTTCGTCGAAGCCCGCTGATGTTTCTAGTGATCTGTGATCTCTCTGATTCACGCGCGATTCCGAATCTTCGCCTAGCGCTGATTTGAAGCACGCGCCACCTTAAAAAGAAGAAGTGGAAATGACAGCGATCTGGAGCTGTGGTCAAGACGTTCGTCGAAGCCCGCTGATGTTTCTAGTGATCTGTGATCTCCCTGATTCACGCGAGATTCCGAATCTTCGCCTAGCGCTGATTTGAATTACGTGCCGCCTTTAAAAGAGGAAGTTGAAATGACAGCGATCTGGAGCTGTGGTCAAGACGTTCGTCGAAGCCCGCTGATGTTTCTAGTGATCTACGCGCGATTCCGAATCTTCGCCTAGCGCTGATTTGAAGCACGTGCCGCCCTAAAAAAAGGAAGTGGAAATGACAGCGATCTGGAGCTGTCGTCAAGACGTTCGTCGAAGCCCGTTGATGTTTCTAGTGATCTGTGATCTCCCTGATTCACGCGCGATTCCGAATCTTCGCCTAGCGCTGATTTGAAGCACGCGCCGCCTTAAAAAGAGGAAGTAGAAATGACAGCGATCTGGAGCTGTGGTCAAGACGTTCGTCGAAGCCCGCCGATGTTTCTAGTGATCTGTGATCTCCCTGATTCACGCGCGATTCCGAATCTTCGCCTAGCGCTGATTTGAAGCACGCGCCACCTTAAAAAGAAGAAGTGGAAATGACAGCGATCTGGAGCTGTGGTCAAGACGTTCGTCGAAGCCCGCTGATGTTTCTAGTGATCTGTGATCTCCCCGATTCACGCGAGATTCCGAATCATCGCCTAGCGCTGATTTGAATTACGCGCCGCCTTTAAAAGGGGAAGTGGAAATGACAGCGATCTGGAGCTGTGGTCAAGACGTTCGTCGAAGCCCGCTGATGTTTCTAGTGATCTACGCGCGATTCCGAATCTTCGCCTAGCGCTGATTTGAAGCACGCGCCGCCTTAAAAAGAGGAAGTGGAAATGACAGCGATCTGGAGCTGTGGTCAAGACGTTCGTCGAAGCCCGCTGATGTTTCTAGTGATCTACGCGCGATTCCGAATCTTCGCCTAGTGCTGATTTCAAGCAAGTGCCGCCTCAAAAACAGGAAGTGGAAATGACAGCCAACTTGAGCTGTGGTCAAGATGTTCGTCGAAACCCACCGCTTTTTCTTGTGATCTGTGATCTCCGTCATTCATGCGTGATTCCGCATCTTTGCCTAGAGCTGATTTGAAGCACGCGCCGCCTTAAAAAGAGGAAGTGGAAATGACAGCGATCTGGAGCTGTGGTCAAGATGTTCGTCGAAGCCCGCCGCCTTTTCTTGTGATCTGTGATCTCCGTCATTCATGCGTGATTCCGCATCCTTGCCTAGAGCTGATTTAGGCACGCGCCGCCTCAAAGACAGGAAGTGAAAATGACAGCCAATTTGAGCTGTGGTCGAGACGTTCGTCAAAACCCACCGCTTTATCTTGTGATCTGTGATCTCCGTCACTCATGCGTGATTCCGCATCTTTGCCTAGAGCTGATTTGAAGCACGCGCCGCCTTGAAAAGAGGAAGTGGAAATGACAGCGATCTGGAGATGTGGTCAGGACGTTCGTCGAAGCCCGCTGATGTTTCTAGTGATCTGTGATCTCCCTGATTCACGCGCGATTCCGAATCTTCGCCTAGCGCTGATTTGAAGCACGCGCCGCCTTAAAAAGAGGAAGTGGAAATGACAGCGATCTGGAGCTGTGGTCAAGACGTTCGTCGAAGCCCGCTGATGTTTCTAGTGATCTGTGATCTCCCTGATTCACGCGCGATTCCGAATCTTCGCCTAGTGCTGATTTCAAGCACGTGCCGCCTTAAAGAGAGGAAGTGGAAATGACACCGATCTGGAGCTGTGGTCACGACGTTCGTCGAAGCCCGCCGCCTTTTCTTGTGATCTGTGGTCTCCGTCATTCATGCGTGATTCCGCATCCTTGCATCGAGCTGATTTGAAGCACGCGCCACCTTAAAAAGAGGAAGTGGAAATGACAGCGATCTGGAGCTGTGGTTAAGACGTTCGTCGAAGCCCGCTGATGTTTATAGCGATCTGCGCGCGATTCCGAATCTTCGCCTAGCGCTGATTTGAAGCACGCGCCGCCTTAAAAAGAGGAAGTGGAAATGACAGCGATCTGGAGCTTTGGTCAAGGCGTTCGTCGATGCCCGCTGATGTTTCTAGTGATCTGTGATCTCCCTGATTCACGCGCGATTCCGAATCTTCGCCTAGTGCTGATTTCAAGCACGTGCCGCCTTAAAGAGAGGAAGTGGAAATGACACCGATCTGGAGCTGTGGTCACGACGTTCGTCGAAGCCCGCCGCCTTTTCTTGTGATCTGTGGTCTCCGTCATTCATGCGTGATTCCGCATCCTTGCATCGAGCTGATTTGAAGCACGCGCCGCCTCAAAGACAGGAAGTGGAAATGACAGCCACCTTGAGCTGTGGTCAAGACGTTCGTCGAAACCCACCGCTTTTTCTTGTGATCTGTGATCTCCGTCATTCATGCGTGATTCCGCATGCTTGCCTAGAGCTGATTTGAAGCAGGCGCCGCCTCAAAAACAGGAAGTGGAAATGACAGCCAACTTGAGCTGTGGTCAAGACGTTCCTCGAAACCCACCACTTTTTCTTGTGATCGGTGATCTCCGTCATTCATGCGTGATTCCGCATCTTTGCCTAGAGCTGATTTGAAGCACGCGCCGCCTTAAAAAGAGGAAGTGGAAATGACAGCGATCTGGAGCTGTGGTCAAGACGTTCGTCGAAGCCCGCCGCCTTTTCTTGTGATCTGTGATCTCCGTCATTCATGCGTGATTCCGCATCCTTGCCTAGAGCCGATTTGAAGCACGCGCCGCCTCAAAGAGAGGAAGTGGAAATGACAGCCAATTTGAGCTGTGGTCGAGACGTTCGTCAAAACCCACCGCTTTATCTTGTGATCTGTGATCTCCGTCACTCATGCGTGATTCCGCATCTTTGCCTAGAGCTGATTTGAAGCACGCGCCGCCTTAAAAAGAGGAAGTGGAAATGACAGCGATCTGGAGCTGTGGTGAAAACGTTCTTCGAAGCCTGCTGATGTTTCTAGTGATCTGTGATTTCCCTGATTGAGCGCGATTCCGAATCTTCGCCTTGCGCTGATTTGAAGCACGCGCCACCTTAAAAAGAGGAAGTGGAAATTACAGCGATCTGGAGCTGCGGTCAAGACGTTCGTCGTAGCCCGCTGATGTTTCTAGTGATCTGTGATCTCCCTGATTCACGCGCGATTCCGAATCTTCGCCTAGCGCTGATTTGAAGCACGCGCCGCCTTAAAAAGAGAAAGTGGAAATGACAGCGATCTGGAGCTGTGGTCAAAACGTTCGTCGAAGCCCGCTGATGTTTCTAGTGATCTGTGATCTCCCTGATTCACGCGCGATTCCGAATCTTCGCGTAGCGCAGATTTGAAGCACGCGCCACCTTAAAAAGAGGAAGTGGAAATTACAGCGGTCTGGAGCTGCGGTCAAGACGTTCGTCGAAGCCCGCTGATGTTTCTAGTGATCTGTGATCTCCCTGATTCACGCGCGATTCCGAATCTTCGCCTAGCGCTGATTTGAAGCACGCGCCACCTTAAAAAGAAGAAGTGGAAATGACAGCGATCTGCAGCTGTGGTCAAGACGTTCGTCGAAGCCCGCTGATGTTTCTAGTGATCTGTGATCTCCCTGATTCACGCGAGATTCCGAATCTTCGCCTAGCGCTGATTTGAATTACGTGCCGCCTTTAAAAGAGGAAGTTGAAATGACAGCGATCTGGAGCTGTGGTCAAGACGTTCGTCGAAGCCCGCTGATGTTTCTAGTGATCTATGCGCGATTCCGAATCTTCGCCTAGCGCTGATTTGAAGCACGTGCCGCCCTAAAAAAAGGAAGTGGAAATGACAGCGATCTGGAGCTGTCGTCAAGACGTTCGTCGAAGCCCGTTGATGTTTCTAGTGATCTGTGATCTCCCTGATTCACGCGCGATTCCGAATCTTCGCCTAGCGCTGATTTGAAGCACGCGCCGCCTTAAAAAGAGGAAGTAGAAATGACAGCGATCTGGAGCTGTGGTCAAGACGTTCGTCGAAGCCCGCTGATGTTTCTAGTGATCTACGCGCGATTCCGAATCTTCGCCTAGCGCTGATTTGAAGCACGCGCCGCCTTAAAAAGAGGAAGTGGAAATGACAGCGATCTGGAGCTGTGGTCAAGACGTTCGTCGAAGCCCGCTGATGTTTCTAGTGATCTACGCGCGATTCCGAATCTTCGCCTAGTGCTGATTTCAAGCAAGTGCCGCCTCAAAAACAGGAAGTGGAAATGACAGCCAACTTGAGCTGTGGTCAAGATGTTCGTCGAAACCCACCGCTTTTTCTTGTGATCTGTGATCTCCGTCATTCATGCGTGATTCCGCATCTTTGCCTAGAGCTGATTTGAAGCACGCGCCGCCTTAAAAAGAGGAAGTGGAAATGACAGCGATCTGGAGCTGTGGTCAAGACGTTCGTCGAAACCCGCCGCCTTTTCTTGTGATCTGTGATCTCCGTCATTCATGCGTGATTCCGCATCCTTGCCTAGAGCTGATTTAGGCACGCGCCGCCTCAAAGACAGGAAGTGAAAATGACAGCCAATTTGAGCTGTGGTCGAGACGTTCGTCGAAACCCACCGCTTTATCTTGTGATCTGTGATCTCCGTCACTCATGCGTGATTCCGCATCTTTGCCTAGAGCTGATTTGAAGCACGCGCCGCCTTGAAAAGAGGAAGTGGAAATGACAGCGATCTGGAGCTGTGGTCAGGACGTTCGTCGAAGCCCGCTGATGTTTCTAGTGATCTGTGATCTCCCTGATTCACGCGCGATTCCGAATCTTCGCCTAGCGCTGATTTGAAGCACGCGCCGCCTTAAAAAGAGGAAGTGGAAATGACAGCGATCTGGAGCTGTGGTCAAGACGTTCGTCGAAGCCCGCTGATGTTTCTAGTGATCTGTGATCTCCCTGATTCACGCGCGATTCCGAATCTTCGCCTAGCGCTGATTTGAAGCATGCGCCACCTTAAAAAGAGGAAGTGGAAATGACAGCGATCTGGAGCTGTGGTTAAGACGTTCGTCGAAGCCCGCTGATGTTTATAGCGATCTGCGCGCGATTCCGAATCTTCGCCTAGCGCTGATTTGAAGCACGCGCCGCCTTAAAAAGAGGAAGTGGAAATGACAGCGATCTGGAGCTTTGGTCAAGGCGTTCGTCGAAGCCCGCTGATGTTTCTAGTGATCTGTGATCTCCCTGATTCACGCGCGATTCCGAATCTTCGCCTAGTGCTGATTTGAAGCACGCGCCGCCCTAAAAAAAAGAAGTGGAAATGACAGCGATCTTGAGCTGTGGTCAAGACGTTCGTCGAAGCCCGCTGATGTTTGTAGTGATCTACGCGTGATTCTGAATCGTCGCCTAGCGCTTATTTGAAGCACGCGCCGCCATAAAAAATTACCTGGAAATGACAGCGATCTGTCGCTGTGGTCGAGACGTTCGTCGGAGCCCGCTGATGTTTCTAGTGATCTACGCGCGATTCAGAATCTTCGCCTAGCGTTGATTTGAAGCCCGCGCCGCCCTAAAAAAAAGGAACTGGAAATGACAGCGATCTGGAATTTAGGTCACGACGTTCGTCGAAGCCCGCCGCCTTTTCTTGTGATCTGTGGTCTCCGTCATTCATGCGTGATTCCGCATCCTTGCATAGAGCTGATTTGAAGCACGCGCCGCCTCAAAGACAGGAAGTGGAAATGACAGCCACCTTGAGCTGTGCTCAAGACGTTCGTCGAAACCCACCGCTTTTTCTTGTGATCTGTGATCTCCGTCATTCATGCGTGATTCCGCATCCTTGCCTAGAGCTGATTTGAAGCAGGCGCCGCCTCAAAAACAGGAAGTGGAAATGACAGCCAACTTGAGCTGTGGTCAAGACGTTCCTCGAAACCCACCGCTTTTTTTTGTGATCGGTGATCTCCGTCATTCATGCGTGATTCCGCATCTTTGCCTAGAGCTGATTTGAAGCACGCGCCGCCTTAAAAAGCGGAAGTGGAAATGACAGCGATCTGGAGCTGTGGTCAAGACGTTCGTCGAAGCCCGCCGCCTTTTCTTGTGATCTGTGATCTCCGTCATTCATGCGTGATTCCGCATCCTTGCCTAGAGCCGATTTGAAGCACGCGCCGCCTCAAAGACAGGAAGTGGAAATGACAGCCAATTTGAGCTGTGGTCGAGACGTTCGTCAAAACCCACCGCTTTATCTTGTGATCTGTGATCTCCGTCACTCATGCGTGATTCCGCATCTTTGCCTAGAGCTGATTTGAAGCACGCGCCGCCTTGAAAAGAGGAAGTGGAAATGACAGCGATCTGGAGCTGTGGTCAGGACGTTCGTCGAAGCCCGCTGATGTTTCTAGTGATCTGTGATCTCCCTGATTCACGCGCGATTCCGAATCTTCGCCTAGCGCTGATTTGAAGCACGCGCCGCCTTAAAAAGAGGAAGTGGAAATGACAGCGATCTGGAGCTGTGGTCAAGACGTTCGTCGAAGCCCGCTGATGTTTCTAGTGATCTGTGATCTCCCTGATTCACGCGCGATTCCGAATCTTCGCCTAGCGCTGATTTGAAGCATGCGCCACCTTAAAAAGAGGAAGTGGAAATGACAGCGATCTGGAGCTGTGGTTAAGACGTTCGTCGAAGCCCGCTGATGTTTATAGCGATCTGCGCGCGATTCCGAATCTTCGCCTAGCGCTGATTTGAAGCACGCGCCGCCTTAAAAAGAGGAAGTGGAAATGACAGCGATCTGGAGCTTTGGTCAAGGCGTTCGTCGAAGCCCGCTGATGTTTCTAGTGATCTGTGATCTCCCTGATTCACGCGCGATTCCGAATCTTCGCCTAGTGCTGATTTGAAGCACGCGCCGCCCTAAAAAAAAGAAGTGGAAATGACAGCGATCTTGAGCTGTGGTCAAGACGTTCGTCGAAGCCCGCTGATGTTTGTAGTGATCTACGCGTGATTCTGAATCGTCGCCTAGCGCTTATTTGAAGCACGCGCCGCCATAAAAAATTACCTGGAAATGACAGCGATCTGTCGCTGTGGTCGAGACGTTCGTCGGAGCCCGCTGATGTTTCTAGTGATCTACGCGCGATTCAGAATCTTCGCCTAGCGTTGATTTGAAGCCCGCGCCGCCCTAAAAAAAAGGAACTGGAAATGACAGCGATCTGGAATTGTGGTCACGACGTTCGTCGAAGCCCGCCGCCTTTTCTTGTGATCTGTGGTCTCCGTCATTCATGCGTGATTCCGCATCCTTGCATAGAGCTGATTTGAAGCACGCGCCGCCTCAAAGACAGGAAGTGGAAATGACAGCCACCTTGAGCTGTGCTCAAGACGTTCGTCGAAACCCACCGCTTTTTCTTGTGATCTGTGATCTCCGTCATTCATGCGTGATTCCGCATCCTTGCCTAGAGCTGATTTGAAGCAGGCGCCGCCTCAAAAACAGGAAGTGGAAATGACAGCCAACTTGAGCTGTGGTCAAGACGTTCCTCGAAACCCACCGCTTTTTTTTGTGATCGGTGATCTCCGTCATTCATGCGTGATTCCGCATCTTTGCCTAGAGCTGATTTGAAGCACGCGCCGCCTTAAAAAGCGGAAGTGGAAATGACAGCGATCTGGAGCTGTGGTCAAGACGTTCGTCGAAGCCCGCCGCCTTTTCTTGTGATCTGTGATCTCCGTCATTCATGCGTGATTCCGCATCCTTGCCTAGAGCCGATTTGAAGCACGCGCCGCCTCAAAGACAGGAAGTGGAAATGACAGCCAATTTGAGCTGTGGTCGAGACGTTCGTCAAAACCCACCGCTTTATCTTGTGATCTGTGATCTCCGTCACTCATGCGTGATTCCGCATCTTTGCCTAGAGCTGATTTGAAGCACGCGCCGCCTTAAAAAGAGGAAGTGGAAATGACAGCGATCTGGAGCTGTGGTCAAAACGTTCGTCGAAGCCTGCTGATGTTTCTAGTGATCTGTGATCTCCCTGATTGAGCGCGATTCCGAATCTTCGCCTTGCGCTGATTTGAAGCACGCGCCACCTTAAAAAGAGGAAGTGGAAATTACAGCGGTCTGGAGCTGCGGTCAAGACGTTCGTCGAAGCCCGCTGATGTTTCTAGTGATCTGTGATCTCCCTGATTCACGCGAGATTCCGAATCTTCGCCTAGTGCTGATTTGGATTACGCGCCGCCTTAAAAAGAGAAAGTGGAAATGACAGCGATCTGGAGCTGTGGTCAAGACGTTCGTCGAAGCCCGCTGATGTTTCTAGTGATCTGTGATCTCCCTGATTCACGCGCGATTCCGAATCTTCGCCTAGCGCTGATTTGAAGCACGCGCCGCCTTAAATAGAGGAAGTGGAAATTACAGCGGTCTGGAGCTGCGGTCAAGACGTTCGTCGAAGCCCGCTGATGTTTCTAGTGATCTGTGATCTCCCTGATTCACGCGCGATTCCGAATCTTCGCCTAGCGCTGATTTGAAGCACGCGCTGCCTTAAAAAGAAGAAGTGGAAATGAGAGCGATCTGGAGCTGTGGTCAAGACGTTCGTCGAAGCCCGCTGATGTTTCTAGTGATCTGTGATCTCCCTGATTCACGCGCGATTCCGAATCTTCGCCTAGCGCTGATTTGAAGCACGCGCCACCTTAAAAAGAAGAAGTGGAAATGACAGCGATCTGGAGCTGTGGTCAAGACGTTCGTCAAAGCCCGCTGATGTTTCTAGTGATCTGTGATCTCCCTGATTCACGCGAGATTCCGAATCTTCGCCTAGCGCTGATTTGAATTACGTGCCGCCTTTAAAAGAGGAAGTTGAAATGACAGCGATCTGGAGCTGTGGTCAAGACGTTCGTCGAAGCCCGCTGATGTTTCTAGTGATCTACGCGCGATTCCGAATCTTCGCCTAGCGCTGATTTGAAGCACGTGCCGCCCCAAAAAAAGGAAGTGGAAATGACAGCGATCTGGAGCTGTCCTCGAGACGTTCGTCGAAGCCCGCAGATGTTTCTAGTGATCTGTGATCTCCCTGATTCACGCGCGATTCCGAATCTTCGCCTAGCGCTGATTTGAAGCACGCGCCGCCTTTAAAAGAGGAAGTGGTAATGACAGCGATCTTGAGCTGTGGTCAAGACGTTCGTCGAAGCCCGCTGATGTTTCTAGTGATCTACGCGCGATTCTGAATCGTCGCCTAGCGCTTATTTGAAGCACGCGCCGCCATAAAAAAATTAACTGGAAATGACAGCGATCTGTCGCTGTGGTCGAGACGTTCGTCGAAGCCCGCTGATGTTTCTAGTGATCTACGCGCGATTCAGAATCTTCGCCTTGCGTTTATTTGAAGCCCGCGCCGCCCTAAAAAAGGAAGTGGAAATGACAGCCATCTGGAATTGTGGTCAAGACGTTCGTGGAAGCCCGCTGATGTTTCTAGTGATCTGTGATCTCCCTGATTCACGCGCGATTCCGAATCTTCGCCTAGCGCTAATTTGAAGCACGCGCCGCCTTAAAAAGAGGAAGTGGAAATTACAGCGATCTGGAGCTGTGGTCAAGACGTTCGTCGAAGCCCGCTGATGTTTCTAGTGATCTACGCGCGATTCCGAATCTTCGCCTAGTGCTGATTTCAAGCACGTGCCGCCTCAAAAACAGGAAGTGGAAATGACAGCCAACTTGAGCTGTGGTCAAGACGTTCGTCGAAACCCACCGCTTTTTCTTGTGATCTGTGATCTCCGTCATTCATGCGTGATTCCGCATCTTTGCCTAGAGCTGATTTGAAGCACGCGCCGCCTTGAAAAGAGGAAGTGGAAATGACAGCGATCTTGAGCTCTGGTCAAGACGTTCGTCGAAGCCCGCCGCCTTTTCTTGTGATCTGTGATCTCCGGTATTCATGCGTGATTCCGCATCCTTGCCTAGAGCTGATTTGAAGCACGCGCCGCCTCAAAGACAGGAAGTGAAAATGACAGCCAATTTGAGCTGTGGTCGAGACGTTCGTCGAAACCCACCGCTTTATCTTGTGATCTGTGATCTCCGTCACTCATGCGTGATTCCGCATCTTTGCCTAGAGCTGATTTGAAGCACGCGCCGCCTTGAAAAGAGGAAGTGGAAATGACAGCGATCTGGAGCTGTGGTCAAAACGTTCGTCGAAGCCCGCTGATGTTTCTAGTGATCTGTGATCTCCCTGATTGAGCGCGATTCCGAATCTTCGGCTAGCGCTGATTTGAAGCACGCGCCACCTTAAAAAGAGAAAGTGGAAATGACAGCGATCTGGAGCTGTGGTCAAGACGTTCGTCGAAGCCCGCTGATGTTTCTAGTGATCTGTGATCTCCCTGATTCACGCGCGATTCCGAATCTTCGCCTAGCGCTGATTTGAAGCACGCGCCGCCTTAAAAAGAGGAAGTGGAAATTACAGCGGTCTGGAGCTGTGGTCAAGACGTTCGTCGAAGCCCGCTGATGTTTCTAGTGATCTGTGATCTCCCTGATTCACGCGCGATTACGAATCTTCGCCTAGCGCTGATTTGAAGCACGCGCCGCCTTAAAGAGAGAAAGTGGAAATGACAGCGATCTGGAGCTGTGGTCAAGACGTTCGTCGAAGCCCGCTGATGTTTCTAGTGATCTGTGATCTCCCTGATTCACGCGCGATTCCGAATCTTCGCCTAGCGCTGATTTGAAGCACGCGCCGCATTAAAAAGAAGAAGTGGAAATGACAGCGATCTGGAGCTGTGGTCAAGACGTTCGTCGAAGCCCACTGATGTTTCTAGTGATCTGTGATCTCCCTGATTCACGCGCGATTCCGAATCTTCGCCTAGCGCTGATTTGAAGCACGCGCCACCTTAAAAAGAGAAAGTGGAAATGACAGCGATCTGGAGCTGTGGTCAAGACGTTCGTCGAAGCCCGCTGATGTTTCTAGTGATCTGTGATCTCCCTGATTCACGCGAGATTCCGACTCTTCGCCTAGCGCTGATTTGAATTACGTGCCGCCTTTAAAAGAGGAAGTGGAAATGACAGCGATCTGGAGCTGTGGTCAAGACGTTCGTCGAAGCTCGCTGATGTTTCTAGTGATCTACGCGCGATTCCGAATCTTCGCCTAGCGCTGATTTGAAGCACGTGCCGCCCTAAAAAAAGGAAGTGGAAATGACAGCGATCTGGAGCTGTCGTCAAGACGTTCGTCGAAGCCCGCTGATGTTTCTAGTGCTCTGTGATCTCCCTGATTCACGCGCGATTCCGAATCTTCGCCTAGCGCTGATTTGAAGCACGCGCCGCCTTAAAAAGAGGAAGTAGAAATGACAGCAATCTGGAGCTGTGGTCAAGACGTTCGTCGAAGCCCGCTGATGTTTCTAGTGATCTGTGATCTCCCTGATTCACGCGCGATTCCGAATCTTCGCCTAGCGCTGATTGGAAGCACGCGCCACCTTAAAAAGAGGAAGTGGAAATGACAGCGATCTGGAGCTGTGGTTAAGACGTTCGTCGAAGCCCGCTGATGTTTATAGCGATCTGCGCGCGATTCCGAATCTTCGCCTAGCGCTGATTTGAAGCACGCGCCGCCTTAAAAAGAGGAAGTGGAAATGACAGCGATCTGGAGCTTTGGTCAAGACGTTCGTCGAAGCCCGCTGATGTTTCTAGAGATCTGTGATCTCCCTGATTCATGCGCGATTCCGAATCTTCGCCTAGCGCTGATTGGAAGCACGCGCCACCTTAAAAAGAGGAAGTGGAAATGACAGCGATCTGGAGCTGTGGTTAAGACGTTCGTCGAAGCCCGCTGATGTTTATAGCGATCTGCGCGCGATTCCGAATCTTCGCCTAGCGCTGATTTGAAGCACGCGCCGCCTTAAAAAGAGGAAGTGGAAATGACAGCGATCTGGAGCTTTGGTCAAGACGTTCGTCGAAGCCTGCTGATGTTTCTAGTGATCTGTGATCTCCCTGATTCACGCGCGATTCCGAATCTTCGCCTAGTGCTGATTTCAAGCGCGTGCCGCCTTAAAGAGAGGAAGTGGAAATGACACCGATCTGGAGCTGTGGTCAAGACGTTCGTCGAAGCCCGCCGCCTTTTCTTGTGATCTGTGATCTCCGTCATTCATGCATGATTCCGCATCCTTGCCTAGAGCTGATTTGAAGCACGCGCCGCCTCAAAGACAGGAAGTGGAAATGACAGCCACCTTGAGCTGTGGTCAAGACGTTCGTCGAAACCCACCGCTTTTTCTTGTGATCTGTGATCTCCGTCATTCATGCGTGATTCCGCATCTTTGCCTAGAGCTGATTTGAAGCACGCGCCGCCTTAAAAAGAGGAAGTGGAAATGACAGCGATCTGGAGTTGTGGTCAAGACGTTCGTCGAAGCCCGCCGCCTTTTCTTGTGATCTGTGATCTCCGTCATTCATGCATGATTCCGCATCCTTGCCTAGAGCTGATTTGAAGCACGCGCCGCCTCAAAGACAGGAAGTGGAAATGACAGCCACCTTGAGCTGTGGTCAAGACGTTCGTCGAAACCCACCGCTTTATCTTGTGATCTGTGATCTCCGTCACTCATGCGTGATGCCGCATCTTTGCCTAGAGCTAATTTGAAGCACGCGCCGCCTTAAAAAGAGGAAGTGGAAATGACAGCGATCTGGAGCTGTGGTCAAAACGTTCGTCGAAGCCCGCTGATGTTTCTAGTGATCTGTGATCTCCCTGATTGAGCGCGATTCCGAATCTTCGCCTAGCGCTGATTTGAAGCACGCGCCACCTTAAAAAGAGGAAGTGGAAATTACAGCGGTCTGGAGCTGCGGTCAAGACGTTCGTCGAAGCCCGCTGATGTTTCTAGCGATCTGTGATCTCCCTGATTCACGCGAGATTCCGAATCTTCGCCTAGCGCTGATTTGAATTACGCGCCACCTTAAAAAGAGGAAGTGGAAATGACAGCGATCTGGAGCTGTGGTTAAGACGTTCGTCGAAGCCCGCTGATGTTTATAGCGATCTGCGCGCGATTCCGAATCTTCGCCTAGCGCTGATTTGAAGCACGCGCCGCCTTAAAAAGAGGAAGTGGAAATGACAGCGATCTGGAGCTTTGGTCAAGACGTTCGTCGAAGCCCGCTGATGTTTCTAGAGATCTGTGATCTCCCTGATTCATGCGCGATTCCGAATCTTCGCCTAGCGCTGATTTGAAGCACCCGCCGCCTTAAAAAGAGAAAGTGGAAATGACAGCGATCTGGAGCTGTGGTCAAGACGTTCGTCGAAGCCCGCTGATGTATCTAGTGATCTGTGATCTCCCTGATTCACGCGCGATTCCGAATCTTCGCCTAGCGCTGATTTGAAGCACGCGCCACCTTAAAAAGAGGAAGTGGAAATTACAGCGGTCTGGAGCTGCGGTCAAGACGTTCGTCGAAGCCCGCTGATGTTTCTAGTGATCTGTGATCTCCCTGATTCACGCGCGATTCCGAATCTTCGCCTAGCGCTGATTTGAAGCACGCGCCACCTTAAAAAGAGAAAGTGGAAATGACAGCGATCTGGAGCTGTGGTCAAGACGTTCGTCGAAGCCCGCTGATGTTTCTAGTGATCTGTGATCTCCCTGATTCACGCGAGATTCCGAATCTTCGCCTAGCGCTGATTTGAATTACGTGCCGCCTTTAAAAGAGGAAGTGGAAATGACAGCGATCTGGAGCTGTGGTCAAGACGTTCGTCGAAGCTCGCTGATGTTTCTAGTGATCTACGCGCGATTCCGAATCTTCGCCTAGCGCTGATTTGAAGCACGTGCTGCCCTAAAAAAAGGAAGTGGAAATGACAGCGATCTGGAGCTGTCGTCAAGACGTTCGTCGAAGCCCGCTGATGTTTCTAGTGATCTGTGATCTCCCTGATTCACGGGCGATTCCGAATCTTCGCCTAGCGCTAATTTGAAGCACGCGCCGCCTTAAAAAGAGGAAGGGGAAATGACAGCGATCTGGAGCTGTGGTCAAGACGTTCGTCGAAGCCCGCTGATGTTTCTAGTGATCTGTGATCTCCCTGATTCACGCGCGATTCCGAATCTTCGCCTAGCGCTGATTGGAAGCACGCGCCACCTTAAAAAGAGGAAGTGGAAATGACAGCGATCTGGAGCTGTGGTTAAGACGTTCGTCGAAGCCCGCTGATGTTTATAGCGATCTGCGCGCGATTCCGAATCTTCGCCTAGCGCTGATTTGAAGCACGCGCCGCCTTAAAAAGAGGAAGTGGAAATGACAGCGATCTGGAGCTTTGGTCAAGACGTTCGTCGAAGCCCGCTGATGTTTCTAGAGATCTGTGATCTCCCTGATTCATGCGCGATTCCGAATCTTCGCCTAGCGCTGATTGGAAGCACGCGCCACCTTAAAAAGAGGAAGTGGAAATGACAGCGATCTGGAGCTGTGGTTAAGACGTTCGTCGAAGCCCGCTGATGTTTATAGCGATCTGCGCGCGATTCCGAATCTTCGCCTAGCGCTGATTTGAAGCACGCGCCGCCTTAAAAAGAGGAAGTGGAAATGACAGCGATCTGGAGCTTTGGTCAAGACGTTCGTCGAAGCCTGCTGATGTTTCTAGTGATCTGTGATCTCCCTGATTCACGCGCGATTCCGAATCTTCGCCTAGTGCTGATTTCAAGCGCGTGCCGCCTTAAAGAGAGGAAGTGGAAATGACACCGATCTGGAGCTGTGGTCAAGACGTTCGTCGAAGCCCGCCGCCTTTTCTTGTGATCTGTGATCTCCGTCATTCATGCATGATTCCGCATCCTTGCCTAGAGCTGATTTGAAGCACGCGCCGCCTCAAAGACAGGAAGTGGAAATGACAGCCACCTTGAGCTGTGGTCAAGACGTTCGTCGAAACCCACCGCTTTTTCTTGTGATCTGTGATCTCCGTCATTCATGCGTGATTCCGCATCTTTGCCTGGAGCTGATTTGAAGCACGCGCCGCCTTAAAAAGAGGAAGTGGAAATGACAGCGATCTGGAGTTGTGGTCAAGACGTTCGTCGAAGCCCGCCGCCTTTTCTTGTGATCTGTGATCTCCGTCATTCATGCGTGATTCCGCATCCTTGCCTAGAGCTGATTTGAAGCACGCGCCGCCTCAAAGACAGGAAGTGGAAATGACAGCCAATTTGAGCTGTGGTCGAGACGTTCGTCGAAACCCACCGCTTTATCTTGTGATCTGTGATCTCCGTCACTCATGCGTGATGCCGCATCTTTGCCTAGAGCTAATTTGAAGCACGCGCCGCCTTAAAAAGAGGAAGTGGAAATGACAGCGATCTGGAGCTGCGGTCAAGACGTTCGTCGAAGCCCGCTGATGTTTCTAGCGATCTGTGATCTCCCTGATTCACGCGAGATTCCGAATCTTCGCCTAGCGCTGATTTGAATTACGCGCCACCTTAAAAAGAGGAAGTGGAAATGACAGCGATCTGGAGCTGTGGTTAAGACGTTCGTCGAAGCCCGCTGATGTTTCTAGTGATCTGTGATCTCCCTGATTGAGCGCGATTCCGAATCTTCGCCTAGCGCTGATTTGAAGCACGCGCCACCTTAAAAAGAGGAAGTGGAAATTACAGCGGTCTGGAGCTGCGGTCAAGACGTTCGTCGAAGCCCGCTGATGTTTCTAGCGATCTGTGATCTCCCTGATTCACGCGAGATTCCGAATCTTCGCCTAGCGCTGATTTGAATTACGCGCCACCTTAAAAAGAGGAAGTGGAAATGACAGCGATCTGGAGCTGTGGTTAAGACGTTCGTCGAAGCCCGCTGATGTTTATAGCGATCTGCGCGCGATTCCGAATCTTCGCCTAGCGCTGATTTGAAGCACGCGCCGCCTTAAAGAGAGAAAGTGGAAATGACAGCGATCTGGAGCTGTGGTCAAGACGTTCGTCGAAGCCCGCTGATGTTTCTAGTGATCTGTGATCTCCCTGATTCACGCGCGATTCCGAATCTTCGCCTAGCGCTGATTTGAAGCACGCGCCGCATTAAAAAGAAGAAGTGGAAATGACAGCGATCTGGAGCTGTGGTCAAGACGTTCGTCGAAGCCCACTGATGTTTCTAGTGATCTGTGATCTCCCTGATTCACGCGCGATTCCGAATCTTCGCCTAGCGCTGATTTGAAGCACGCGCCACCTTAAAAAGAGAAAGTGGAAATGACAGCGATCTGGAGCTGTGGTCAAGACGTTCGTCGAAGCCCGCTGATGTTTCTAGTGATCTGTGATCTCCCTGATTCACGCGAGATTCCGACTCTTCGCCTAGCGCTGATTTGAATTACGTGCCGCCTTTAAAAGAGGAAGTGGAAATGACAGCGATCTGGAGCTGTGGTCAAGACGTTCGTCGAAGCTCGCTGATGTTTCTAGTGATCTACGCGCGATTCCGAATCTTCGCCTAGCGCTGATTTGAAGCACGTGCCGCCCTAAAAAAAGGAAGTGGAAATGACAGCGATCTGGAGCTGTCGTCAAGACGTTCGTCGAAGCCCGCTGATGTTTCTAGTGATCTGTGATCTCCCTGATTCACGCGCGATTCCGAATCTTCGCCTAGCGCTGATTTGAAGCACGCGCCGCCTTAAAAAGAGGAAGTAGAAATGACAGCAATCTGGAGCTGTGGTCAAGACGTTCGTCGAAGCCCGCTGATGTTTCTAGTGATCTGTGATCTCCCTGATTCACGCGCGATTCCGAATCTTCGCCTAGCGCTGATTGGAAGCACGCGCCACCTTAAAAAGAGGAAGTGGAAATGACAGCGATCTGGAGCTGTGGTTAAGACGTTCGTCGAAGCCCGCTGATGTTTATAGCGATCTGCGCGCGATTCCGAATCTTCGCCTAGCGCTGATTTGAAGCACGCGCCGCCTTAAAAAGAGGAAGTGGAAATGACAGCGATCTGGAGCTTTGGTCAAGACGTTCGTCGAAGCCCGCTGATGTTTCTAGAGATCTGTGATCTCCCTGATTCATGCGCGATTCCGAATCTTCGCCTAGCGCTGATTGGAAGCACGCGCCACCTTAAAAAGAGGAAGTGGAAATGACAGCGATCTGGAGCTGTGGTTAAGACGTTCGTCGAAGCCCGCTGATGTTTATAGCGATCTGCGCGCGATTCCGAATCTTCGCCTAGCGCTGATTTGAAGCACGCGCCGCCTTAAAAAGAGGAAGTGGAAATGACAGCGATCTGGAGCTTTGGTCAAGACGTTCGTCGAAGCCTGCTGATGTTTCTAGTGATCTGTGATCTCCCTGATTCACGCGCGATTCCGAATCTTCGCCTAGTGCTGATTTCAAGCGCGTGCCGCCTTAAAGAGAGGAAGTGGAAATGACACCGATCTGGAGCTGTGGTCAAGACGTTCGTCGAAGCCCGCCGCCTTTTCTTGTGATCTGTGATCTCCGTCATTCATGCATGATTCCGCATCCTTGCCTAGAGCTGATTTGAAGCACGCGCCGCCTCAAAGACAGGAAGTGGAAATGACAGCCACCTTGAGCTGTGGTCAAGACGTTCGTCGAAACCCACCGCTTTTTCTTGTGATCTGTGATCTCCGTCATTCATGCGTGATTCCGCATCTTTGCCTAGAGCTGATTTGAAGCACGCGCCGCCTTAAAAAGAGGAAGTGGAAATGACAGCGATCTGGAGTTGTGGTCAAGACGTTCGTCGAAGCCCGCCGCCTTTTCTTGTGATCTGTGATCTCCGTCATTCATGCATGATTCCGCATCCTTGCCTAGAGCTGATTTGAAGCACGCGCCGCCTCAAAGACAGGAAGTGGAAATGACAGCCACCTTGAGCTGTGGTCAAGACGTTCGTCGAAACCCACCGCTTTATCTTGTGATCTGTGATCTCCGTCACTCATGCGTGATGCCGCATCTTTGCCTAGAGCTAATTTGAAGCACGCGCCGCCTTAAAAAGAGGAAGTGGAAATGACAGCGATCTGGAGCTGTGGTCAAAACGTTCGTCGAAGCCCGCTGATGTTTCTAGTGATCTGTGATCTCCCTGATTGAGCGCGATTCCGAATCTTCGCCTAGCGCTGATTTGAAGCACGCGCCACCTTAAAAAGAGGAAGTGGAAATTACAGCGGTCTGGAGCTGCGGTCAAGACGTTCGTCGAAGCCCGCTGATGTTTCTAGCGATCTGTGATCTCCCTGATTCACGCGAGATTCCGAATCTTCGCCTAGCGCTGATTTGAATTACACGCCACCTTAAAAAGAGGAAGTGGAAATGACAGCGATCTGGAGCTGTGGTTAAGACGTTCGTCGAAGCCCGCTGATGTTTATAGCGATCTGCGCGCGATTCCGAATCTTCGCCTAGCGCTGATTTGAAGCACGCGCCGCCTTAAAAAGAGGAAGTGGAAATGACAGCGATCTGGAGCTTTGGTCAAGACGTTCGTCGAAGCCCGCTGATGTTTCTAGAGATCTGTGATCTCCCTGATTCATGCGCGATTCCGAATCTTCGCCTAGCGCTGATTTGAAGCACCCGCCGCCTTAAAAAGAGAAAGTGGAAATGACAGCGATCTGGAGCTGTGGTCAAGACGTTCGTCGAAGCCCGCTGATGTATCTAGTGATCTGTGATCTCCCTGATTCACGCGCGATTCCGAATCTTCGCCTAGCGCTGATTTGAAGCACGTGCCACCTTAAAAAGAGGAAGTGGAAATTACAGCGGTCTGGAGCTGCGGTCAAGACGTTCGTCGAAGCCCGCTGATGTTTCTAGTGATCTGTGATCTCCCTGATTCACGCGCGATTCCGAATCTTCGCCTAGCGCTGATTTGAAGCACGCGCCACCTTAAAAAGAGAAAGTGGAAATGACAGCGATCTGGAGCTGTGGTCAAGACGTTCGTCGAAGCCCGCTGATGTTTCTAGTGATCTGTGATCTCCCTGATTCACGCGAGATTCCGAATCTTCGCCTAGCGCTGATTTGAATTACGTGCCGCCTTTAAAAGAGGAAGTGGAAATGACAGCGATCTGGAGCTGTGGTCAAGACGTTCGTCGAAGCTCGCTGATGTTTCTAGTGATCTACGCGCGATTCCGAATCTTCGCCTAGCGCTGATTTGAAGCACGTGCTGCCCTAAAAAAAGGAAGTGGAAATGACAGCGATCTGGAGCTGTCGTCAAGACGTTCGTCGAAGCCCGCTGATGTTTCTAGTGATCTGTGATCTCCCTGATTCACGCGCGATTCCGAATCTTCGCCTAGCGCTAATTTGAAGCACGCGCCGCCTTAAAAAGAGGAAGGGGAAATGACAGCGATCTGGAGCTGTGGTCAAGACGTTCGTCGAAGCCCGCTGATGTTTCTAGTGATCTGTGATCTCCCTGATTCACGCGCGATTCCGAATCTTCGCCTAGCGCTGATTGGAAGCACGCGCCACCTTAAAAAGAGGAAGTGGAAATGACAGCGATCTGGAGCTGTGGTTAAGACGTTCGTCGAAGCCCGCTGATGTTTATAGCGATCTGCGCGCGATTCCGAATCTTCGCCTAGCGCTGATTTGAAGCACGCGCCGCCTTAAAAAGAGGAAGTGGAAATGACAGCGATCTGGAGCTTTGGTCAAGACGTTCGTCGAAGCCCGCTGATGTTTCTAGAGATCTGTGATCTCCCTGATTCATGCGCGATTCCGAATCTTCGCCTAGCGCTGATTGGAAGCACGCGCCACCTTAAAAAGAGGAAGTGGAAATGACAGCGATCTGGAGCTGTGGTTAAGACGTTCGTCGAAGCCCGCTGATGTTTATAGCGATCTGCGCGCGATTCCGAATCTTCGCCTAGCGCTGATTTGAAGCACGCGCCGCCTTAAAAAGAGGAAGTGGAAATGACAGCGATCTGGAGCTTTGGTCAAGACGTTCGTCGAAGCCTGCTGATGTTTCTAGTGATCTGTGATCTCCCTGATTCACGCGCGATTCCGAATCTTCGCCTAGTGCTGATTTCAAGCGCGTGCCGCCTTAAAGAGAGGAAGTGGAAATGACACCGATCTGGAGCTGTGGTCAAGACGTTCGTCGAAGCCCGCCGCCTTTTCTTGTGATCTGTGATCTCCGTCATTCATGCATGATTCCGCATCCTTGCCTAGAGCTGATTTGAAGCACGCGCCGCCTCAAAGACAGGAAGTGGAAATGACAGCCACCTTGAGCTGTGGTCAAGACGTTCGTCGAAACCCACCGCTTTTTCTTGTGATCTGTGATCTCCGTCATTCATGCGTGATTCCGCATCTTTGCCTGGAGCTGATTTGAAGCACGCGCCGCCTTAAAAAGAGGAAGTGGAAATGACAGCGATCTGGAGTTGTGGTCAAGACGTTCGTCGAAGCCCGCCGCCTTTTCTTGTGATCTGTGATCTCCGTCATTCATGCGTGATTCCGCATCCTTGCCTAGAGCTGATTTGAAGCACGCGCCGCCTCAAAGACAGGAAGTGGAAATGACAGCCAATTTGAGCTGTGGTCGAGACGTTCGTCGAAACCCACCGCTTTATCTTGTGATCTGTGATCTCCGTCACTCATGCGTGATGCCGCATCTTTGCCTAGAGCTAATTTGAAGCACGCGCCGCCTTAAAAAGAGGAAGTGGAAATGACAGCGATCTGGAGCTGCGGTCAAGACGTTCGTCGAAGCCCGCTGATGTTTCTAGCGATCTGTGATCTCCCTGATTCACGCGAGATTCCGAATCTTCGCCTAGCGCTGATTTGAATTACGCGCCACCTTAAAAAGAGGAAGTGGAAATGACAGCGATCTGGAGCTGTGGTTAAGACGTTCGTCGAAGCCCGCTGATGTTTCTAGTGATCTGTGATCTCCCTGATTGAGCGCGATTCCGAATCTTCGCCTAGCGCTGATTTGAAGCACGCGCCACCTTAAAAAGAGGAAGTGGAAATTACAGCGGTCTGGAGCTGCGGTCAAGACGTTCGTCGAAGCCCGCTGATGTTTCTAGCGATCTGTGATCTCCCTGATTCACGCGAGATTCCGAATCTTCGCCTAGCGCTGATTTGAATTACGCGCCACCTTAAAAAGAGGAAGTGGAAATGACAGCGATCTGGAGCTGTGGTTAAGACGTTCGTCGAAGCCCGCTGATGTTTATAGCGATCTGCGCGCGATTCCGAATCTTCGCCTAGCGCTGATTTGAAGCACGCGCCGCCTTAAAAAGAGGAAGTGGAAATGACAGCGATCTGGAGCTTTGGTCAAGACGTTCGTCGAAGCCCGCTGATGTTTCTAGAGATCTGTGATCTCCCTGATTCATGCGCGATTCCGAATCTTCGCCTAGCGCTGATTTGAAGCACCCGCCGCCTTAAAAAGAGAAAGTGGAAATGACAGCGATCTGGAGCTGTGGTCAAGACGTTCGTCGAAGCCCGCTGATGTATCTAGTGATCTGTGATCTCCCTGATTCACGCGCGATTCCGAATCTTCGCCTAGCGCTGATTTGAAGCACGCGCCACCTTAAAAAGAGGAAGTGGAAATTACAGCGGTCTGGAGCTGCGGTCAAGACGTTCGTCGAAGCCCGCTGATGTTTCTAGTGATCTGTGATCTCCCTGATTCACGCGCGATTCCGAATCTTCGCCTAGCGCTCATTTGAAGCACGCGCCACCTTAAAAAGAGAAAGTGGAAATGACAGCGATCTGGAGCTGTGGTCAAGACGTTCGTCGAAGCCCGCTGATGTTTCTAGTGATCTGTGATCTCCCTGATTCACGCGAGATTCCGAATCTTCGCCTAGCGCTGATTTGAATTACGTGCCGCCTTTAAAAGAGGAAGTGGAAATGACAGCGATCTGGAGCTGTGGTCAAGACGTTCGTCGAAGCTCGCTGATGTTTCTAGTGATCTACGCGCGATTCCGAATCTTCGCCTAGCGCTGATTTGAAGCACGTGCCGCCCTAAAAAAAGGAAGTGGAAATGACAGCGATCTGGAGCTGTCGTCAAGACGTTCGTCGAAGCCCGCTGATGTTTCTAGTGATCTGTGATCTCCCTGATTCACGCGCGATTCCGAATCTTCGCCTAGCGCTGATTTGAAGCACGCGCCGCCTTAAAAAGAGGAAGGGGAAATGACAGCGATCTGGAGCTGTGGTCAAGACGTTCGTCGAAGCCCGCTGATGTTTCTAGTGATCTGTGATCTCCCTGATTCACGCGCGATTCCGAATCTTCGCCTAGCGCTGATTGGAAGCACGCGCCACCTTAAAAAGAGGAAGTGGAAATTACAGCGGTCTGGAGCTGCGGTCAAGACGTTCGTCGAAGCCCGCTGATGTTTCTAGCGATCTGTGATCTCCCTGATTCACGCGAGATTCCGAATCTTCGCCTAGCGCTGATTTGAATTACGCGCCACCTTAAAAAGAGGAAGTGGAAATGACAGCGATCTGGAGCTGTGGTTAAGACGTTCGTCGAAGCCCGCTGATGTTTATAGCGATCTGCGCGCGATTCCGAATCTTCGCCTAGCGCTGATTTGAAGCACGCGCCGCCTTAAAAAGAGGAAGTGGAAATGACAGCGATCTGGAGCTTTGGTCAAGACGTTCGTCGAAGCCCGCTGATGTTTCTAGAGATCTGTGATCTCCCTGATTCATGCGCGATTCCGAATCTTCGCCTAGCGCTGATTGGAAGCACGCGCCACCTTAAAAAGAGGAAGTGGAAATGACAGCGATCTGGAGCTGTGGTTAAGACGTTCGTCGAAGCCCGCTGATGTTTATAGCGATCTGCGCGCGATTCCGAATCTTCGCCTAGCGCTGATTTGAAGCACGCGCCGCCTTAAAAAGAGGAAGTGGAAATGACAGCGATCTGGAGCTTTGGTCAAGACGTTCGTCGAAGCCTGCTGATGTTTCTAGTGATCTGTGATCTCCCTGATTCACGCGCGATTCCGAATCTTCACCTAGTGCTGATTTCAAGCGCGTGCCGCCTTAAAGAGAGGAAGTGGAAATGACACCGATCTGGAGCTGTGGTCAAGACGTTCGTCGAAGCCCGCCGCCTTTTCTTGTGATCTGTGATCTCCGTCATTCATGCATGATTCCGCATCCTTGCCTAGAGCTGATTTGAAGCACGCGCCGCCTCAAAGACAGGAAGTGGAAATGACAGCCACCTTGAGCTGTGGTCAAGACGTTCGTCGAAACCCACCGCTTTTTCTTGTGATCTGTGATCTCCGTCATTCATGCGTGATTCCCCATCCTTGCCTAGAGCTGATTTGAAGCAGGCGCCGCCTCAAAAACAGGTAGTGGAAATGACAGCCAACTTGAGCTGTGGTCAAGACGTTCGTCGAAACCCACCGCTTTTTCTTGTAATCGGTGATCTCCGTCATTCATGCGTGATTCCGCATCTTTGCCTAGAGCTGATTTGAAGCACGCGCCGCCTTAAAAAGAGGAAGTGGAAATGACAGCGATCTGGAGTTGTGGTCAAGACGTTCGTCGAAGCCCGCCGCCTTTTCTTGTGATCTGTGATCTCCGTCATTCATGCGTGATTCCGCATCCTTGCCTAGAGCTGATTTGAAGCACGCGCCGCCTCAAAGACAGGAAGTGGAAATGACAGCCAATTTGAGCTGTGGTCGAGACGTTCGTCGAAACCCACCGCTTTATCTTGTGATCTGTGATCTCCGTCACTCATGCGTGATGCCGCATCTTTGCCTAGAGCTAATTTGAAGCACGCGCCGCCTTAAAAAGAGGAAGTGGAAATGACAGCGATCTGGAGCTGTGGTCAAAACGTTCGTCGAAGCCCGCTGATGTTTCTAGTGATCTGTGATCTCCCTGATTGAGCGCGATTCCGAATCTTCGCCTAGCGCTGATTTGAAGCACGCGCCACCTTAAAAAGAGGAAGTGGAAATTACAGCGGTCTGGAGCTGCGGTCAAGACGTTCGTCGAAGCCCGCTGATGTTTCTAGCGATCTGTGATCTCCCTGATTCACGCGAGATTCCGAATCTTCGCCTAGCGCTGATTTGAATTACGCGCCACCTTAATTCCGAATCTTCGCCTAGCGCTGATTTGAAGCACGCGCCGCCTTTAAAAAAGGAAGTGGAAATGGCAGCGATCTGGAGCTGTGGTAAAGACGTTCGTCGAAGCCCGCTGATGTTTCTAGTGATCTGTGATCTCCCTGATTCACGCGCGATTCCGAATCTTCGCCTAGCGCTGATTTGAAGCACGCGCCGCCCTAAAAAAAAGAAGTGGAAATGACAGCGATCTTGAGCTGTGGTCAAGACGTTCGTCGAAGCCCGCTGATGTTTCTAGTGATCTACGCGTGATTCTGAATCGTCGCCTAGCGCTTATTTGAAGCACGCGCCGCCATAAAAAATTAACTGGAAATGACAGCGATCTGTCGCTGTGGTCGAGACGTTCGTCGGAGCCCGCTGATGTTTCTAGTGATCTACGCGCGATTCAGAATCTTCGCCTAGCGTTGATTTGAAGCCCGCGCCGCCCTAAAAAAAGGAACTGGAAATGACAGCGATCTGGAATTGTGGTCAAGACGTTCGTGGAAGCCCGCTGATGTTTCTAGTGATCTGTGATCTCCCTGATTCACGCGCGATTCCGAATCTTCGCCTAGCGCTAATTTGAAGCACGCGCCGCCTTAAAAAGAGGAAGTGGAAATGACATCGATCTGGAGCTGTGGTCAAGACGTTCGTCGAAGCCCGCTGATGTTTCTAGTGATCTACGCGCGATTCCGAATCTTCGCCTAGTGCTGATTTCAAGCACGTGACGCCTTAAAGAGAGGAAGTGGAAATGACACCGATCTGGAGCTGTGGTCAAGACGTTCGTCGAAGCCCGCCGCCTTTTCTTGTGATCTGTGATCTCCGTCATTCATGCGTGATTCCGCATCCTTGCCTAGAGCTGATTTGAAGCACGCGCCGCCTCAAAGACAGGAAGTGGAAATGACAGCCACCTTGAGCTGTGGTCAAGACGTTCGTCGAAACCCACCGCTTTTTCTTGTGATCTGTGATCTCCGTCACTCATGCGTGATGCCGCATCTTTGCCTAGAGCTAATTTGAAGCACGCGCCGCCTTAAAAAGAGGAAGTGGAAATGACAGCGATCTGGAGCTGTGGTCAAAACGTTCTTCGAAGCCCGCTGATGTTTCTAGTGATCTGTGATCTCCCTGATTGAGCGCGATTCCGAATCTTCGCCTAGCGCTGATTTGAAGCACGCGCCGCCTTAAAAAGAGGAAGTGGAAATTACAGCGGTCTGGAGCTGCGGTCAAGACGTTCGTCGAAGCCCGCTGATGTTTCTAGTGATCTGTGACCTCCATGATTCACGCGAGATTCCGAATCTTCGCCTAGCGCTGATTTGAATTTCGCGCCGCCTTAAAAAGAGGAAGTGGAAATTACAGCGGTCTGGACCTGCGGTCAAGACGTTCGTCGGAGCCCGCTGATGTTTCTAGTGATCTGTGATCTCCCTGATTCGCGCGCAATTCCGAATCTTCGCCTAGCGCTGATTTGAAGCACCCGCCGCCTTAAAAAGAGAAAGTGGAAATGACAGCGATCTGGAGCTGTGGTCAAGACGTTCGTCGAAGCCCGCTGATGTATCTAGTGATCTGTAATCTCCCTGATTCACGCGCGATTCCGAATATTCGCCTAGCGCTGATTTGAAGCACGCGCCACCTTAAAAAGAGGAAGTGGAAATTACAGCGGTCTGGAGCTGCGGTCAAGACGTTCGTCGAAGCCCGCTGATGTTTCTAGTGATCTGTGATCTCCCTGATTCACGCGTGATTCCGAATCTTCGCCTAGCGCTGATTTGAAGCACGCGCCGCCTTAAAAAGAAGAAGTGGAAATGACAGCAATCTGGAGCTGTGGTCAAGACGTTCGTCGAAGCCCGCTGATGTTTCTAGTGATCTGTGATCTCCCTGATTCACGCGCGATTCCGAATCTTCGCCTAGCGCTGATTTGAAGCACGCGCTACCTTAAAAAGAAGAAGTGGAAATGACAGCGATCGGGAGCTGTGGTCAAGACGTTCGTCGAAGCCCGCTGATGTTTCTAGTGATCTGTGATCTCCCTGATTCACTCGAGATTCCGAATCTTCGCCTAGCGCTGATTTGAATTACGTGCCGCCTTTAAAAGAGGAAGTGGAAATGACAGCGATCTGGAGCTGTGGTCAAGACGTTCGTCGAAGCCCGCTGATGTTTCTAGTGATCTACGCGCGATTCCGAATCTTCGCCTAGCGTTGATTTGAAGCACGTGCCGCCCTAAAAAAAGGAAGTGGAAAAGACAGTGATCTGGAGCTGTCGTCAAGACGTTCGTCGAAGCCCGCTGATATTTCTAGTGATCTGTGATCTCCCTGATTCACGCGCGATTCCGAATCTTCGTCGAGCGCTGATTTGAAGCACGCGCCGCCTTAAAAAGAGGAAGTAGAAATGACAGCGATCTGGAGCTGTGGTCAAGACATTCGTCGAAGCCCGCTGATGTTTCTAGTGATCTGTGATCTCCCTGATTCACGCGCGATTCGAATCTTCGCCTAGCGCTGATTTGAAGCACGCGCCGCCTTAAAAAGAGGAAGTGGAAATGACAGCGATCTGGAGCTTTGGTCAAGACGTTCGTCGAAGCCTGCTGATGTTTCTAGTGATCTGTGATCTCCCTGATTCACGCGCGATTCCGAATCTTCGCCTAGTGCTGATTTCAAGCGCGTGCCGCCTTAAAGAGAGGAAGTGGAAATGACACCGATCTGGAGCTGTGGTCAAGACGTTCGTCGAAGCCCGCCGCCTTTTCTTGTGATCTGTGATCTCCGTCATTCATGCATGATTCCGCATCCTTGCCTAGAGCTGATTTGAAGCACGCGCCGCCTCAAAGACAGGAAGTGGAAATGACAGCCACCTTGAGCTGTGGCCAAGACGTTCGTCGAAACCCACCGCTTTTTCTTGTGATCTGTGATCTCCGTCATTCATGCGTGATTCCGCATCCTTGCCTAGAGCTGATTTGAAGCAGGCGCCGCCTCAAAAACAGGAAGTGGAAATGACAGCCAACTTGAGCTGTGGTCAAGACGTTCGTCGAAACCCACCGCTTTTTCTTGTAATCGGTGATCTCCGTCATTCATGCGTGATTCCGCATCTTTGCCTAGAGCTGATTTGAAGCACGCGCCGCCTTAAAAAGAGGAAATGGAAAGGACAGCGATCTGGAGTTGTGGTCAAGACGTTCGTCGAAGCCCGCCGCCTTTTCTTGTGATCTGTGATCTCCGTCATTCATGCGTGATTCCGCATCCTTGCCTAGAGCTGATTTGAAGCACGCGCCGCCTCAAAGACAGGAAGTGGAAATGACAGCCAATTTGAGCTGTGGTCGAGACGTTCGTCGAAACCCACCGCTTTATCTTGTGATCTGTGATCTCCGTCACTCATGCGTGATGCCGCATCTTTGCCTAGAGCTAATTTGAAGCACGCGCCGCCTTAAAAAGAGGAAGTGGAAATGACAGCGATCTGGAGCTGTGGTCAAAACGTTCGTCGAAGCCCGCTGATGTTTCTAGTGATCTGTGATCTCCCTGATTGAGCGCGATTCTGAATCTTCGCCTAGCGCTGATTTGAAGCACACGCCACCTTAAAAAGAGGAAGTGGAAATTACAGCGGTCTGGAGCTGCGGTCAAGACGTTCGTCGAAGCCCGCTGATGTTTCTAGTGATCTGTGATCTCCCTCATTCACGCGAGATTCCGAATCTTCGCCTAGCGCTGATTTGAATTACACGCCGCCCTAAAAAGAGGAAGTGGAAATTACAGCGGTCTGGAGCTGCGGTCAAGACGTTCGTCGAAGTCCGCTGATGTTTCTAGTGATCTGTGATCTCCCTGATTCGCGCGCGATTCCGAATCTTCGCCTAGCGCTGATTTGAAGCACCCGCCGCCTTAAAAAGAGAAAGTGGAAATGACAGCGATCTGGAGCTGTGGTCAAGACGTTCGTCGAAGCCCGCTGATGTATCTAGTGATCTGTGATCTCCCTGATTCACGCGCGAATCCGAATCTTCGCCTAGCGCTGATTTGAAGCACGTGCCGCCCTAAAAAAAGGAAGTGGAAAAGACAGTGATCTGGAGCTGTCGTCAAGACGTTCGTCGAAGCCCGCTGATATTTCTAGTGATCTGTGATCTCCCTGATTCACGCGCGATTCCGAATCTTCGTCTAGCGCTGATTTGAAGCACGCGCCGCCTTAAAAAAAGGAAGTAGAAATGACAGCGATCTGGAGCTGTGGTCAAGACATTCGTCGAAGCCCGCTGATGTTTCTAGTGATCTGTGATCTCCCTGATTCACGCGCGATTCCCAATCTTCGCCTAGCGCTGATTTGAAGCACGCGCCACCTTAAAAGGAAGAAGTGGAAATGACAGCGATCTGGAGCTGTGGTCAAGACGTTCGTCGAAGCCCGCTGATGTTTTTAGTGATCTGTGATCTCCCTGATTCACGCGCGATTCCGAATCTTCGCCTAGCGCTGATTTGAAGCACGCGCCACCCTAAAAAGAAGAAGTGGAAATGACAGCGTTCTGGAGCTGTGGTCAAGACGTTCGTCGAAGCCCGCTGATGTTTCTAGTGATCTGTGATCTCCCTGATTCACGCGAGATTCCGAATCTTCGCCTAGCGCTGATTTGAATTACGTGCCGCCTTTAAAAGAGGAAGTGGAAATGACAGCGATCTGGAGCTGTGGTCAAGACGTTCGTCGAAGCCCGCTGATGTTTCTAGTGATCTACGCGCGATTCCGAATCTTCGCCTAGCGCTGATTTGAAGCACGTGCCGCCCTAAAAAAAGGAAGTGGAAAAGACAGTGATCTGGAGCTGTCGTCAAGACGTTCGTCGAAGCCCGCTGATATTTCTAGTGATCTGTGATCTCCCTGATTCACGCGCGATTCCGAATCTTCGTCTAGCGCTGATTTGAAGCACGCGCCGCCTTAAAAAAACGAAGTAGAAATGACAGCGATCTGGAGCTGTGGTCAAGACATTCGTCGAAGCCCGCTGATGTTTCTAGTGATCTGTGATCTCCCTGATTCACGCGCGATTCCGAATCTTCGCCTAGCGCTGATTTGAAGCACGCGCCACCTTAAAAGGAAGAAGTGGAAATGACAGCGATCTGGAGCTGTGGTCAAGACGTTCGTCGAAGCCCGCTGATGTTTCTAGTGATCTGTGATCTCCCTGATTCACGCGAGATTCCGAATCATCGCCTAGCGCTGATTTGAATTACGCGCCGCCTTTAAAAGAGGAAGTGGAAATGACAGCGATCTGGAGCTGTGGTCAAGACGTTCGTCGAAGCCCGCTGATGTTTCTAGTGATCTACGCGCGATTCCGAATCTTCGCCTAGCGCTGATTTGAAGCACGTGCCGCCCTAAAAAAAGGAAGCGGAAATGACAGCGATCTGGAGCTGTCGTCAAGACGTTCGTCGAAGCCCGCAGATGTTTCTAGTGATCTGTGATCTCCCTGATTCACGCGCGATTCCGAATCTTCGCCTAGCGCTGATTTGAAGCACGCGCCGCCTTTAAAAAAGGAAGTGGAAATGGCAGCGATCTGGAGCTGTGGTAAAGACGTTCGTCGAAGCCCGCTGATGTTTCTAGTGATCTGTGATCTCCCTGATTCACGCGCGATTCCGAATCTTCGCCTAGCGCTGATTTGAAGCACGCGCCGCCCTAAAAAAAAGAAGTGGAAATGACAGCGATCTTGAGCTGTGGTCAAGACGTTCGTCGAAGCCCGCTGATGTGTCTAGTGATCTACGCGTGATTCTGAATCGTCGCCTAGCGCTTATTTGAAGCACGCGCCGCCATAAAAAAATTAACTGGAAATGACAGCGATCTGTCGCTGTGGTCGAGACGTTCGTCGGAGCCCGCTGATGTTTCTAGTGATCTACGCGCGATTCAGAATCTTCGCCTAGCGTTGATTTGAAGCCCGCGCCGCCCTAAAAAAAAGGAACTGGAAATGACAGCGATCTGGAATTGTGGTCAAGACGTTCGTGGAAGCCCGCTGATGTTTCTAGTGATCTGTGATCTCCCTGATTCACGCGCGATTCCGAATCTTCGCCTAGCGCTAATTTGAAGCACGCGCCGCCTTAAAAAGAGGAAGTGGAAATGACAGCGATCTGGAGCTGTGGTCAAGACGTTCGTCGAAGCCCGCCGCCTTTTCTTGTGATCTGTGATCTCCGTCATTCATGCGTGATTCCGCATCCTTGCCTAGAGCTGATTTGAAGCACGCGCCGCCTCAAAGACAGGAAGTGGAAATGACAGCCACCTTGAGCTGTGGTCAAGACGTTCGTCGAAACCCACCGCTTTTTCTTGTGATCTGTGATCTCCGTCATTCATGCGTGATTCCGCATTCTTGCCTAGAGCTGATTTGAAGCAGGCCCCGCCTCAAAAACAGGAAGTGGAAATGACAGCCAACTTGAGCTGTGGTCAAGACGTTCGTCGAAACCCACCGCTTTTTCTTGTGATCTGTGATCTCCGTCATTCATGCGTGATTCCGCATCTTTGCCTAGAGCTGATTAGAAGCACGCGCCGCCTTAAAAAGAGGAAGTGGAAATGACAGCGATCTGGAGCTGTGGTCAAGACGTTCGTCGAAGCCCGCCGCCTTTTCTTGTGATCTGTGATCTCCGTCATTCATGCGTGATTCCGCATCCTTGCCTAGAGCTGATTTGAAGCACGCGCCGCGTCAAAGACAGGAAGTGGAAATGACAGCCAATTTGAGTTGTGGTCGAGACGTTCGTCGAAACCCACCGCTTTATCTTGTGATCTGTGATCTCCGTCACTCATGCGTGATTCCGCATCTTTGCCTAGAGCTGATTTGAAGCACGCGCCGCCTTAAAAAGAGGAAGTGGAAATGACAGCGATCTGGAGCTGTGGTCAAAACGTTCGTCGAAGCCCGCTGATGTTTCTAGTGATCTGAGATCTCCCTGATTGAGCGCGATTCCGGATCTTCGCCTAGCGCTGATTTGAAGCTCGCGCCACCTTAAAAAGAGGAAGTGGAAATTACAGCGGTCTGGAGCTGTTTTCAAAACGTTCGTCGAAGCCCGCTGATGTTTCTAGTGATCTGTGATCTCCCTGATTGAGCGCGATTCCGAATCTTCGCCTAGCGCTGATTTGAAGCACGCGCCACCTTAAAAAGAGGAAGTGGAAATTACAGCGGTCTGGAGCTGCGGTCAAGACGTTCGTCGAAGCCCGCTGATGTTTCTAGTGATCTGTGATCTCCCTGATTCACGCGAGATTCCGAATCTTCGCCTAGCGCTGATTTGAATTACGCGCCGCCTTAAAAAGAGAAAGTGGAAATGACAGCGATCTGGAGCTGTGGTCAAAACGTTCGTCGAAGCCCGCTGATGTTTCTAGTGATCTGTGATCTCCCTGATTGAGCGCGATTCCGAATCTTCGCCTAGCGCTGATTTGAAGCACGCGCCACCTTAAAAAGAGGAAGTGGAAATTACAGCGGTCTGGAGCTGCGGTCAAGACGTTCGTCGAAGCCCGGTGATGTTTCTAGTGATCTGTGATCTCCCTGATTCACGCGAGATTCCGAATCTTCGCCTAGCGCTGATTTGAATTACGCGCCGCCTTAAAAAGAGGAAGTGGAAATTACAGCGGTCTGGAGCTGCGATCAAGACGTTCGTCGAAGCCCGCTGATGTTTCTAGTGATCTGTGATCTCCCTGATTCACGCGCGATTCCGAATCTTCGCCTAGCGCTGATTTGAAGCACGCGCCGCCTTAAAAAGAGAAAGTGGAAATGACAGCGATCTGGAGCTGTGGTCAAGACGTTCGTCGAAGCCCGCTGATGTTTCTAGTGATCTGTGATCTCCCTGATTCACGCGCGATTCCGAATCTTCGCCTAGCGCTGATTTGAAGCACGCGCCACCTTAAAAAGAGGAAGTGGAAATTACAGCGGTCTGGAGCTGCGGTCAAGATGTTCGTCGAAGCCCGCTGATGTTTCTAGTGATCTGTGATCTCCCTGATTCACGCGCGATTCCGAATTTTCGCCTAGCGCTGATTTGAAGCACGCGCCACCTTAAAAAGAAGAAGTGGAAATGACAGCGATCTGGAGCTGTGGTCAAGACGTTCGTAGAAGCAAGCTGATATTTCTAGTGATCTGTGATCTCCCCGATTCACGCGAGGTTCCGAATCATCGCCTAGCGCTGATTTGAATTACGCGCCGCCTTTAAAAGAGGAAGTGGAAATGACAGCGATCTGTCGCTGTGGTCGAGACGTTCGTCGAAGCCCGCTGATGTTTCTAGTGATCTACGCGCGATTCAGAATCTTCGCCTAGCGTTGATTTGAAGCCCGCGCCGCCCTAAAAAAAGGAAGTGGAAATGACAGCGATCTGGAATTGTGGTCAAGACGTTAGTGGAAGCCCGCTGATGTTTCTAGTGATCTGTGATCTCCCTGATTCACGCGCGATTCCGAACCTTCGCCTAGCGCTAATTTGAAGCACGCGCCGCCTTAAAAAGAGGAAGTGGAAATGACAGCGATCTGGAGCTGTGGTCAAGACGTTCGTTGAAGCCCGCTGATGTTTTTAGTGATCTGTGATCTCCCTGATTCACGCGCGATTCCGAATCTTCGCCTAGCGCTGATTTGAAGCACGCGCCACCTTAAAAAGAAGAAGTGGAAATGACAGCGTTCTGGAGCTGTGGTCAAGACGTTCGTCGAAGCCCGCTGATGTTTCTAGTGATCTGTGATCTCCCTGATTCACGCGAGATTCCGAATCTTCGCCTAGCGCTGATTTGAATTACGTGCCGCCTTTAAAAGAGGAAGTGGAAATGACAGCGATCTGGAGCTGTGGTCAAGACGTTCGTCGAAGCCCGCTGATGTTTCTAGTGATCTACGCGCGATTCCGAATCTTCGCCTAGCGCTGATTTGAAGCACGTGCCGCCCTAAAAAAAGGAAGTGGAAAAGACAGTGATCTGGAGCTGTCGTCAAGACGTTCGTCGAAGCCCGCTGATATTTCTAGTGATCTGTGATCTCCCTGATTCACGCGCGATTCCGAATCTTCGTCTAGCGCTGATTTGAAGCACGCGCCGCCTTAAAAAAAGGAAGTAGAAATGACAGCGATCTGGAGCTGTGGTCAAGACATTCGTCGAAGCCCGCTGATGTTTCTAGTGATCTGTGATCTCCCTGATTCACGCGCGATTCCGAATCTTCGCCTAGCGCTGATTTGAAGCACGCGCCACCTTAAAAGGAAGAAGTGGAAATGACAGCGATCTGGAGCTGTGGTCAAGACGTTCGTCGAAGCCCGCTGATGTTTCTAGTGATCTGTGATCTCCCTGATTCACGCGAGATTCCGAATCATCGCCTAGCGCTGATTTGAATTACGCGCCGCCTTTAAAAGAGGAAGTGGAAATGACAGCGATCTGGAGCTGTGGTCAAGACGTTCGTCGAAGCCCGCTGATGTTTCTAGTGATCTACGCGCGATTCCGAATCTTCGCCTAGCGCTGATTTGAAGCACGTGCCGCCCTAAAAAAAGGAAGTGGAAATGACAGCGATCTGGAGCTGTCGTCAAGACGTTCGTCGAAGCCCGCAGATGTTTCTAGTGATCTGTGATCTCCCTGATTCACGCGCGATTCCGAATCTTCGCCTAGCGCTGATTTGAAGCACGCGCCGCCTTTAAAAAAGGAAGTGGAAATGGCAGCGATCTGGAGCTGTGGTAAAGACGTTCGTCGAAGCCCGCTGATGTTTCTAGTGATCTGTGATCTCCCTGATTTACGCGCGATTCCGAATCTTCGCCTAGCGCTGATTTGAAGCACGCGCCGCCCTAAAAAAAAGAAGTGGAAATGACAGCGATCTGTCGCTGTGGTCGAGACGTTCGTCGGAGCCCGCTGATGTTTCTAGTGATCTACGCGCGATTCAGAATCTTCGCCTAGCGTTGATTTGAAGCCCGCGCCGCCCTAAAAAAAAGGAACTGGAAATGACAGCGATCTGGAATTGTGGTCAAGACGTTCGTGGAAGCCCGCTGATGTTTCTAGTGATCTGTGATCTCCCTGATTCACGCGCGATTCCGAATCTTCGCCTAGCGCTAATTTGAAGCACGCGCCGCCTTAAAAAGAGGAAGTGGAAATGACAGCGATCTGGAGCTGTGGTCAAGACGTTCGTCGAAGCCCGCCGCCTTTTCTTGTGATCTGTGATCTACGTCATTCATGCGTGATTCCGCATCCTTGCCTAGAGCTGATTTGAAGCACGCGCCGCCTCAAAGACAGGAAGTGGAAATGACAGCCACCTTGAGCTGTGGTCAAGACGTTCGTCGAAACCCACCGCTTTTTCTTGTGATCTGTGATCTCCGTCATTCATGCGTGATTCCGCATTCTTGCCTAGAGCTGATTTGAAGCAGGCCCCGCCTCAAAAACAGGAAGTGGAAATGACAGCCAACTTGAGCTGTGGTCAAGACGTTCGTCGAAACCCACCGCTTTTTCTTGTGATCTGTGATCTCCGTCATTCATGCGTGATTCCGCATCTTTGCCTAGAGCTGATTAGAAGCACGCGCCGCCTTAAAAAGAGGAAGTGGAAATGACAGCGATCTGGAGCTGTGGTCAAGACGTTCGTCGAAGCCCGCCGCCTTTTCTTGTGATCTGTGATCTCCGTCATTCATGCGTGATTCCGCATCCTTGCCTAGAGCTGATTTGAAGCACGCGCCGCGTCAAAGACAGGAAGTGGAAATGACAGCCAATTTGAGTTGTGGTCGAGACGTTCGTCGAAACCCACCGCTTTATCTTGTGATCTGTGATCTCCGTCACTCATGCGTGATTCCGCATCTTTGCCTAGAGCTGATTTGAAGCACGCGCCGCCTTAAAAAGAGGAAGTGGAAATGACAGCGATCTGGAGCTGTGGTCAAAACGTTCGTCGAAGCCCGCTGATGTTTGTAGTGATCTGTGATCTCCCTGATTGAGCGCTATTCCGGATCTTCGCCTAGCGCTGATTTGAAGCACGCGCCACCTTAAAAAGAGGAAGTGGAAATTACAGCGGTCTGGAGCTGTTTTCAAAACGTTCGTCGAAGCCCGCTGATGTTTCTAGTGATCTGTGATCTCCCTGATTGAGCGCGATTCCGAATCTTCGCCTAGCGCTGATTTGAAGCACGCGCCACCTTAAAAAGAGGAAGTGGAAATTACAGCGGTCTGGAGCTGCGGTCAAGACGTTCGTCGAAGCCCGCTGATGTTTCTAGTGATCTGTGATCTCCCTGATTCACGCGAGATTCCGAATCTTCGCCTAGCGCTGATTTGAATTACGCGCCGCCTTAAAAAGAGAAAGTGGAAATGACAGCGATCTGGAGCTGCGGTCAAAACGTTCGTCGAAGCCCGCTGATGTTTCTAGTGATCTGTGATCTCCCTGATTGAGCGCGATTCCGAATCTTCGCCTAGCGCTGATTTGAAGCACGCGCCACCTTAAAAAGAGGAAGTGGAAATTACAGCGGTCTGGAGCTGCGGTCAAGACGTTCGTCGAAGCCCGGTGATGTTTCTAGTGATCTGTGATCTCCCTGATTCACGCGAGATTCCGAATCTTCGCCTAGCGCTGATTTGAATTACGCGCCGCCTTAAAAAGAGGAAGTGGAAATTACAGCGGTCTGGAGCTGCGGTCAAGACGTTCGTCGAAGCCCGCTGATGTTTCTAGTGATCTGTGATCTCCCTGATTCACGCGCGATTCCGAATCTTCGCCTAGCGCTGATTTGAAGCACGCGCCGCCTTAAAAAGAGAAAGTGGAAATGACAGCGATCTGGAGCTGTGGTCAAGACGTTCGTAGAAGCAAGCTGATATTTCTAGTGATCTGTGATCTCCCCGATTCACGCGAGGTTCCGAATCATCGCCTAGCGCTGATTTGAATTACGCGCCGCCTTTAAAAGAGGAAGTGGAAATGACAGCGATCTGGAGCTGTGGTCAAGACGTTCGTCGAAGCCCGCTGATGTTTCTAGTGATCTACGCGCGATTCCGAATCTTCGCCTAGCGCTGATTTGAAGCACGTGCCGCCCCCAAAAAAAAGGAAGTGGAAATGACAGCGATCTGTAGCTGTCGTCGAGACGTTCGTCGAAGCCCGCAGATGTTTCTAGTGATCTGTGATCTCCCTGATTCACGCGCGATTCCGAATCTTCGCCTAGCGCTGATTTGAAGCACGCGCCGCCTTTAAAAGAGGAAGTGGTAATGACAGCGATCTGTCGCTGTGGTCGAGACGTTCGTCGAAGCCCGCTGATGTTTCTAGTGATCTACGCGCGATTCAGAATCTTCGCCTAGCGTTGATTTGAAGCCCGCGCCGCCCTAAAAAAAGGAAGTGGAAATGACAGCGATCTGGAATTGTGGTCAAGACGTTAGTGGAAGCCCGCTGATGTTTCTAGTGATCTGTGATCTCCCTGATTCACGCGCGATTCCGAACCTTCGCCTAGCGCTAATTTGAAGCACGCGCCGCCTTAAAAAGAGGAAGTGGAAATGACAGCGATCTGGAGCTGTGGTCAAGACGTTCGTCGAAGCCCGCTGATGTTTCATGTGCTCTACGCGCGATTCCGAATCTTCGCCTAGTGCTGATTTCAAGCACGTGCCGCCTCAAAAACAGGAAGTGGAAATGACAGCCAACTTGAGCTGTGGTCAAGACGTTCGTCGAAACCCACCGCTTTTTCTTGTGATCTGTGATCTCCGTCATTCATGCGTGATTCCGCATCTTTGCCTAGAGCTGATTTGAAGCACGCGCCGCCTTGAAAAGAGGAAGTGGAAATGACAGCGATCTGGAGCTGTGGTCAAAACGTTCGTCGAAGCCCGCTGATGTTTCTAGTGATCTGTGATCTCCCTGATTGAGCGCGATTCCGAATCTTCGGCTAGCGCTGATTTGAAGCACGCGCCGCCTTAAAAAGAGGAAGTGGAAATTACAGCGGTCTGGAGCTGTGGTCAAGACGTTCGTCGAAGCCCGCTGATGTTTCTAGTGATCTGTGATCTCCCTGATTCACGCGCGATTCCGAATCTTCGCCTCGCGCTGATTTGAAGCACGCGCCGCCTTAAAAAGAGAAAGTGGAAATTACAGCGGTCTGGAGCTGCGGTCAAGACGTTCGTCGAAGCCCGCTGATGTTTCTAGTGATCTGTGATCTCCCTGATTCACGCGAGATTCCGAATCTTCGCCTAGCGCTGATTTGAATTACGCGCCGCCTTAAAAAGAGAAAGTGGAAATGACAGCGATCTGGAGCTGTGGTCAAGACGTTCGTCGAAGCCCGCTGATGTTTCTAGTGATCTGTGATCTCCCTGATTCACGCGCGATTCCGAATCTTCGCCTAGCGCTGATTTGAAGCACGCGCCGCCTTAAAAAGAGGAAGTGGAAATTACAGCGGTCTGGAGCTGTGGTCAAGACGTTCGTCGAAGCCCGCTGATGTTTCTAGTGATCTGTGATCTCCCTGATTCACGCGCGATTCCGAATCTTCGCCTAGCGCTGATTTGAAGCACGCGCCGCCTTAAAAAGAGAAAGTGGAAATGACAGCGATCTGGAGCTGTGGTCAAGACGTTCGTCGAAGCCCGCTGATGTTTCTAGTGATCTGTGATCTCCCTGATTCACGCGCGATTCCGAATCTTCGCCTAGCGCTCATTTGAAGCACGCGCCGCATTAAAAAGAAGAAGTGGAAATGACAGCGATCTGGAGCTGTGGTCAAGACGTTCGTCGAAGCCCGCTGATGTTTCTAGTGATCTGTGATCTCCCTGATTCACGCGCGATTCCGAATCTTCGCCTAGCGCTGATTTGAAGCACGCGCCGCCTTAAAAAGAGGAAGTGGAAATGACAGCGATCTGGAGCTGTGGTCAAGACGTTCGTCGAAGCCCGCTGATGTTTCTAGTGATCTGTGATCTCCCTGATTCACGCGCGATTCCGAATCTTCGCCTAGCGCAGATTGGAAGCACGCGCCACCTTAAAAAGAGGAAGTGGAAATGACAGCGATCTGGAGCTGTGGTTAAGACGTTCGTCGAAGCCCGCCGCCTTTTCTTGTGATCTGTGATCTCCGTCATTCATGCATGATTCCGCATCCTTGCCGAGAGCTGATTTGAAGCACGCGCCGCCTCAAAGACAGGAAGTGGAAATGACAGCCACCTTGAGCTGTGGCCAAGACGTTCGTCGAAACCCACCGCTTTTTCTTGTGATCTGTGATCTCCGTCATTCATGCGTGATTCCGCATCCTTGCCTAGAGCTGATTTGAAGCAGGCGCCGCCTCAAAAACAGGAAGTGGAAATGACAGCCAACTTGAGCTGTGGTCAAGACGTTCGTCGAAACCCACCGCTTTTTCTTGTGATCGGTGATCTCCGTCATTCATGCGTGATTCCGCATCTTTGCCTAGAGCTGATTTGAAGCACGCGCCGCCTTAAAAAGAGGAAGTGGAAATGACAGCGATCTGGAGTTGTGGTCAAGACGTTCGTCGAAGCCCGCCGCCTTTTCTTGTGATCTGTGATCTCCGTCATTCATGCGTGATTCCGCATCCTTGCCTAGAGCTGATTTGAACACGCGCCGCCTCAAAGACAGGAAGTGGAAATGACAGCCAATTTGAGCTGTGGTCGAGACGTTCGTCGAAACCCACCGCTTTATCTTGTGATCTGTGATCTCCGTCACTCATGCGTGATTCCGCATCTTTGCCTAGAGCTAATTTGAAGCACGCGCCGCCTTAAAAAGAGGAAGTGGAAATGACAGCGATCTGGAGCTGTGGTCAAAACGTTCGTCGAAGCCCGCTGATGTTTCTAGTGATCTGTGATCTCCCTGATTGAGCGCGAATCCGAATCTTCGCCTAGCGCTGATTTGAAGCACGCGCCACCTTAAAAAGAGGAAGTGGAAATTACAGCGGTCTGGAGCTGCGGTCAAGACGTTCGTCGAAGCCCGCTGATGTTTCTAGTGATCTGTGATCTCCCTGATTCACGCGAGATTCCGAATCTTCGCCTAGCGCTGATTTGAATTACGCGCCGCCTTAAAAAGAGGAAGTGGAAATTACAGCGGTCTGGAGCTGCGGTCAAGACGTTCGTCGAAGCCCGCTGATGTTTCTAGTGATCTGTGATCTCCCTGATTCACGCGCGATTCCGAATCTTCGCCTAGCGCTGATTTGAAGCACCCGCCGCCTTAAAAAGAGAAAGTGGAAATGACAGCGATCTGGAGCTGTGGTCAAGACGTTCGTCGAAGCCCGCTGATGTTTCTAGTGATCTGTGATCTCCCTGATTCACGCGCGATTCCGAATCTTCGCCTAGCGCTGATTTGAAGCACGCGCCACCTTAAAAAGAGGAAGTTGAAATTACAGCGGTCTGGAGCTGCGGTCAAGACGTTCGTCGAAGCCCGCTGATGTTTCTAGTGATCTGTGATCTCCCTGATTCACGCGCGATTCCGAATCTTCGCCTAGCGCTGATTTGAAGCACGCGCCGCCTTAAAAAGAAGAAGTGGAAATGACAGCGATCTGGAGCTGTGGTCAAGACGTTCGTCGAAGCCCGCTGATGTTTCTAGTGATCTGTGATCTCCCTGATTCACGCGCGATTCCGAATCTTCGCCTAGCGCTGATTTGAAGCACGCGCCACCTTAAAAAGAGGAAGTGGAAATGACAGCGATCTGGAGCTGTGGTCAAAACGTTCGTCGAAACCCGCTGATGTTTCTAGTGATCTACGCGCGATTTCGAATCTTCGCCTAGCGCTGATTTGAAGCACGTGCCGCCCTAAAAAAAGGAAGTGGAAATGACAGCGATCTGGAGCTGTCGTCAAGACGTTCGTCGAAGCCCGCAGATGTTTCTAGTGATCTGTGATCTCCCTGATTCACGCGCGATTCCGAATCTTCGCCTAGCGCTGATTTGAAGCACGCGCCGCCTTTAAAAGAGGAAGTGGAAATGGCAGCGATCTGGAGCTGTGGTAAAGACGTTCGTCGAAGCCCGCTGATGTTTCTAGTGATCTGTGATCTCCCTGATTCACGCGCGATTCCGAATCTTCGCCTAGCGCTGATTTGAAGCACGCGCCGCCCTAAAAAATAGAAGTGGAAATGACAGCGATCTTGAGCTGTGGTCAAGACGTTCGTCGAAGCCCGCTGATGTTTCTAGTGATCTACGCGTGATTCTGAATCGTCGCCTAGCGCTTATTTGAAGCACGCGCCGCCATAAAAAAATTAACTGGAAATGACAGCGATCTGTCGCTGTGGTCGAGACGTTCGTCGGAGCCCGCTGATGTTTCTAGTGATCTACGCGCGATTCAGAATCTTCGCCTAGCGTTGATTTGAAGCCCGCGCCGCCCTAAAAAAAGGAACTGGAAATGACAGCGATCTAGAATTGTGGTCAAGACGTTCGTGGAAGCCCGCTGATGTTTCTAGTGATCTGTGATCTCCCTGATTCACGCGCGATTCCGTATCTTCGCCTAGCGCTAATTTGAAGCACGCGCCGCCTTAAAAAGAGGAAGTGGAAATGACAGCGATCTGGAGTTGTGGTCAAGACGTTCGTCGAAGCCCGCTGATGTTTCTAGTGATCTACGCGCGATTCCGAATCTTCGCCTAGTGTTGATTTCAAGCACGTGACGCCTTAAAGAGAGGAAGTGGAAATGACACCGATCTGGAGCTGTGGTCAAGACGTTCGTCGAAGCCCGCCGCCTTTTCTTGTGATCTGTGATCTCCGTCATTCATGCGTGATTCCGCATCCTTGCCTAGAGCTGATTTGAAGCACGCGCCGCCTCAAAGACAGGAAGTGGAAATGACAGCCACCTTGAGCTGTGGTCAAGACGTTCGTCGAAACCCACCGCTTTTTCTTGTGATCTGTGATCTCCGTCATTCATGCGTGATTCCGCATCCTTGCCTAGAGCTGATTTGAAGCAGGCGCCGCCTCAAAAACAGGAAGTGGAAATGACAGCCAACTTGAGCTGTGGTCAAGACGTTCGTCGAAACCCACCGCTTTTTCTTGTGATCTGTGATCTCCGTCATTCATGCGTGATTCCGCATCTTTGCCTAGGGCTGATTTGAAGCACGCGCCGCCTTAAAAAGAGGAAGTGGAAATGACAGCGATCTGGAGCTGTGGTCAAGACGTTCGTCGAAGCCCGCCGCCTTTTCTTGTGATCTGTGATCTCCGTCATTCATGCGTGATTCCGCATCCTTGCCTAGAGCTGATTTGAAGCACGCGCCGCCTCAAAGACAGGAAGTGGAAATGACAGCCAATTTGAGCTGTGGTCGAGACGTTCGTCGAAACCGACCGCTTTATCTTGTGATCTGTGATCTCCGTCACTCATGCGTGATTCCGCATCTTTGCCTAGAGCTGATTTGAAGCACGCGCCGCCTTAAAAAGAGGAAGTGGAAATGACAGCGATCTTGAGCTGTGGTCAAAACGTTCGTCGAAGCCCGCTGATGTTTCTAGTGATCTGTGATCTCCCTGATTGAGCGCGATTCCGAATCTTCGCCTAGCGCTGATTTGAAGCACGCGCCACCTTAAAAAGAGGAAGTGGAAATTACAGCGGTCTGGAGCTGCGGTCAAGGCGTTCGTCGAAGCCCGCTGATGTTTCTAGTGATCTGCGATCTCCCTGATTCACGCGAGATTCCGAATCTTCGCCTAGCGCTGATTTGAATTACGCGCCGCCTTAAAAAGAGAAAGTGGAAATGACAGCGATCTGGAGCTGTGGTCAAAACGTTCGTCGAAGCCCGCTGATGTTTCTAGTGATCTGTGATCTCCCTGATTGAGCGCGATTCCGAATCTTCGCCTAGCGCTGATTTGAAGCACGCGCCACCTTAAAAAGAGGAAGTGGAAATTACAGCGGTCTGGAGCTGCGGTCAAGACGTTCGTCGAAGCCCGCTGATGTTCCTAGTGATCTGTGATCTCCCTGATTCACGCGAGATTCCGAATCTTCGCCTAGCGCTGATTTGAATTACGCGCCGCCTTAAAAAGAGGAAGTGGAAATTACAGCGGTCTGGAGCTGCGGTCAAGACGTTCGTCGAAGCCCGCTGATGTTTCTAGTGATCTGTGATCTCCCTGATTCACGCGCGATTCCGAATCTTCGCCTAGCGCTGATTTGAAGCACCCGCCGCCTTAAAAAGAGAAAGTGGAAATGACAGCGATCTGGAGCTGTGGTCAAGACGTTCGTCGAAGCCCGCTGATGTTTCTAGTGATCTGTGATCTCCCTGATTCACGCGCGATTCCGAATCTTCGCCTAGCGCTGATTTGAAGCACGCGCCACCTTAAAAAGAGGAAGTTGAAATTACAGCGGTCTGGAGCTGCGGTCAAGACGTTCGTCGAAGCCCGCTGATGTTTCTAGTGATCTGTGATCTCCCTGATTCACGCGCGATTCCGAATCTTCGCCTAGCGCTGATTTGAAGCACGCGCCGCCTTAAAAAGAAGAAGTGGAAATGACAGCGATCTGGAGCTGTGGTCAAGACGTTCGTCGAAGCCCGCTGATGTTTCTAGTGATCTGTGATCTCCCTGATTCACGCGCGATTCCGAATCTTCGCCTAGCGCTGATTTGAAGCACGCGCCACCTTAAAAAGAGGAAGTGGAAATGACAGCGATCTGGAGCTGTGGTCAAGACGTTCGTCGAAACCCGCTGATGTTTCTAGTGATCTACGCGCGATTTCGAATCTTCGCCTAGCGCTGATTTGAAGCACGTGCCGCCCTAAAAAAAGGAAGTGGAAATGACAGCGATCTGGAGCTGTCGTCAAGACGTTCGTCGAAGCCCGCAGATGTTTCTAGTGATCTGTGATCTCCCTGATTCACGCGCGATTCCGAATCTTCGCCTAGCGCTGATTTGAAGCACGCGCCGCCTTTAAAAGAGGAAGTGGAAATGGCAGCGATCTGGAGCTGTGGTAAAGACGTTCGTCGAAGCCCGCTGATGTTTCTAGTGATCTGTGATCTCCCTGATTCACGCGCGATTCCGAATCTTCGCCTAGCGCTGATTTGAAGCACGCGCCGCCCTAAAAAATAGAAGTGGAAATGACAGCGATCTTGAGCTGTGGTCAAGACGTTCGTCGAAGCCCGCTGATGTTTCTAGTGATCTACGCGTGATTCTGAATCGTCGCCTAGCGCTTATTTGAAGCACGCGCCGCCATAAAAAAATTAACTGGAAATGACAGCGATCTGTCGCTGTGGTCGAGACGTTCGTCGGAGCCCGCTGATGTTTCTAGTGATCTACGCGCGATTCAGAATCTTCGCCTAGCGTTGATTTGAAGCCCGCGCCGCCCTAAAAAAAGGAACTGGAAATGACAGCGATCTAGAATTGTGGTCAAGACGTTCGTGGAAGCCCGCTGATGTTTCTAGTGATCTGTGATCTCCCTGATTCACGCGCGATTCCGTATCTTCGCCTAGCGCTAATTTGAAGCACGCGCCGCCTTAAAAAGAGGAAGTGGAAATGACAGCGATCTGGAGTTGTGGTCAAGACGTTCGTCGAAGCCCGCTGATGTTTCTAGTGATCTACGCGCGATTCCGAATCTTCGCCTAGTGTTGATTTCAAGCACGTGACGCCTTAAAGAGAGGAAGTGGAAATGACACCGATCTGGAGCTGTGGTCAAGACGTTCGTCGAAGCCCGCCGCCTTTTCTTGTGATCTGTGATCTCCGTCATTCATGCGTGATTCCGCATCCTTGCCTAGAGCTGATTTGAAGCACGCGCCGCCTCAAAGACAGGAAGTGGAAATGACAGCCACCTTGAGCTGTGGTCAAGACGTTCGTCGAAACCCACCGCTTTTTCTTCTGATCTGTGATCTCCGTCATTCATGCGTGATTCCGCATCCTTGCCTAGAGCTGATTTGAAGCAGGCGCCGCCTCAAAAACAGGAAGTGGAAATGACAGCCAACTTGAGCTGTGGTCAAGACGTTCGTCGAAACCCACCGCTTTTTCTTGTGATCTGTGATCTCCGTCATTCATGCGTGATTCCGCATCTTTGCCTAGGGCTGATTTGAAGCACGCGCCGCCTTAAAAAGAGGAAGTGGAAATGACAGCGATCTGGAGCTGTGGTCAAGACGTTCGTCGAAGCCCGCCGCCTTTTCTTGTGATCTGTGATCTCCGTCATTCATGCGTGATTCCGCATCCTTGCCTAGAGCTGATTTGAAGCACGCGCCGCCTCAAAGACAGGAAGTGGAAATGACAGCCAATTTGAGCTGTGGTCGAGACGTTCGTCGAAACCGACCGCTTTATCTTGTGATCTGTGATCTCCGTCACTCATGCGTGATTCCGCATCTTTGCCTAGAGCTGATTTGAAGCACGCGCCGCCTTAAAAAGAGGAAGTGGAAATGACAGCGATCTTGAGCTGTGGTCAAAACGTTCGTCGAAGCCCGCTGATGTTTCTAGTGATCTGTGATCTCCCTGATTGAGCGCGATTCCGAATCTTCGCCTAGCGCTGATTTGAAGCACGCGCCACCTTAAAAAGAGGAAGTGGAAATTACAGCGGTCTGGAGCTGCGGTCAAGGCGTTCGTCGAAGCCCGCTGATGTTTCTAGTGATCTGCGATCTCCCTGATTCACGCGAGATTCCGAATCTTCGCCTAGCGCTGATTTGAATTACGCGCCGCCTTAAAAAGAGAAAGTGGAAATGACAGCGATCTGGAGCTGTGGTCAAAACGTTCGTCGAAGCCCGCTGATGTTTCTAGTGATCTGTGATCTCCCTGATTGAGCGCGATTCCGAATCTTCGCCTAGCGCTGATTTGAAGCACGCGCCACCTTAAAAAGAGGAAGTGGAAATTACAGCGGTCTGGAGCTGCGGTCAAGACGTTCGTCGAAGCCCGCTGATGTTCCTAGTGATCTGTGATCTCCCTGATTCACGCGAGATTCCGAATCTTCGCCTAGCGCTGATTTGAATGACGCGCCGACTTAAAAAGAGGAAGTTGAAATTACAGCGGTCTGGAGCTGCGGTCAAGACGTTCGTCGAAGCCCGCTGATGTTTCTAGTGATCTGTGATCTCCCTGATTCACGCGCGATTCCGAATCTTCGCCTAGCGCTGATTTGAAGCACGCGCCGCCTTAAAAAGAGAAAGTGGAAATGACAGCGATCTGGAGCTGTGGTCAAGACGTTCGTCGAAGCCCGCTGATGTTTCTAGTGATCTGTGATCTCCCTGATTCACGCGCGATTCCGAATCTTCGCCTAGCGCTGATTTGAAGCACGCGCCACCTTAAAAAGAGGAAGTGGAAAAACAGCGGTCTGGAGCTGCGGTCAAGATGTTCGTCGAAGCCCGCTGACGTTTCTAGTGATCTGTGATCTCCCTGATTCACGCGCGATTCCGAATCTTCGCCTAGCGCTGATTTGAAGCACGTGCCGCCTTAAAAAGAAGTGGGAATGACAGCGATCTGGAGCTGTGGTCGAGACGTTCGTCGAAGCCCGCTGATGTTTCTAGTGATCTGTCATCTCCCTGATTCACGCGCGATTCCGAATCTTCGCCTAGCGCTGATTTGAAGCACGCGCCACCTTAAAAAGAAGAAGTGGAAATGACAGCGATCTGGAGCTGTGGTCAAGACGTTCGTCGAAGCCCGCTGATGTTTCTAGTGATCTGTGATCTCCCTGATTCACTCGAGATTCCGAATCTTCGCCTAGCGCGGATTTGAATTACGTGCCGCCTTTAAAAGAGGAGGTGGAAATGACAGCGATCTGGAGCTGTGGTCAAGACGTTCGTCGAAGCCCGCTGATGTTTCTAGTGATCTACGCGCGATTCCGAATCTTCGCCTAGCGCTGATTTGAAGCACGTGCCGCCCTAAAAAAGGAAGTGGAAATGACAGTGATCTGGAGCTGTCGTCAAGACGTTCGTCGAAGCCCGCTGATGTTTCTAGTGATCTGTGATCTCCCTGATTCACGCGCGATTCCGAATCTTCGCCTAGCGCTGATTTGAAGCACGCGCCGCCTTAAAAAGAGGAAGTAGAAATGACAGCGATCTGGAGCTGTGGTCAAGACGTTCGTCGAAGGCCGCTGATGTTTCTAGTGATCTGTGATCTCCCTGATTCACGCGCGATTCCGAATCTTCGCCTAGCGCTGATTTGAAGCACGCGCCACCTTAAAAAGAAGTGGAAATGACAGCGATCTGGAGCTGTGGTCAAGACGTTCGTCGAAGCCCGCTGATGTTTCTAGTGATCTGTGATCTCCCTGATTCACGCGAGATTCCGAATCATCGCCGAGCGCTGATTTGAATTTCGCGCCGCCTTTAAAAGAGGAAGTGGAAATGACAGCGATCTGGAGCTGTGGTCAAGACGTTCGTCGAAGCACGCTGATGTTTCTAGTGATCTACGCGCGATTCCGAATGTTCGCCTAACGCTGATTTGAAGCACGTGCCGCCCTAAAAAAAGGAAGTGGAAATGACAGCGATCTGGAGCTGTCGTCAAGACGTTCGTCGAAGCCCGCAGATGTTTCTAGTGATCTGTGATCTCCCTGATTCACGCGCGATTCCGAATCTTCGCCTAGCGCTGATTTGAAGCACGCGCCGCCTTTAAAAGAGGAAGTGGAAATGGCAGCGATCTGGAGCTGTGGTCAAGACGTTCGTCGAAGCCCGCTGATGTTTCTAGTGATCTTTGATCTCCCTGATTCACGCGCGATTCCGAATCTTCGCCTAGTGCTGATTTGAAGCACGCGGCGCCTTAAACAGAGGAAGTGGAAATGACAGCGATATGGAGCTGTAGTCAAGACGTTCGTCGAAGCTCGCTGATGTTTCTAGTGATCTGTGATCTCCCTGATTCACGCGCGATTCCGAATCTTCGCCGAGCACTGATTTGAAGCACGCGCCGCCTTAAAAAGAGGAAGTTGAAACGACAGCGATCTGGAGCTGTGGTCAAAACGTTCCTCGAAGCCCGGTGATGTTTCTTGTGATTTGTGATCTCCCTGATTCGTGCACGATTCCGAATCTTCGCCTAGTGCTGATTTGAAGAACGCGGCGCCTTAAACAGAGGAAGTGGAAATGACAGCGATCTGGAGGTGTGGTCAAGGCGTTCGTCGAAGCCCGCCGATGTTTCTTGCGATCTGTGATCTCCCTGATTCACGCACCATTCCGAATCTTCGCCTAGCGCTGATTTGAAGCACGCGCCGCCTTAAAAAGAGGAAGTTGAAATGACAGCCATCTGGAGCTGTGGTCAATACGTTCGTCGAAGCCCGGTGATGTTTCTTGTGATCTGTGTTCTCCCTGATTCGTGCACGATTCCGTATCTTCGCCTAGCGCTGATTTGAAGCACGCGCCGCCTTAAAAAGAGGAAGTTGAAATGACAGCGATCTGGAGCTGTGGTTAAGACGTTCGTCGAAGCCCGCTGATGTTTCTTGTGATCTGTGATCTCCCTGATTCACGCAGGATTCCGAATCTTCGCCTAGCGCTGATTTGAAGCGCGCGACGCCTTAAAAAAGGAACTGGAAATGACAGCGATCTGGAGCGGTGGTCAAGACGTTCGTCGAAGCCCGCTGATGTTTCTAGTGATCTGTGATCTCCCTGATTCACGCACGATTCCGAATCTTCGCCTAGCGCTGATTTGAAGCACGGGGCGCCCTAAAAAGAGGCAGTGGAAATGACAGCGATCTGGAGCGGTGGTCAAGACGTTCGTCGAAGCCCGCTGATGTTTCTAGTGATCTGTGATCTCCCTGATTCACGCACGATTCCGAATCTTCGCCTAGCGCTGATTTTAAGCACGCGGCGCATTAAAAAGAGGAAGTGGAAATTACAGCGATCTGGAGCGGTGGTCAAGACGTTTGTCGAAGCCCGCTGATGTTTCCAGTGATCTACGCGCGATTCCGAATCTTCGCCTAGCGCTGATTTGAAGCACGCGCCGCCTTAAAAAGAGGAAGTGGAAATGACAGCGATATGGAGCTGTGGTCAAGACGTTCGTCGAAGCCCGCCACCTTTTCTTGTGATCTGTGATCTCCGTTATTCATGCGTGATTCCGCATCCTTGCATAGAGCTGATTTGAAGCACGCGCCGCCTCAAAGACAGGAAGTGGAAATGACAGCCAACTTGAGCTGTGGTCAAGACGTTCGTCGAAACCCACCACTTTTTCTTGTGATCTGTGATCTCCGTCATTCATGCGTGATTCCGCATCTTTGCCTAGAGCAGATTTGAAGCACGCGCCGCCTTAAAAAGAGGAAGTGGAAATGACAGCGATCTGGAGCTGTGGTCAAGACGTTCGTCGAAACCCACCGCTTTTTCTTGTGATCTGTGATCTCCGTCATTCATGCGTGATTCCGCATCTTTGCCTAGAGCTGGTTTGAAGCACGCGCCGCCTTAAAAATAGGAAGTGGAAATGACAGCGATATGGAGCTGTGGTCAAGACGTTCGTCGAAGCTCGCTGATGTTTCTAGTGATCTGTGATCTCCCTGATTCACGCGCGATTCCGAATCTTCGCCTAGCGCAGATTGGAAGCACGCGCCACCTTAAAAAGAGGAAGTGGAAATGACAGCGATCTGGAGCTGTGGTTAAGACGTTCGTCGAAGCCCGCCGCCTTTTCTTGTGATCTGTGATCTCCGTCATTCATGCATGATTCCGCATCCTTGCCGAGAGCTGATTTGAAGCACGCGCCGCCTCAAAGACAGGAAGTGGAAATGACAGCCACCTTGAGCTGTGGCCAAGACGTTCGTCGAAACCCACCGCTTTTTCTTGTGATCTGTGATCTCCGTCATTCATGCGTGATTCCGCATCCTTGCCTAGAGCTGATTTGAAGCAGGCGCCGCCTCAAAAACAGGAAGTGGAAATGACAGCCAACTTGAGCTGTGGTCAAGACGTTCGTCGAAACCCACCGCTTTTTCTTGTGATCGGTGATCTCCGTCATTCATGCGTGATTCCGCATCTTTGCCTAGAGCTGATTTGAAGCACGCGCCGCCTTAAAAAGAGGAAGTGGAAATGACAGCGATCTGGAGTTGTGGTCAAGACGTTCGTCGAAGCCCGCCGCCTTTTCTTGTGATCTGTGATCTCCGTCATTCATGCGTGATTCCGCATCCTTGCCTAGAGCTGATTTGAACACGCGCCGCCTCAAAGACAGGAAGTGGAAATGACAGCCAATTTGAGCTGTGGTCGAGACGTTCGTCGAAACCCACCGCTTTATCTTGTGATCTGTGATCTCCGTCACTCATGCGTGATTCCGCATCTTTGCCTAGAGCTAATTTGAAGCACGCGCCGCCTTAAAAAGAGGAAGTGGAAATGACAGCGATCTGGAGCTGTGGTCAAAACGTTCGTCGAAGCCCGCTGATGTTTCTAGTGATCTGTGATCTCCCTGATTGAGCGCGAATCCGAATCTTCGCCTAGCGCTGATTTGAAGCACGCGCCACCTTAAAAAGAGGAAGTGGAAATTACAGCGGTCTGGAGCTGCGGTCAAGACGTTCGTCGAAGCCCGCTGATGTTTCTAGTGATCTGTGATCTCCCTGATTCACGCGAGATTCCGAATCTTCGCCTAGCGCTGATTTGAATTACGCGCCGCCTTAAAAAGAGGAAGTGGAAATTACAGCGGTCTGGAGCTGCGGTCAAGACGTTCGTCGAAGCCCGCTGATGTTTCTAGTGATCTGTGATCTCCCTGATTCACGCGCGATTCCGAATCTTCGCCTAGCGCTGATTTGAAGCACCCGCCGCCTTAAAAAGAGAAAGTGGAAATGACAGCGATCTGGAGCTGTGGTCAAGACGTTCGTCGAAGCCCGCTGATGTTTCTAGTGATCTGTGATCTCCCTGATTCACGCGCGATTCCGAATCTTCGCCTAGCGCTGATTTGAAGCACGCGCCACCTTAAAAAGAGGAAGTTGAAATTACAGCGGTCTGGAGCTGCGGTCAAGACGTTCGTCGAAGCCCGCTGATGTTTCTAGTGATCTGTGATCTCCCTGATTCACGCGCGATTCCGAATCTTCGCCTAGCGCTGATTTGAAGCACGCGCCGCCTTAAAAAGAAGAAGTGGAAATGACAGCGATCTGGAGCTGTGGTCAAGACGTTCGTCGAAGCCCGCTGATGTTTCTAGTGATCTGTGATCTCCCTGATTCACGCGCGATTCCGAATCTTCGCCTAGCGCTGATTTGAAGCACGCGCCACCTTAAAAAGAGGAAGTGGAAATGACAGCGATCTGGAGCTGTGGTCAAAACGTTCGTCGAAACCCGCTGATGTTTCTAGTGATCTACGCGCGATTTCGAATCTTCGCCTAGCGCTGATTTGAAGCACGTGCCGCCCTAAAAAAAGGAAGTGGAAATGACAGCGATCTGGAGCTGTCGTCAAGACGTTCGTCGAAGCCCGCAGATGTTTCTAGTGATCTGTGATCTCCCTGATTCACGCGCGATTCCGAATCTTCGCCTAGCGCTGATTTGAAGCACGCGCCGCCTTTAAAAGAGGAAGTGGAAATGGCAGCGATCTGGAGCTGTGGTAAAGACGTTCGTCGAAGCCCGCTGATGTTTCTAGTGATCTGTGATCTCCCTGATTCACGCGCGATTCCGAATCTTCGCCTAGCGCTGATTTGAAGCACGCGCCGCCCTAAAAAATAGAAGTGGAAATGACAGCGATCTTGAGCTGTGGTCAAGACGTTCGTCGAAGCCCGCTGATGTTTCTAGTGATCTACGCGTGATTCTGAATCGTCGCCTAGCGCTTATTTGAAGCACGCGCCGCCATAAAAAAATTAACTGGAAATGACAGCGATCTGTCGCTGTGGTCGAGACGTTCGTCGGAGCCCGCTGATGTTTCTAGTGATCTACGCGCGATTCAGAATCTTCGCCTAGCGTTGATTTGAAGCCCGCGCCGCCCTAAAAAAAGGAACTGGAAATGACAGCGATCTAGAATTGTGGTCAAGACGTTCGTGGAAGCCCGCTGATGTTTCTAGTGATCTGTGATCTCCCTGATTCACGCGCGATTCCGTATCTTCGCCTAGCGCTAATTTGAAGCACGCGCCGCCTTAAAAAGAGGAAGTGGAAATGACAGCGATCTGGAGTTGTGGTCAAGACGTTCGTCGAAGCCCGCTGATGTTTCTAGTGATCTACGCGCGATTCCGAATCTTCGCCTAGTGTTGATTTCAAGCACGTGACGCCTTAAAGAGAGGAAGTGGAAATGACACCGATCTGGAGCTGTGGTCAAGACGTTCGTCGAAGCCCGCCGCCTTTTCTTGTGATCTGTGATCTCCGTCATTCATGCGTGATTCCGCATCCTTGCCTAGAGCTGATTTGAAGCACGCGCCGCCTCAAAGACAGGAAGTGGAAATGACAGCCACCTTGAGCTGTGGTCAAGACGTTCGTCGAAACCCACCGCTTTTTCTTGTGATCTGTGATCTCCGTCATTCATGCGTGATTCCGCATCCTTGCCTAGAGCTGATTTGAAGCAGGCGCCGCCTCAAAAACAGGAAGTGGAAATGACAGCCAACTTGAGCTGTGGTCAAGACGTTCGTCGAAACCCACCGCTTTTTCTTGTGATCTGTGATCTCCGTCATTCATGCGTGATTCCGCATCTTTGCCTAGGGCTGATTTGAAGCACGCGCCGCCTTAAAAAGAGGAAGTGGAAATGACAGCGATCTGGAGCTGTGGTCAAGACGTTCGTCGAAGCCCGCCGCCTTTTCTTGTGATCTGTGATCTCCGTCATTCATGCGTGATTCCGCATCCTTGCCTAGAGCTGATTTGAAGCACGCGCCGCCTCAAAGACAGGAAGTGGAAATGACAGCCAATTTGAGCTGTGGTCGAGACGTTCGTCGAAACCGACCGCTTTATCTTGTGATCTGTGATCTCCGTCACTCATGCGTGATTCCGCATCTTTGCCTAGAGCTGATTTGAAGCACGCGCCGCCTTAAAAAGAGGAAGTGGAAATGACAGCGATCTTGAGCTGTGGTCAAAACGTTCGTCGAAGCCCGCTGATGTTTCTAGTGATCTGTGATCTCCCTGATTGAGCGCGATTCCGAATCTTCGCCTAGCGCTGATTTGAAGCACGCGCCACCTTAAAAAGAGGAAGTGGAAATTACAGCGGTCTGGAGCTGCGGTCAAGGCGTTCGTCGAAGCCCGCTGATGTTTCTAGTGATCTGCGATCTCCCTGATTCACGCGAGATTCCGAATCTTCGCCTAGCGCTGATTTGAATTACGCGCCGCCTTAAAAAGAGAAAGTGGAAATGACAGCGATCTGGAGCTGTGGTCAAAACGTTCGTCGAAGCCCGCTGATGTTTCTAGTGATCTGTGATCTCCCTGATTGAGCGCGATTCCGAATCTTCGCCTAGCGCTGATTTGAAGCACGCGCCACCTTAAAAAGAGGAAGTGGAAATTACAGCGGTCTGGAGCTGCGGTCAAGACGTTCGTCGAAGCCCGCTGATGTTCCTAGTGATCTGTGATCTCCCTGATTCACGCGAGATTCCGAATCTTCGCCTAGCGCTGATTTGAATTACGCGCCGCCTTAAAAAGAGGAAGTGGAAATTACAGCGGTCTGGAGCTGCGGTCAAGACGTTCGTCGAAGCCCGCTGATGTTTCTAGTGATCTGTGATCTCCCTGATTCACGCGCGATTCCGAATCTTCGCCTAGCGCTGATTTGAAGCACCCGCCGCCTTAAAAAGAGAAAGTGGAAATGACAGCGATCTGGAGCTGTGGTCAAGACGTTCGTCGAAGCCCGCTGATGTTTCTAGTGATCTGTGATCTCCCTGATTCACGCGCGATTCCGAATCTTCGCCTAGCGCTGATTTGAAGCACGCGCCACCTTAAAAAGAGGAAGTTGAAATTACAGCGGTCTGGAGCTGCGGTCAAGACGTTCGTCGAAGCCCGCTGATGTTTCTAGTGATCTGTGATCTCCCTGATTCACGCGCGATTCCGAATCTTCGCCTAGCGCTGATTTGAAGCACGCGCCGCCTTAAAAAGAAGAAGTGGAAATGACAGCGATCTGGAGCTGTGGTCAAGACGTTCGTCGAAGCCCGCTGATGTTTCTAGTGATCTGTGATCTCCCTGATTCACGCGCGATTCCGAATCTTCGCCTAGCGCTGATTTGAAGCACGCGCCACCTTAAAAAGAGGAAGTGGAAATGACAGCGATCTGGAGCTGTGGTCAAGACGTTCGTCGAAACCCGCTGATGTTTCTAGTGATCTACGCGCGATTTCGAATCTTCGCCTAGCGCTGATTTGAAGCACGTGCCGCCCTAAAGAAAGGAAGTGGAAATGACAGCGATCTGGAGCTGTCGTCAAGACGTTCGTCGAAGCCCGCAGATGTTTCTAGTGATCTGTGATCTCCCTGATTCACGCGCGATTCCGAATCTTCGCCTAGCGCTGATTTGAAGCACGCGCCGCCTTTAAAAGAGGAAGTGGAAATGGCAGCGATCTGGAGCTGTGGTAAAGACGTTCGTCGAAGCCCGCTGATGTTTCTAGTGATCTGTGATCTCCCTGATTCACGCGCGATTCCGAATCTTCGCCTAGCGCTGATTTGAAGCACGCGCCGCCCTAAAAAATAGAAGTGGAAATGACAGCGATCTTGAGCTGTGGTCAAGACGTTCGTCGAAGCCCGCTGATGTTTCTAGTGATCTACGCGTGATTCTGAATCGTCGCCTAGCGCTTATTTGAAGCACGCGCCGCCATAAAAAAATTAACTGGAAATGACAGCGATCTGTCGCTGTGGTCGAGACGTTCGTCGGAGCCCGCTGATGTTTCTAGTGATCTACGCGCGATTCAGAATCTTCGCCTAGCGTTGATTTGAAGCCCGCGCCGCCCTAAAAAAAGGAACTGGAAATGACAGCGATCTAGAATTGTGGTCAAGACGTTCGTGGAAGCCCGCTGATGTTTCTAGTGATCTGTGATCTCCCTGATTCACGCGCGATTCCGTATCTTCGCCTAGCGCTAATTTGAAGCACGCGCCGCCTTAAAAAGAGGAAGTGGAAATGACAGCGATCTGGAGTTGTGGTCAAGACGTTCGTCGAAGCCCGCTGATGTTTCTAGTGATCTACGCGCGATTCCGAATCTTCGCCTAGTGTTGATTTCAAGCACGTGACGCCTTAAAGAGAGGAAGTGGAAATGACACCGATCTGGAGCTGTGGTCAAGACGTTCGTCGAAGCCCGCCGCCTTTTCTTGTGATCTGTGATCTCCGTCATTCATGCGTGATTCCGCATCCTTGCCTAGAGCTGATTTGAAGCACGCGCCGCCTCAAAGACAGGAAGTGGAAATGACAGCCACCTTGAGCTGTGGTCAAGACGTTCGTCGAAACCCACCGCTTTTTCTTGTGATCTGTGATCTCCGTCATTCATGCGTGATTCCGCATCCTTGCCTAGAGCTGATTTGAAGCAGGCGCCGCCTCAAAAACAGGAAGTGGAAATGACAGCCAACTTGAGCTGTGGTCAAGACGTTCGTCGAAACCCACCGCTTTTTCTTGTGATCTGTGATCTCCGTCATTCATGCGTGATTCCGCATCTTTGCCTAGGGCTGATTTGAAGCACGCGCCGCCTTAAAAAGAGGAAGTGGAAATGACAGCGATCTGGAGCTGTGGTCAAGACGTTCGTCGAAGCCCGCCGCCTTTTCTTGTGATCTGTGATCTCCGTCATTCATGCGTGATTCCGCATCCTTGCCTAGAGCTGATTTGAAGCACGCGCCGCCTCAAAGACAGGAAGTGGAAATGACAGCCAATTTGAGCTGTGGTCGAGACGTTCGTCGAAACCGACCGCTTTATCTTGTGATCTGTGATCTCCGTCACTCATGCGTGATTCCGCATCTTTGCCTAGAGCTGATTTGAAGCACGCGCCGCCTTAAAAAGAGGAAGTGGAAATGACAGCGATCTTGAGCTGTGGTCAAAACGTTCGTCGAAGCCCGCTGATGTTTCTAGTGATCTGTGATCTCCCTGATTGAGCGCGATTCCGAATCTTCGCCTAGCGCTGATTTGAAGCACGCGCCACCTTAAAAAGAGGAAGTGGAAATTACAGCGGTCTGGAGCTGCGGTCAAGGCGTTCGTCGAAGCCCGCTGATGTTTCTAGTGATCTGCGATCTCCCTGATTCACGCGAGATTCCGAATCTTCGCCTAGCGCTGATTTGAATTACGCGCCGCCTTAAAAAGAGAAAGTGGAAATGACAGCGATCTGGAGCTGTGGTCAAAACGTTCGTCGAAGCCCGCTGATGTTTCTAGTGATCTGTGATCTCCCTGATTGAGCGCGATTCCGAATCTTCGCCTAGCGCTGATTTGAAGCACGCGCCACCTTAAAAAGAGGAAGTGGAAATTACAGCGGTCTGGAGCTGCGGTCAAGACGTTCGTCGAAGCCCGCTGATGTTCCTAGTGATCTGTGATCTCCCTGATTCACGCGAGATTCCGAATCTTCGCCTAGCGCTGATTTGAATGACGCGCCGACTTAAAAAGAGGAAGTTGAAATTACAGCGGTCTGGAGCTGCGGTCAAGACGTTCGTCGAAGCCCGCTGATGTTTCTAGTGATCTGTGATCTCCCTGATTCACGCGCGATTCCGAATCTTCGCCTAGCGCTGATTTGAAGCACGCGCCGCCTTAAAAAGAGAAAGTGGAAATGACAGCGATCTGGAGCTGTGGTCAAGACGTTCGTCGAAGCCCGCTGATGTTTCTAGTGATCTGTGATCTCCCTGATTCACGCGCGATTCCGAATCTTCGCCTAGCGCTGATTTGAAGCACGCGCCACCTTAAAAAGAGGAAGTGGAAAAACAGCGGTCTGGAGCTGCGGTCAAGATGTTCGTCGAAGCCCGCTGACGTTTCTAGTGATCTGTGATCTCCCTGATTCACGCGCGATTCCGAATCTTCGCCTAGCGCTGATTTGAAGCACGTGCCGCCTTAAAAAGAAGTGGGAATGACAGCGATCTGGAGCTGTGGTCGAGACGTTCGTCGAAGCCCGCTGATGTTTCTAGTGATCTGTCATCTCCCTGATTCACGCGCGATTCCGAATCTTCGCCTAGCGCTGATTTGAAGCACGCGCCACCTTAAAAAGAAGAAGTGGAAATGACAGCGATCTGGAGCTGTGGTCAAGACGTTCGTCGAAGCCCGCTGATGTTTCTAGTGATCTGTGATCTCCCTGATTCACTCGAGATTCCGAATCTTCGCCTAGCGCGGATTTGAATTACGTGCCGCCTTTAAAAGAGGAGGTGGAAATGACAGCGATCTGGAGCTGTGGTCAAGACGTTCGTCGAAGCCCGCTGATGTTTCTAGTGATCTACGCGCGATTCCGAATCTTCGCCTAGCGCTGATTTGAAGCACGTGCCGCCCTAAAAAAGGAAGTGGAAATGACAGTGATCTGGAGCTGTCGTCAAGACGTTCGTCGAAGCCCGCTGATGTTTCTAGTGATCTGTGATCTCCCTGATTCACGCGCGATTCCGAATCTTCGCCTAGCGCTGATTTGAAGCACGCGCCGCCTTAAAAAGAGGAAGTAGAAATGACAGCGATCTGGAGCTGTGGTCAAGACGTTCGTCGAAGGCCGCTGATGTTTCTAGTGATCTGTGATCTCCCTGATTCACGCGCGATTCCGAATCTTCGCCTAGCGCTGATTTGAAGCACGCGCCACCTTAAAAAGAAGTGGAAATGACAGCGATCTGGAGCTGTGGTCAAGACGTTCGTCGAAGCCCGCTGATGTTTCTAGTGATCTGTGATCTCCCTGATTCACGCGAGATTCCGAATCATCGCCGAGCGCTGATTTGAATTTCGCGCCGCCTTTAAAAGAGGAAGTGGAAATGACAGCGATCTGGAGCTGTGGTCAAGACGTTCGTCGAAGCACGCTGATGTTTCTAGTGATCTACGCGCGATTCCGAATGTTCGCCTAGCGCTGATTTGAAGCACGTGCCGCCCTAAAAAAAGGAAGTGGAAATGACAGCGATCTGGAGCTGTCGTCAAGACGTTCGTCGAAGCCCGCAGATGTTTCTAGTGATCTGTGATCTCCCTGATTCACGCGCGATTCCGAATCTTCGCCTAGCGCTGATTTGAAGCACGCGCCGCCTTTAAAAGAGGAAGTGGAAATGGCAGCGATCTGGAGCTGTGGTCAAGACGTTCGTCGAAGCCCGCTGATGTTTCTAGTGATCTTTGATCTCCCTGATTCACGCGCGATTCCGAATCTTCGCCTAGTGCTGATTTGAAGCACGCGGCGCCTTAAACAGAGGAAGTGGAAATGACAGCGATATGGAGCTGTAGTCAAGACGTTCGTCGAAGCTCGCTGATGTTTCTAGTGATCTGTGATCTCCCTGATTCACGCGCGATTCCGAATCTTCGCCGAGCACTGATTTGAAGCACGCGCCGCCTTAAAAAGAGGAAGTTGAAACGACAGCGATCTGGAGCTGTGGTCAAAACGTTCCTCGAAGCCCGGTGATGTTTCTTGTGATTTGTGATCTCCCTGATTCGTGCACGATTCCGAATCTTCGCCTAGTGCTGATTTGAAGAACGCGGCGCCTTAAACAGAGGAAGTGGAAATGACAGCGATCTGGAGGTGTGGTCAAGGCGTTCGTCGAAGCCCGCCGATGTTTCTTGCGATCTGTGATCTCCCTGATTCACGCACCATTCCGAATCTTCGCCTAGCGCTGATTTGAAGCACGCGCCGCCTTAAAAAGAGGAAGTTGAAATGACAGCCATCTGGAGCTGTGGTCAATACGTTCGTCGAAGCCCGGTGATGTTTCTTGTGATCTGTGTTCTCCCTGATTCGTGCACGATTCCGTATCTTCGCCTAGCGCTGATTTGAAGCACGCGCCGCCTTAAAAAGAGGAAGTTGAAATGACAGCGATCTGGAGCTGTGGTTAAGACGTTCGTCGAAGCCCGCTGATGTTTCTTGTGATCTGTGATCTCCCTGATTCACGCAGGATTCCGAATCTTCGCCTAGCGCTGATTTGAAGCGCGCGACGCCTTAAAAAAGGAACTGGAAATGACAGCGATCTGGAGCGGTGGTCAAGACGTTCGTCGAAGCCCGCTGATGTTTCTAGTGATCTGTGATCTCCCTGATTCACGCACGATTCCGAATCTTCGCCTAGCGCTGATTTGAAGCACGGGGCGCCCTAAAAAGAGGCAGTGGAAATGACAGCGATCTGGAGCGGTGGTCAAGACGTTCGTCGAAGCCCGCTGATGTTTCTAGTGATCTGTGATCTCCCTGATTCACGCACGATTCCGAATCTTCGCCTAGCGCTGATTTTAAGCACGCGGCGCATTAAAAAGAGGAAGTGGAAATTACAGCGATCTGGAGCGGTGGTCAAGACGTTTGTCGAAGCCCGCTGATGTTTCCAGTGATCTACGCGCGATTCCGAATCTTCGCCTAGCGCTGATTTGAAGCACGCGCCGCCTTAAAAAGAGGAAGTGGAAATGACAGCGATATGGAGCTGTGGTCAAGACGTTCGTCGAAGCCCGCCACCTTTTCTTGTGATCTGTGATCTCCGTTATTCATGCGTGATTCCGCATCCTTGCATAGAGCTGATTTGAAGCACGCGCCGCCTCAAAGACAGGAAGTGGAAATGACAGCCAACTTGAGCTGTGGTCAAGACGTTCGTCGAAACCCACCACTTTTTCTTGTGATCTGTGATCTCCGTCATTCATGCGTGATTCCGCATCTTTGCCTAGAGCAGATTTGAAGCACGCGCCGCCTTAAAAAGAGGAAGTGGAAATGACAGCGATCTGGAGCTGTGGTCAAGACGTTCGTCGAAACCCACCGCTTTTTCTTGTGATCTGTGATCTCCGTCATTCATGCGTGATTCCGCATCTTTGCCTAGAGCTGGTTTGAAGCACGCGCCGCCTTAAAAATAGGAAGTGGAAATGACAGCGATATGGAGCTGTGGTCAAGACGTTCGTCGAAGCTCGCTGATGTTTCTAGTGATCTGTGATCTCCCTGATTCACGCGCGATTCCGAATCTTCGCCTAGCGCTGATTTGAAGCACGCGCCGCCTTAAAAAGAGGAAGTTGAAATGACAGCGATCTGGAGCTGTGGTCAATACGTTCGTCGAAGCCCGGTGATGTTTCTTGTGATCTGTGTTCTCCCTGATTCGTGCACGATTCCGAATCTTCGCCTAGCGCTGATTTGAAGCACGCGCCGCCTTAAAAAGAGGAAGCTGAAATGACAGCGATCTGGAGCTGTGGTCAAGACGTTCGTCGAAGCCCGCTGATGTTTCTTGTGATCTGTGATCTCCCTGATTCACGCAGGATTTCGAATCTTCGCCTAGCGCTGATTTGAAGCGCGCGACGCCTTAAAAAAGGAACTGGAAATGACAGCGATCTGGAGCGGTGGTCAAGACGTTCGTCGAAGCCCGCTGATGTTTCTAGTGATCTGTGATCTCCCTGATTCACGCACGATTCCGAATCTTCGCCTAGCGCCGATTTGAAGCACGCGGCGCCTTAAAAAGAGGAAGTGGAAATGACAGCGATCTGGAGCGGTGGTCAAGACGTTCGTGGAAGCCCAGTGATGTTTCTTGTGATCTGTGATCTCCCTGATTCGTGCACGATTCCGAATCTTCGCCTAGTGCTGATTTGAAGCACGCGGCGCCTTAAAAAGAAGAATTGGAAATGACAGCGATCTGGAGCTGTGGTCAAGACGTTCGTCGAAGCCCGCCGATGTTTCTTGTGATCTGTGATCTCCCTGATTCACGCACGATTCCGAATCTTCGCCTAGCGCTGATTTGAAGCACGCGCCGCCTTAAAAAGAGGAAGTTGAAATGACAGCGATCTGGAGCTGTGGTCAATACGTTCGTCGAAGCCAGGTGATGTTTTTTGTGATCTGTGTTCTCCCTGATTCGTGCACGATTCCGAATCTTCGCCTAGCGCTGATTTGAAGCACGCGCCGCCTTAAAAAGAGGAAGTTGAAATGACAGCGATCTGGAGCTGTGGTCAAGACGTTCGTCGAAGCCCGCTGATGTTTCTTGTGATCTGTGATCTCCCTGATTCACGCAGGATTCCGAATCTTCGCCTAGCGCTGATTTGAAGCGCGCGACGCCTTAAAAAAGGAACTGGAAATGACAGCGATCTGGAGCGGTGGTCAAGACGTTCGTCGAAGCCCGCTGATGTTTCTAGTGATCTGTGATCTCCCTGATTCACGCACGATTCCGAATCTTCGCCTAGCGCTGATTTGAAGCACGCGGCGCCTTAAAAAGAGGAAGTCGAAATGACAGCGATCTGGAGCGGTGGTCAAGACGTTCGTCGAAGCCCGCTGATGTTTCTAGTGATCTGTGATCTCCCTGATTCACGCACGATTCCGAATCTTCGCCTAGCGCTGATTTTAAGCACGCGGCGCCTTAAAAAGAGGAAGTGGAAATGACAGCGATCTGGAGCGGTGGTCAAGACGTTCGTCGAAGCCCGCTGATGTTTCTAATGATCTGTGATCTCCCTGATTCACGCGCGATTCCGAATCTTCGCCTGGCGCTGATTTGAAGCACGCGCCGCCTTAAAAAGAGGAAGTTGAAATTACAGCGATCTGGAGCTGTGGTCAAGACGTTCGTCGAAGCCCGCTGATGTTTCTAGACATCTGTGATCTCCCTGATTCACGCATGATTCCGAATCTTCGCCTAGCGCTGATTTTAAGCACGCGGCGCATTAAAAAGAGGAAGTGCAAATTACAGCGATCTGGAGCGGTGGTCAAGACGTTTGTCGAAGCCCGCTGATGTTTCCAGTGATCTACGCGCGATTCCGAATCTTCGCTTAGCGCTGATTTGAAGCACGCGCCGCCTTAAAAAGAGGAAGTGGAAATGACAGCGATATGGAGCTGTGGTCAAGACGTTCGTCGAAGCCCGCCACCTTTTCTTGTGATCTGTGATCTCCGTTATTCATGCGTGATTCCGCATCCTTGCATAGAGCTGATTTGAAGCACGCGCCGCCTCAAAGACAGGAAGTGGAAATGACAGCCAACTTGAGCTGTGGTCAAGACGTTCGTCGAAACCCACCACTTTTTCTTGTGATCTGTGATCTCCGTCATTCATGCGTGATTCCGCATCTTTGCCTAGAGCAGATTTGAAGCACGCGCCGCCTTAAAAAGAGGAAGTGGAAATGACAGCGATCTGGAGCTGTGGTCAAGACGTTCGTCGAAACCCACCGCTTTTTCTTGTGATCTGTGATCTCCGTCATTCATGCGTGATTCCGCATCTTTGCCTAGAGCTGGTTTGAAGCACGCGCCGCCTTAAAAATAGGAAGTGGAAATGACAGCGATATGGAGCTGTGGTCAAGACGTTCGTCGAAGCTCGCTGATGTTTCTAGTGATCTGTGATCTCCCTGATTCACGCGCGATTCCGAATCTTCGCCTAGCGCTGATTTGAAGCACGCGCGCCTTAAAAAGAGGAAGTTGAAATGACAGCGATCTGGAGCTGTGGTCAATACGTTCGTCGAAGCCCGGTGATGTTTCTTGTGATCTGTGTTCTCCCTGATTCGTGCACGATTCCGAGTCTTCGCCTAGCGCTGATTTGAAGCACGCGCCGCCTTAAAAACAGGAAGCTGAAATGACAGCGATCTGGAGCTGTGGTCAAGACGTTCGTCGAAGCCCGCTGATGTTTCTTGTGATCTGTGATCTCCCTGATTCACGCAGGATTTCGAATCTTCGCCTAGCGCTGATTTGAAGCGCGCGACGCCTTAAAAAAGGAACTGGAAATGACAGCGATCTGGAGCGGTGGTCAAGACGTTCGTCGAAGCCCGCTGATGTTTCTAGTGATCTGTGATCTCTCTGATTCACGTACGATTCCGAATCTTCGCCTAGCGCCGATTTGAAGCACGCGGCGCCTTAAAAAGAGGAAGTGGAAATGACAGCGATCTGGAGCGGTGGTGAAGACGTTCGTGGAAGCCCGGTGATGTTTCTTGTGATCTGTGATCTCCCTGATTCGTGCACGATTCCGAATCTTCGCCTAGTGCTGATTTGAAGCACGCGGCGCCTTAAAAAGAAGAATTGGAAATGACAGCGATCTGGAGCTGTGGTCAAGACGTTCGTCGAAGCCCGCCGATGTTTCTTGTGATCTGTGATCTCCCTGATTCACGCACGATTCCGAATCTTCGCCTAGCGCTGATTTGAAGCACGCGCCGCCTTAAAAAGAGGAAGTTGAAATGACAGCGATCTGGAGCTGTGGTCAATACGTTCGTCGAAGCCAGGTGATGTTTTTTGTGATCAGTGTTCTCCCTGATTCGTGCACAATTCCGAATCTTCGCCTAGCGCTGATTTTAAGCACGCGCCGCACTAAAAAAAGGAAGTGGAAATGACAGCGATCTGGAATTGTGGTCAAGGCGTTCGTCGAAGCCCGCTGATGTTTCTAGTGATCTACGCGCGATTCCGAATCTTCGCCTAGTGCTGATTTGAAGCACGCGGCGCCTTAAAAAGAGGAAGTTGAAATGACAGCGATCAGGAGTTGTGGTCAAGACGTTCGTCGAAGCTCGCTGATGTTTCTTGTGATCTGTGATCTCCCTGATTCACGCGCGATTCCGAATCTTCGCCTAGTGCTGATTTGAAGCACGCGGCGCCTTAAACAGAGGAAGTGGAAATGACAGCGATATGGAGCTGTAGTCAAGACGTTCGTCGAAGCTCGCTGATGTTTCTAGTGATCTGTGATCTCCCTGATGCACGCGCGATTCCGAATCTTCGCCGAGCGCTGATTTGAAGCACGTGCCGCCTTAAAAAGAGGAAGTTGAAACGACAGCGATCTGGAGCTGTGGTCAAAACGTTCCTCGAAGCCCGGTGATGTTTCTTGTGATCTGTGATCTCCCTGATTCGTGCACGATTCCGAATCTTCGCCTAGTGCTGACTTGAAGCACGCGGCGCCTTAAACAGAGGAAGTGGAAATGACAGCGATCTGGAGCTGTGGTCAAGACGTTCGTCGAAGCCCGCCGATGTTTCTTGTGATCTGTGATCTCCCTGATTCACGCACGATTCCGAATCTTCGCCTAGCGCTGATTTGAAGCACGCGGCGCCTTAAAAAGAGGAAGTTGAAATGACAGCGATCTGGAGTTGTGGTCAAGACGTTCGTCGAAGCTCGCTGATGTTTCTTGTGATCTGTGATCTCCCTGATTCACGCGCGATTCCGAATCTTCGCCTAGCGCTGATTTGAAGCACGCGCCGCCCTAAAAAAAGGAAGTCGAAATGACAGCGATCTGGAATTGTGGTCAAGGCGTTCGTCGAAGCCCGCTGATGTTTCTAGTGATCTACGCGCGATTCCAAATCTTCGCCTAGTGCTGATTTGAAGCACGCGGCGCCTTAAAAAGAGGAAGTTGAAATGACAGCGATCTGGAGCTGTGGTCAAGACGTTCGTCGAAGCTCGCTAATGTTTCTTGTGATCTGTGATCTCCCTGATTCATGCGCGATTCCGAATCTTCGCCTAGTGCTGATTTGAAGCACGCGGCGCCTTAAAAAGAGGAAGTTGAAATGACAGCGATCTGGAGCTGTGGTCAAGACGTTCGTCGAAGCTCGCTGATGTTTCTTGTGATCTGTGATCTCCCTGATTCGTGCACGATTCCGAATCTTCGCCTAGTGCTGATTTGAAGCACGCGGCGCCTTAAAAAGAGGAAGTTGAAATGACAGCGATCTGGAGCTGTGGTCAAGACGTTCGTCGAAGCTCGCTGATGTTTCTTGTGATCTGTGATCTCCCTGATTCACGCGCGATTCCGAATCTTCGCCTAGCGCTGATTTGAAGCACGCGCCGCCCTAAAAAAAGGAAGTGGAAATGACAGCGATCTGAAATTGTGGTCAAGGCGTTCGTCGAAGCCCGCTGATGTTTCTAGTGATCTACGCGCGATTCCGAATCTTCGCCTAGTGCTGATTTGAAGCACGCGGCGCCTTAAAAAGAGGAAGTTGAAATGACAGCGATCTGGAGTTGTGGTCAAGACGTTCGTCGAAGCTCGCTGATGTTTCTTGTGATCTGTGATCTCCCTGATTCACGCGCGATTCCGAATCTTCGCCTAGTGCTGATTTGAAGCACGCGGCGCCTTAAACAGAGGAAGTGGAAATGACAGCGATATGGAGCTGTAGTCAAGACGTTCGTCGAAGCTCGCTGATGTTTCTAGTGATCTGTGATCTCCCTGATTCACGCGCGATTCCGAATCTTCGCCGAGCGCTGATTTGAAGCACGCGCCGCCTTAAAAAGAGGAAGTTGAAACGACAGCGATCTGGAGCTGTGGTCAAAACGTTCCTCGAAGCCCGGTGATGTTTCTTGTGATCTGTGATCTCCCTGATTCGTGCACGATTCCGAATCTTCGCCTAGTGCTGATTTGAAGCACGCGGCGCCTTAAACAGAGGAAGTGGAAATGACAGCGATCTGGAGCTGTGGTCAAGGCGTTCGTCGAAGCCCGCCGATGTTTCTTGTGATCTGTGATCTCCCTGATTCACGCACGATTCCGAATCTTCGCCTAGCGCTGATTTGAAGCACGCGCCGCCTTAAAAAGAGGAAGTTGAAATGACAGCGATCTGGAGCTGTGGTCAAGACGTTCGTCGAAGCCCGCTGATGTTTCCTGTGATCTGTGATCTCCCTGATTCACGCACGATTCCGAATCTTCGCCTAGCGCTGATTTGAAGCTCGCGTCGCCTTAAAAAAAAGGAAGTGGAAATGACAGCAATCTGGAGCTGTGGTCAAGACGTTCGTCGAAGCCCGCCGATGTTTCTTGTGACCTGTGATCTCTTTCATTCACGCGTGATTCCGCATCCTTGCCTAGAGGTGATTTGATGCACACGCCGCCTCAAAGAGAGGAAGTGGAAACGACAGCGATCTTGAGCTGTAGTCAAGACGTTCCTCGAAGCCCGCCGCCTTTTCTTGTGATCTGTGATCTCCGTCATTCATGCGTGATTCCGCATCCTTGCATAGAGCTGATTTCAAGCACGCGCCGCCTCAAAGACAGGAAGTGGAAATGACAGCCAACTTGAGCTGTGGTCAAGACGTTCGTCGAAACCCACCGCTTTTTCTTGTGATCTGTAATCTCCGTCATTCATGCGTGATTCCGCATCTTTGCCTAGAGCTGGTTTGAAGCACGTGCCGCCTTAAAAAGAGGAAGTGGAAATGACAGCGATCTGGAGCTGTGGTCAAGACGTTCGTCGAAACCCACCGCTTTTTCTTGTGATCTGTGATCTCCGTCATTTATGCGTGATTCCGCATCTTTGCCTAGAGCTGATTTGAAGCACGCGCCACCTTAAAAAGAGGAAGTGGAAATGACAGCGATCTGGAGCTGTGGTCAAGACGTTCGTCGAAGCCCGCCGCCTTTTCTTGTGATCTGTGATCTCCGTCATTCATGCGTGATTCCGCATCCTTGCCTAGAGCTGATTTGAAGCACGCGCCGCCTCAAAGACAGGAAGTGGAAATGACAGCCAACTTGAGCTGTGGTCAAGACGTTCGTCGAAACCCACCGCTTTTTCTTGTGATCTGTGATCTCCGTCATTCATGCGTGATTCCGCATCCTTGCCTAGAGCTGATATGAAGCACGCGCCGCCTCAAAGACAGGAAGTGGAAATGACAGCTAGCTTGAGTTGTGGTCGAGACGTTCGTCGAAACCCACCGCTTTTTCTTGTGATCTGTGATCTCCCTGATTCACGCGCGATTCCGAATCTTCGCCTAGCGCTGATTTGAAGCACGCGCCGCCCTAAAAAAAGGAAGTGGAAATGACAGCGATCTGGAATTGTGGTCAAGGCGTTCGTCGAAGCCCGCTGATGTTTCTAGTGATCTACGCGCGATTCCGAATCTTCGCCTAGTGCTGATTTGAAACACGCGCCGCCTTAAAAAGAGGAAGTGGAAATGACAGCGATATGAAGCTGTGGTCAAGACGTTCGTCGAACCTCGCTGATGTTTCTAGTGATCTGTGATCTCCCTGATTCACGCGCGATTCCGAATCTTCGCCTAGCGCTGATTTGAAGCACACGCCGCCTTAAAAAGAGGATGTTGAAATGACAGTGATCTGGAGCTGTGGTCAAAACGTTCGTCGAAGCCCGGTGATGTTTCTTGTGATCTGTGATCTCCCTGATTCGTGCACGATTCCGAATCTTCGCCTAGTGCTGATTTGAAGCACGCGGCGCCTTAAAAAGAGGAAGTTGAAATGACAGCGATCTGGAGCTGTGGTCAAGACGTTCGTCGAAGCTCGCTGATGTTTCTAGTGATCTATGTCCTCCCTGATTCACGCACGATTCCGAATCTTCGCCTAGCGCTGATTTGAAGCACGCGCCGCCCTAAAGAAAGGAAGGGGAAATGACAGCGATCTGGAATTGTGGTCAAGGCGTTCGTCGAAGCCCGCTGATGTTTCTAGTGATCTACGCGCGATTCCGAATCTTCGCCTAGTGCTGATTTGAAGCACGCGGCGCCTTAAAAAGAGGAAGTTGAAATGACAGCGATCTGGAGTTGTGGTCAAGACGTTCGTCGAAGCTCGCTGATGTTTCTTGTGATCTGTGATCTCCCTGATTCACGCGCGATTCCGAATCTTCGCCTAGTGCTGATTTGAAGCACGCGGCGCCTTAAACAGAGGAAGTGGAAATGACAGCGATATGGAGCTGTAGTCAAGACGTTCGTCGAAGCTCGCTGATGTTTCTAGTGATCTGTGATCTCTCTGATTCACGCGCGATTCCGAATCTTCGCCGAGCGCTGATTTGAAGCACGCGCCGCCTTAAAAAGAGGAAGTTGAAACGACAGCGATCTGGAGCTGTGGTCAAAACGTTCCTCGAAGCCCGGTGATGTTTCTTGTGATCTGTGCTCTCCCTGATTCGTGCACGATTCCGAATCTTCGCCTAGTGCTGATTTGAAGCACGCGGCGCCTTAAACAGAGGAAGTGGAAATGACAGCGATCTGGAGCTGTGGTCAAGACGTTCGTCGAAGCCCGCCGATGTTTCTTGTGATCTGTGATCTCCCTGATTCACGCACGATTCCGAATCTTCGCCTAGCGCTGATTTGTAGCACGCGCCGCCTTAAAAAGAGGAAGTTGAAATGACAGCGATCTGGAGCTGTGGTCAATACGTTCGTCGAAGCCCGGTGATGTTTCTTGTGATCTGTGTTCTCCCTGATTCGTGCACGATTCCGTATCTTCGCCTAGCGCTGATTTGAAGCACGCGCCGCCTTAAAAAGAGGAAGTTGAAATGACAGCGATCTGGAGCTGTGGTCAAGACGTTCGTCGAAGCCCGCTGATGTTTCTTGTGATCTGTGATCTCCCTGATTCACGCAGGATTCCGAATCTTCGCCTAGCGCTGATTTGAAGCGCGCGACGCCTTAAAAAAGGAACTGGAAATGACAGCGATCTGGAGCGGTGGTCAAGACGTTCGACGAAGCCCGCTGATGTTTCTAGTGATCTGTGATCTCCCTGATTCACGCACGATTCCGAATCTTCGCCTAGCGCTGATTTTAAGCACGCGACGCATTAAAAAGGGGAAGTGGAAATGACAGCGATCTGGAGCGGTGGTCAAGACGTTTGTCGAAGCCCGCTGATGTTTCTAGTGATCTACGCGCGATTCCGAATCTTCGCCTAGCGCAGATTTGAAGCACGCGCCGCCTTAAAAAGAGGAAGTGGAAATGACAGCGATATGGAGCTGTGGTGAAGACGTTCGTCGCAGCCCGCCACCTTTTCTTGTGATCTGTGATCTCCGTTATTCATGCGTGATTCCGCATCCTTGCATAGAGCTGATTTGAAGCACGCGCCGCCTCAAAGACAGGAAGTGGAAATGACAGCCAACTTGAGCTGTGGTCAAGACGTTCGTCGAAACCCACCGCTTTTTCTTGTGATCTTTGATCTCCGTCATTCATGCGTGGTTCCGCATCTTTGCCTAGAGCAGGTTTGAAGCACGCGCCGCCTTAAAAAGAGGAAGTGGAAATGACAGCGATCTGGAGCTGTGGTCAAGACGTTCGTCGAAACCCACCGCTTTTTCTTGTGATCTGTGATCTCCGTAATTCATGCGTGATTCCGCATCTTTGCCTAGAGCTGGTTTGAAGCACGCGCCGCCTTAAAAAGAGGAAGTGGAAATGACAGCGATCTGGAGCTGGGGTCAAGACGTTCGTCGAAGCTCGCTGATGTTTCTAGTGATCTATGTCCTCCCTGATTCACGCACGATTCCGAATCTTCGCCTAGCGCTGATTTGAAGCACGCGCCGCCCTAAAAAAAGTAAGTGGAAATGACAGCGATCTTCAATTGTGGTCAAGGCGTTCGTCGAAGCCCGCTGATGTTTCTAGTGATCTACGCGCGATTCCGAATCTTCGCCTAGAGCTGATTTGAAGCATGCGGCGCCTTAAAAAGAGGAAGTTGAAATGACAGCGATCTGGAGCTGTGGTCAAGACGTCCGTCGAAGCTCGCTGATGTTTCTTGTGATCTGTGATCTCCCTGATTCACGCGCGATTCCGAATTTTCGCCTAGTGCTGATTTGAAGCACGCGGCGCCTTAAAAAGAGGAAGTTGAAATGACAGCGATCTGGAGCTGTGGTCAAGACGTTCGTCGAAGCTCGCTGATGTTTCTTGTGATCTGTGATCTCCCTGATTCACGCGCGATTCTGAATCTTCGCCTAGCGCTGATTTGAAGCTCGCGCCGCCCTAAAAAAAGGAAGTGGAAATGACAGCGATCTGGAATTGTGGTCAAGGCGTTCGTCGAAGCCCGCTGGTGTTTCTAGTGACCTACGCGCGATTCCGAATTTCGCCTACTGCTGATTGGAGCACGCGGCGCCTTAAAAAGAGGAAGTTGACATGACAGCGATCTGGAGCTGTGTTCAAGACGTTCGTCGAAGCTCGCTGATGTTTCTTGTGATCTGTGATCTCCCTGATTCACGCGCGATTCCGACTCTTCGCCTAGTACTGATTTGAAGCACGCGGCGCCTTAAAAAGAGGAGGTTGAAATGACAGCGATCTGGAGCTGCGGTCAAGACGTTCGTCGAAGCTCGCTGATGTTTCTTGTGATCTGTGATCTCCCGGATTCACGCGCGATTCCGAATCTTCGCCTAGCGCTGATTTGAAGCACGCGCCGCCCTAAGAAAAGGAAGTGTAAATGACAGCGATCTGGAATTGTGGTCAAGGCGTTCGTCGAAGCCCGCTGATATTTCTAGTGATCTACGCGCGATTCCGAATCTTCGCCTAGTGCTGATTTGAAGCACGCGGCGCCTTAAAAAGAGGAAGTTGAAATGACAGCGATCTGGAGTTGTGGTCAAGACGTTCGTCGAACCTCGCTGATGTTTCTTGTGATCTGTGATCTCCCTGATTCACGCGCGATTCCGAATCTTCGCCTAGCGCAGATTTGAAGCACGCGCCGCCCCAAAAAAAGGAAGTTGAAATGACAGCGATCTGGAGCTGTGGTCAAGACGTTCGTCGAAGCTCGCTGATGTTTCTTGTGATCTGTGATCTCCCTGATTCGTGCACGATTCCGAATCTTCGCCTAGTGCTGATTTGAAGCACGCGGCGTCTTAAAAAGAGGAAGTTGAAATGACAGCGATCTGGAGCTGTGGTCAAGACGTTCGTCGAAGCTCGCTGATGTTTCTTGTGATCTGTGATCTCCCTGATTCACGCGCGATTCCGAATCTTCGCCTAGCGCTGATTTGAAGCACGCGCCGCCCTAAAAAAAGGAAGTGGAAATGACAGCGATCTGGAATTGTGGTCAAGGCGTTCGTCGAAGCCCGCTGATGTTTCTAGTGATCTACGCGCGATTCCGAATCTTCGCCTAGTGCTGATTTGAAGCACGCGGCGCCTTAAAAAGAGGAAGTTGAAATGACAGCGATCTGGAGTTGTGGTCAAGACGTTCGTCGACGCTCGCTGATGTTTCTTGTGATCTGTGATCTCCCTGATTCACGCGCGATTCCGAATCTTCGCCTAGCGCTGATTTGAAGCACGCGCCGCCCTAAAAAAAGGAAGTCGAAATGACAGCGATCTGGAATTGTGGTCAAGGCGTTCGTCGAAGCCCGCTGATGTTTCTAGTGATCTACGCGCGATTCCGAATCTTCGCCTAGTGCTGATTTGAAGCACGCGCCGCCTTAAAAAGAGGAAGTTGAAACGACAGCGATCTGGAGCTGTGGTCAAGACGTTCGTCGAAGCCCGCTGATGTTTCTAGTGATCTGTGATCTCCCTGATTCACGCACGATTCCGAATCTTCGCCTAGCGCTGATTTTAAGCACGCGGCGCCTTAAAAAAAGGAAGTGGAAATGACAGCGATCTGGAGCGGTGGTCAAGACGTTCGTCGAAGCCCGCTGATGTTTCTAATGATCTGTGATCTCCCTGATTCACGCGCGATTCCGAATCTTCGCCTGGCGCTGATTTGAAGCACGCGCCGCCTTAAAAAGAGGAAGTTGAAGTTACAGCGATCTGGAGCTGTGGTCAAGACGTTCGTCGAAGCCCGCTGATGTTTCTAGTCATCTGTGATCTCCCTGATTCACGCATGATTCCGAATCTTCGCCTAGCGCTGATTTTAAGCACGCGCCGCCTTAAAAAGAGGAAGTTGAAATTACAGCGATCTGGAGCTGTGGTCAAGACGTTCGTCGAAGCCCGGCGATGTTTCTTGTGATCTGTGATCTCCCTGATTCACGCACGATTCCGAATCTTCGCCTAGCGCCGATTTGAAGCACGCGGCGCCTTAACAAGAGGAAGTGGAAAGGACAGCGATCTGGAGCGGTGGTCAAGACGTTCGTCGAAGCCCGGTGATGTTTCTTGTGATCTGTGATCTCCCTGATTCGTGCACGATTCCGAATCTTCGCCTAGTGCCGATTTGAAGCACGCGGCGCCTTAAAAAGAAGAATTGGAAATGACAGCGATCTGGAGCTGTGGTCAAGACGTTCGTCGAAGCCCGCCGATGTTTCTTGTGATCTGTGATCTCCCTGATTCACGCACGATTCCGAATCTTCGCCTAGCGCTGATTTGAAGCACGCGCCGCCTTAAAAAGAGGAAGTTGAAATGACAGCGATCTGTAGCTGTGGTCAATACGTTCGTCGAAGCCAGGTGATGTTTCTTGTGATCTGTGTTCTCCCTGATTCGTGCACGATTCCGAATCTTCGCCTTGCGCTGATTTGAAGCACGCGCCGCCTTAAAAAGAGGAAGTTGAAATGACAGCGTTCTGGAGCTGTAGTCAAGACGTTCGTCGAAGCCCGCTGATGTTTCTTGTGATCTGTGATTTCCCTGATTCACGCAGGATTCCGAATCTTCGCCTAGCGCTGATTTGAAGCGCGCGACGCCTTAAAAAAGGAACTGGAAATGACAGCGATCTGGAGCGGTGGTCAAGACGTTCGTCGAAGCCCGCTGATGTTTCTAGTGATCTGCGATCTCCCTGATTCACGCACGATTCCGAATCTTCGCCTAGCGCTGATTTGAAGCACGCGGCGCCTTAAAAAGAGGAAGTGGAAATGACAGCGATCTGGAGCGGTGGTCAAGACGTTCGTCGAAGCCCGCTGATGTTTCTAGTGATCTGTGATCTCCCTGATTCACGCACGATTCCGAATCTTCGCCTAGCGCTGATTTTAGGCACGCGGCGCCTTAAAAAGAGGAAGTGGAAATGACAGCGATCTGGAGCGGTGGTCAAGACGTTCGTCGACGCTCGCTGATGTTTCTTGTGATCTGTGATCTCCCTGATTCACGCGCGATTCCGAATCTTCGCCTAGCGCTGATTTGAAGCACGCGCCGCCCTAAAAAAAGGAAGTCGAAATGACAGCGATCTGGAATTGTGGTCAAGGCGTTCGTCGAAGCCCGCTGATGTTTCTAGTGATCTACGCGCGATTCCGAATCTTCGCCTAGTGCTGATTTGAAGCACGCGCCGCCTTAAAAAGAGGAAGTTGAAACGACAGCGATCTGGAGCTGTGGTCAAAACGTTCCTCGAAGCCCGGTGATGTTTCTTGTGATCTGTGATCTCCCTGATTCGAGCACGATTCCGAATCTTCGCCGAGCGCTGATTTGAAGCACGCGCCGCCTTAAAAAGAGGAAGTTGAAACGACAGCGATCTGGAGCTGTGGTCAAAACGTTCCTCGAAGCCCGGTGATGTTTCTTGTGATCTGTGATCTCCCTGATTCGTGCACGATTCCGAATCTTCGCCTAGTGCTGATTTGAAGCACGCGGCGCCTTAAACAGAGGAAGTGGAAATGACAGCGATCTGGAGGTGTGGTCAAGACGTTCGTCGAAGCCCGCCGATGTTTCTTGTGATCTGTGATCTCCCTGATTCACGCACGATTCCGAATCTTCGCCTAGCGCTGATTTGAAGCACGCGCCGCCTTAAAAAGAGGAAGTTGAAATGACAGCGATCTGGAGCTGTGGTCAATACGTTCGTCGAAGCCCGGTGATGTTTCTTGTGATCTGTGTTCTCCCTGATTCGTGCACGATTCCGTATCTTCGCCTAGCGCTGATTTGAAGCACGCGCCGCCTTAAAAAAGGAACTGGAAATGACAGCGATCTGGAGCGGTGGTCAAGACGTTCGTCGAAGCCCGCTGATGTTTCTAGTGATCTGTGATCTCCCTGATTCACGCACGATTCCGAATTTTCGCCTAGCGCTGATTTGAAGCACGCGGCGCTTTAAAAAGAGGAAGTCGAAATGACAGCGATCTGGAGCGGTGGTCAAGACGTTCGTCGAAGCCCGCTGATGTTTCTAGTGATCTGTGATCTCCCTGATTCACGCACGATTCCGAATCTTCGCCTAGCGCTGATTTTAAGCACGCGGCGCCTTAAAAAGAGTAAGTGGAAATGACAGCGATCTGGAGCGGTGGTCAAGACGTTCGTCGAAGCCCGCTGATGTTTCTAATGATCTGTGATCTCCCTGATTCACGCGCAATTCCGAATCTTCGCCTGGCGCTGATTTGAAGCACGCGCCGCCTTAAAAAGAGGAAGTTGAAGTTACAGCGATCTGGAGCTGTGGTCAAGAGGTTCGTCGAAGCCCGCTGATGTTTCTAGTCATCTGTGATCTCCCTGATTCACGCATGATTCCGAATCTTCGCCTAGCGCTGATTTTAAGCACGCGCCGCCTTAAAAAGAGGAAGTTGAAATTACAGCGATCTGGAGCTGTGGTCAAGACGTTCGTCGAAGCCCGGCGATGTTTCTTGTGATCTGTGATCTCCCTGATTCACGCACGATTCCGAATCTTCGCCTAGCGCCGATTTGAAGCACGCTGCGCCTTAAAAAGAGGAAGTGGAAAGGACAGCGATCTGGAGCGGTGGTCAAGACGTTCGTCGAAGCCCGGTGATGTTTCTTGTGATCTGTGATCTCCCTGATTCGTGCACGATTCCGAATCTTCGCCTAGTGCTGATTTGAAGCACGCGGCGCCTTAAAAAGAAGAATTGGAAATGACAGCGATCTGGAGCTGTGGTCAAGACGTTCGTCGAAGCCCGCCGATGTTTCTTGTGATCTGGGATCTCCCTGATTCACGCACGATTCCGAATCTTCGCCTAGCGCTGATTTGAAGCACGCGCCGCCTTAAAAAGAGGAAGTTGAAATGACAGCGATCTGTAGCTGTGGTCAATACGTTCGTCGAAGCCAGGTGATGTTTCTTGTGATCTGTGTTCTCCCTGATTCGTGCACGATTCCGAATCTTCGCCTAGCGCTGATTTGAAGCACGCGCCGCCTTAAAAAGAGGAAGTTGAAATGACAGCGTTCTGGAGCTGTAGTCAAGACGTTCGTCGAAGCCCGCTGATGTTTCTTGTGATCTGTGATTTCCCTGATTCACGCAGGATTCCGAATCTTCGCCTAGCGCTGATTTGAAGCGCGCGACGCCTTAAAAAAGGAACTGGAAATGACAGCGATCTGGAGCGGTGGTCAAGACGTTCGTCGAAGCCCGCTGATGTTTCTAGTGATCTGTGATCTCCCTGATTCACGCACGATTCCGAATCTTCGCCTAGCGCTGATTTGAAGCACGCGGCGCCTTAAAAAGAGGAAGTGGAAATGACAGCGATCTGGAGCGGTGGTCAAGACGTTCGTCGAAGCCCGCTGATGTTTCTAGTGATCTGTGATCTCCCTGATTCACGCACGATTCCGAATCTTCGCCTAGCGCTGACTTTAGGCACGCGGCGCCTTAAAAAGAGGAAGTGGAAATGACAGCGATCTGGAGCTGTGGTCAAAACGTTCCTCGAAGCCCGGTGATGTTTCTTGTGATCTGTGATCTCCCTGATTCGTGCACGATTCCGAATCTTCGCCTAGTGCTGATTTGAAGCACGCGGCGCCTTAAACAGAGGAAGTGGAAATGACAGCGATCTGGAGGTGTGGTCAAGACGTTCGTCGAAGCCCGCCGATGTTTCTTGTGATCTGTGATCTCCCTGATTCACGCACGATTCCGAATCTTCGCCTAGCGCTGATTTGAAGCACGCGCCGCCTTAAAAAGAGGAAGTTGAAATGACAGCGATCTGGAGCTGTGGTCAATACGTTCGTCGAAGCCCGGTGATGTTTCTTGTGATCTGTGTTCTCCCTGATTCGTGCACGATTCCGTATCTTCGCCTAGCGCTGATTTGAAGCACGCGCCGCCTTAAAAAAGGAACTGGAAATGACAGCGATCTGGAGCGGTGGTCAAGACGTTCGTCGAAGCCCGCTGATGTTTCTAGTGATCTGTGATCTCCCTGATTCACGCACGATTCCGAATTTTCGCCTAGCGCTGATTTGAAGCACGCGGCGCTTTAAAAAGAGGAAGTCGAAATGACAGCGATCTGGAGCGGTGGTCAAGACGTTCGTCGAAGCCCGCTGATGTTTCTAGTGATCTGTGATCTCCCTGATTCACGCACGATTCCGAATCTTCGCCTAGCGCTGATTTTAAGCACGCGGCGCCTTAAAAAGAGGAAGTGGAAATGACAGCGATCTGGAGCGGTGGTCAAGACGTTCGTCGAAGCCCGCTGATGTTTCTAATGATCTGTGATCTCCCTGATTCACGCGCGATTCCGAATCTTCGCCTGGCGCTGATTTGAAGCACGCGCCGCCTTAAAAAGAGGAAGTTGAAGTTACAGCGATCTGGAGCTGTGGTCAAGAGGTTCGTCGAAGCCCGCTGATGTTTCTAGTCATCTGTGATCTCCCTGATTCACGCATGATTCCGAATCTTCGCCTAGCGCTGATTTTAAGCACGCGCCGCCTTAAAAAGAGGAAGTTGAAATTACAGCGATCTGGAGCTGTGGTCAAGACGTTCGTCGAAGCCCGGCGATGTTTCTTGTGATCTGTGATCTCCCTGATTCACGCACGATTCCGAATCTTCGCCTAGCGCCGATTTGAAGCACGCGGCGCCTTAAAAAGAGGAAGTGGAAAGGACAGCGATCTGGAGCGGTGGTCAAGACGTTCGTCGAAGCCCGGTGATGTTTCTTGTGATCTGTGATCTCCCTGATTCGTGCACGATTCCGAATCTTCGCCTAGTGCTGATTTGAAGCACGCGGCGCCTTAAAAAGAAGAATTGGAAATGACAGCGATCTGGAGCTGTGGTCAAGACGTTCGTCGAAGCCCGCCGAAGTTTCTTGTGATCTGGGATCTCCCTGATTCACGCACGATTCCGAATCTTCGCCTAGCGCCGATTTGAAGCACGCGCCGCCTTAAAAAGAGGAAGTTGAAATGACAGCGATCTGTAGCTGTGGTCAATACGTTCGTCGAAGCCAGGTGATGTTTCTTGTGATCTGTGTTCTCCCTGATTCGTGCACGATTCCGAATCTTCGCCTAGCGCTGATTTGAAGCACGCGCCGCCTTAAAAAGAGGAAGTTGAAATGACAGCGTTCTAGAGCTGTAGTCAAGACGTTCGTCGAAGCCCGCTGATGTTTCTTGTGATCTGTGATTTCCCTGATTCACGCAGGATTCCGAATCTTCGCCTAGCGCTGATTTGAAGCGCGCGACGCCTTAAAAAAGGAACTGGAAATGACAGCGATCTGGAGCGGTGGTCAAGACGTTCGTCGAAGCCCGGTGATGTTTCTTGTGATCTGTGTTCTCCCTGATTCGTGCACGATTCCGAATCTTCGCCTAGCGCTGATTTGAAGCACGCGCCGCCTTAAAAAGAGGAAGTTGAAATGACAGCGTTCTGGAGCTGTAGTCAAGACGTTCGTCGAAGCCCGCTGATGTTTCTTGTGATCTGTGATTTCCCTGATTCACGCAGGATTCCGAATCTTCGCCTAGCGCTGATTTGAAGCGCGCGACGCCTTAAAAAAGGAACTGGAAATGACAGCGATCTGGAGCGGTGGTCAAGACGTTCGTCGAAGCCCGCTGATGTTTCTAGTGATCTGTGATCTCCCTGATTCACGCACGATTCCGAATCTTCGCCTAGCGCTGATTTGAAGCACGCGGCGCCTTAAAAAGAGGAAGTGGAAATGACAGCGATCTGGAGCGGTGGTCAAGACGTTCGTCGAAGCCCGCTGATGTTTCTAGTGATCTGTGATCTCCCTGATTCACGCACGATTCCGAATCTTCGCCTAGCGCTGATTTGAAGCACGCGCCGCCCTAAAAAAAGTAAGTGGAAATGACAGCGATCTTCAATTGTGGTCAAGGCGTTCGTCGAAGCCCGCTGATGTTTCTAGTGATCTACGCGCGATTCCGAATCTTCGCCTAGAGCTGATTTGAAGCATGCGGCGCCTTAAAAAGAGGAAGTTGAAATGACAGCGATCTGGAGCTGTGGTCAAGACGTCCGTCGAAGCTCGCTGATGTTTCTTGTGATCTGTGATCTCCCTGATTCACGCGCGATTCCGAATTTTCGCCTAGTGCTGATTTGAAGCACGCGGCGCCTTAAAAAGAGGAAGTTGAAATGACAGCGATCTGGAGCTGTGGTCAAGACGTTCGTCGAAGCTCGCTGATGTTTCTTGTGATCTGTGATCTCCCTGATTCACGCGCGATTCTGAATCTTCGCCTAGCGCTGATTTGAAGCTCGCGCCGCCCTAAAAAAAGGAAGTGGAAATGACAGCGATCTGGAATTGTGGTCAAGGCGTTCGTCGAAGCCCGCTGGTGTTTCTAGTGACCTACGCGCGATTCCGAATTTCGCCTACTGCTGATTGGAGCACGCGGCGCCTTAAAAAGAGGAAGTTGACATGACAGCGATCTGGAGCTGTGTTCAAGACGTTCGTCGAAGCTCGCTGATGTTTCTTGTGATCTGTGATCTCCCTGATTCACGCGCGATTCCGACTCTTCGCCTAGTACTGATTTGAAGCACGCGGCGCCTTAAAAAGAGGAGGTTGAAATGACAGCGATCTGGAGCTGCGGTCAAGACGTTCGTCGAAGCTCGCTGATGTTTCTTGTGATCTGTGATCTCCCGGATTCACGCGCGATTCCGAATCTTCGCCTAGCGCTGATTTGAAGCACGCGCCGCCCTAAGAAAAGGAAGTGTAAATGACAGCGATCTGGAATTGTGGTCAAGGCGTTCGTCGAAGCCCGCTGATATTTCTAGTGATCTACGCGCGATTCCGAATCTTCGCCTAGTGCTGATTTGAAGCACGCGGCGCCTTAAAAAGAGGAAGTTGAAATGACAGCGATCTGGAGTTGTGGTCAAGACGTTCGTCGAACCTCGCTGATGTTTCTTGTGATCTGTGATCTCCCTGATTCACGCGCGATTCCGAATCTTCGCCTAGCGCAGATTTGAAGCACGCGCCGCCCCAAAAAAAGGAAGTTGAAATGACAGCGATCTGGAGCTGTGGTCAAGACGTTCGTCGAAGCTCGCTGATGTTTCTTGTGATCTGTGATCTCCCTGATTCGTGCACGATTCCGAATCTTCGCCTAGTGCTGATTTGAAGCACGCGGCGTCTTAAAAAGAGGAAGTTGAAATGACAGCGATCTGGAGCTGTGGTCAAGACGTTCGTCGAAGCTCGCTGATGTTTCTTGTGATCTGTGATCTCCCTGATTCACGCGCGATTCCGAATCTTCGCCTAGCGCTGATTTGAAGCACGCGCCGCCCTAAAAAAAGGAAGTGGAAATGACAGCGATCTGGAATTGTGGTCAAGGCGTTCGTCGAAGCCCGCTGATGTTTCTAGTGATCTACGCGCGATTCCGAATCTTCGCCTAGTGCTGATTTGAAGCACGCGGCGCCTTAAAAAGAGGAAGTTGAAATGACAGCGATCTGGAGTTGTGGTCAAGACGTTCGTCGACGCTCGCTGATGTTTCTTGTGATCTGTGATCTCCCTGATTCACGCGCGATTCCGAATCTTCGCCTAGCGCTGATTTGAAGCACGCGCCGCCCTAAAAAAAGGAAGTCGAAATGACAGCGATCTGGAATTGTGGTCAAGGCGTTCGTCGAAGCCCGCTGATGTTTCTAGTGATCTACGCGCGATTCCGAATCTTCGCCTAGTGCTGATTTGAAGCACGCGCCGCCTTAAAAAGAGGAAGTTGAAACGACAGCGATCTGGAGCTGTGGTCAAGACGTTCGTCGAAGCCCGCTGATGTTTCTAGTGATCTGTGATCTCCCTGATTCACGCACGATTCCGAATCTTCGCCTAGCGCTGATTTTAAGCACGCGGCGCCTTAAAAAAAGGAAGTGGAAATGACAGCGATCTGGAGCGGTGGTCAAGACGTTCGTCGAAGCCCGCTGATGTTTCTAATGATCTGTGATCTCCCTGATTCACGCGCGATTCCGAATCTTCGCCTGGCGCTGATTTGAAGCACGCGCCGCCTTAAAAAGAGGAAGTTGAAGTTACAGCGATCTGGAGCTGTGGTCAAGACGTTCGTCGAAGCCCGCTGATGTTTCTAGTCATCTGTGATCTCCCTGATTCACGCATGATTCCGAATCTTCGCCTAGCGCTGATTTTAAGCACGCGCCGCCTTAAAAAGAGGAAGTTGAAATTACAGCGATCTGGAGCTGTGGTCAAGACGTTCGTCGAAGCCCGGCGATGTTTCTTGTGATCTGTGATCTCCCTGATTCACGCACGATTCCGAATCTTCGCCTAGCGCCGATTTGAAGCACGCGGCGCCTTAACAAGAGGAAGTGGAAAGGACAGCGATCTGGAGCGGTGGTCAAGACGTTCGTCGAAGCCCGGTGATGTTTCTTGTGATCTGTGATCTCCCTGATTCGTGCACGATTCCGAATCTTCGCCTAGTGCCGATTTGAAGCACGCGGCGCCTTAAAAAGAAGAATTGGAAATGACAGCGATCTGGAGCTGTGGTCAAGACGTTCGTCGAAGCCCGCCGATGTTTCTTGTGATCTGTGATCTCCCTGATTCACGCACGATTCCGAATCTTCGCCTAGCGCTGATTTGAAGCACGCGCCGCCTTAAAAAGAGGAAGTTGAAATGACAGCGATCTGTAGCTGTGGTCAATACGTTCGTCGAAGCCAGGTGATGTTTCTTGTGATCTGTGTTCTCCCTGATTCGTGCACGATTCCGAATCTTCGCCTTGCGCTGATTTGAAGCACGCGCCGCCTTAAAAAGAGGAAGTTGAAATGACAGCGTTCTGGAGCTGTAGTCAAGACGTTCGTCGAAGCCCGCTGATGTTTCTTGTGATCTGTGATTTCCCTGATTCACGCAGGATTCCGAATCTTCGCCTAGCGCTGATTTGAAGCGCGCGACGCCTTAAAAAAGGAACTGGAAATGACAGCGATCTGGAGCGGTGGTCAAGACGTTCGTCGAAGCCCGCTGATGTTTCTAGTGATCTGCGATCTCCCTGATTCACGCACGATTCCGAATCTTCGCCTAGCGCTGATTTGAAGCACGCGGCGCCTTAAAAAGAGGAAGTGGAAATGACAGCGATCTGGAGCGGTGGTCAAGACGTTCGTCGAAGCCCGCTGATGTTTCTAGTGATCTGTGATCTCCCTGATTCACGCACGATTCCGAATCTTCGCCTAGCGCTGATTTTAGGCACGCGGCGCCTTAAAAAGAGGAAGTGGAAATGACAGCGATCTGGAGCGGTGGTCAAGACGTTCGTCGACGCTCGCTGATGTTTCTTGTGATCTGTGATCTCCCTGATTCACGCGCGATTCCGAATCTTCGCCTAGCGCTGATTTGAAGCACGCGCCGCCCTAAAAAAAGGAAGTCGAAATGACAGCGATCTGGAATTGTGGTCAAGGCGTTCGTCGAAGCCCGCTGATGTTTCTAGTGATCTACGCGCGATTCCGAATCTTCGCCTAGTGCTGATTTGAAGCACGCGCCGCCTTAAAAAGAGGAAGTTGAAACGACAGCGATCTGGAGCTGTGGTCAAAACGTTCCTCGAAGCCCGGTGATGTTTCTTGTGATCTGTGATCTCCCTGATTCGAGCACGATTCCGAATCTTCGCCGAGCGCTGATTTGAAGCACGCGCCGCCTTAAAAAGAGGAAGTTGAAACGACAGCGATCTGGAGCTGTGGTCAAAACGTTCCTCGAAGCCCGGTGATGTTTCTTGTGATCTGTGATCTCCCTGATTCGTGCACGATTCCGAATCTTCGCCTAGTGCTGATTTGAAGCACGCGGCGCCTTAAACAGAGGAAGTGGAAATGACAGCGATCTGGAGGTGTGGTCAAGACGTTCGTCGAAGCCCGCCGATGTTTCTTGTGATCTGTGATCTCCCTGATTCACGCACGATTCCGAATCTTCGCCTAGCGCTGATTTGAAGCACGCGCCGCCTTAAAAAGAGGAAGTTGAAATGACAGCGATCTGGAGCTGTGGTCAATACGTTCGTCGAAGCCCGGTGATGTTTCTTGTGATCTGTGTTCTCCCTGATTCGTGCACGATTCCGTATCTTCGCCTAGCGCTGATTTGAAGCACGCGCCGCCTTAAAAAAGGAACTGGAAATGACAGCGATCTGGAGCGGTGGTCAAGACGTTCGTCGAAGCCCGCTGATGTTTCTAGTGATCTGTGATCTCCCTGATTCACGCACGATTCCGAATTTTCGCCTAGCGCTGATTTGAAGCACGCGGCGCTTTAAAAAGAGGAAGTCGAAATGACAGCGATCTGGAGCGGTGGTCAAGACGTTCGTCGAAGCCCGCTGATGTTTCTAGTGATCTGTGATCTCCCTGATTCACGCACGATTCCGAATCTTCGCCTAGCGCTGATTTTAAGCACGCGGCGCCTTAAAAAGAGTAAGTGGAAATGACAGCGATCTGGAGCGGTGGTCAAGACGTTCGTCGAAGCCCGCTGATGTTTCTAATGATCTGTGATCTCCCTGATTCACGCGCAATTCCGAATCTTCGCCTGGCGCTGATTTGAAGCACGCGCCGCCTTAAAAAGAGGAAGTTGAAGTTACAGCGATCTGGAGCTGTGGTCAAGAGGTTCGTCGAAGCCCGCTGATGTTTCTAGTCATCTGTGATCTCCCTGATTCACGCATGATTCCGAATCTTCGCCTAGCGCTGATTTTAAGCACGCGCCGCCTTAAAAAGAGGAAGTTGAAATTACAGCGATCTGGAGCTGTGGTCAAGACGTTCGTCGAAGCCCGGCGATGTTTCTTGTGATCTGTGATCTCCCTGATTCACGCACGATTCCGAATCTTCGCCTAGCGCCGATTTGAAGCACGCTGCGCCTTAAAAAGAGGAAGTGGAAAGGACAGCGATCTGGAGCGGTGGTCAAGACGTTCGTCGAAGCCCGGTCATGTTTCTTGTGATCTGTGATCTCCCTGATTCGTGCACGATTCCGAATCTTCGCCTAGTGCTGATTTGAAGCACGCGGCGCCTTAAAAAGAAGAATTGGAAATGACAGCGATCTGGAGCTGTGGTCAAGACGTTCGTCGAAGCCCGCCGATGTTTCTTGTGATCTGGGATCTCCCTGATTCACGCACGATTCCGAATCTTCGCCTAGCGCTGATTTGAAGCACGCGCCGCCTTAAAAAGAGGAAGTTGAAATGACAGCGATCTGTAGCTGTGGTCAATACGTTCGTCGAAGCCAGGTGATGTTTCTTGTGATCTGTGTTCTCCCTGATTCGTGCACGATTCCGAATCTTCGCCTAGCGCTGATTTGAAGCACGCGCCGCCTTAAAAAGAGGAAGTTGAAATGACAGCGTTCTGGAGCTGTAGTCAAGACGTTCGTCGAAGCCCGCTGATGTTTCTTGTGATCTGTGATTTCCCTGATTCACGCAGGATTCCGAATCTTCGCCTAGCGCTGATTTGAAGCGCGCGACGCCTTAAAAAAGGAACTGGAAATGACAGCGATCTGGAGCGGTGGTCAAGACGTTCGTCGAAGCCCGCTGATGTTTCTAGTGATCTGTGATCTCCCTGATTCACGCACGATTCCGAATCTTCGCCTAGCGCTGATTTGAAGCACGCGGCGCCTTAAAAAGAGGAAGTGGAAATGACAGCGATCTGGAGCGGTGGTCAAGACGTTCGTCGAAGCCCGCTGATGTTTCTAGTGATCTGTGATCTCCCTGATTCACGCACGATTCCGAATCTTCGCCTAGCGCTGACTTTAGGCACGCGGCGCCTTAAAAAGAGGAAGTGGAAATGACAGCGATCTGGAGCTGTGGTCAAAACGTTCCTCGAAGCCCGGTGATGTTTCTTGTGATCTGTGATCTCCCTGATTCGTGCACGATTCCGAATCTTCGCCTAGTGCTGATTTGAAGCACGCGGCGCCTTAAACAGAGGAAGTGGAAATGACAGCGATCTGGAGGTGTGGTCAAGACGTTCGTCGAAGCCCGCCGATGTTTCTTGTGATCTGTGATCTCCCTGATTCACGCACGATTCCGAATCTTCGCCTAGCGCTGATTTGAAGCACGCGCCGCCTTAAAAAGAGGAAGTTGAAATGACAGCGATCTGGAGCTGTGGTCAATACGTTCGTCGAAGCCCGGTGATGTTTCTTGTGATCTGTGTTCTCCCTGATTCGTGCACGATTCCGTATCTTCGCCTAGCGCTGATTTGAAGCACGCGCCGCCTTAAAAAAGGAACTGGAAATGACAGCGATCTGGAGCGGTGGTCAAGACGTTCGTCGAAGCCCGCTGATGTTTCTAGTGATCTGTGATCTCCCTGATTCACGCACGATTCCGAATTTTCGCCTAGCGCTGATTTGAAGCACGCGGCGCTTTAAAAAGAGGAAGTCGAAATGACAGCGATCTGGAGCGGTGGTCAAGACGTTCGTCGAAGCCCGCTGATGTTTCTAGTGATCTGTGATCTCCCTGATTCACGCACGATTCCGAATCTTCGCCTAGCGCTGATTTTAAGCACGCGGCGCCTTAAAAAGAGGAAGTGGAAATGACAGCGATCTGGAGCGGTGGTCAAGACGTTCGTCGAAGCCCGCTGATGTTTCTAATGATCTGTGATCTCCCTGATTCACGCGCGATTCCGAATCTTCGCCTGGCGCTGATTTGAAGCACGCGCCGCCTTAAAAAGAGGAAGTTGAAGTTACAGCGATCTGGAGCTGTGGTCAAGAGGTTCGTCGAAGCCCGCTGATGTTTCTAGTCATCTGTGATCTCCCTGATTCACGCATGATTCCGAATCTTCGCCTAGCGCTGATTTTAAGCACGCGCCGCCTTAAAAAGAGGAAGTTGAAATTACAGCGATCTGGAGCTGTGGTCAAGACGTTCGTCGAAGCCCGGCGATGTTTCTTGTGATCTGTGATCTCCCTGATTCACGCACGATTCCGAATCTTCGCCTAGCGCCGATTTGAAGCACGCGGCGCCTTAAAAAGAGGAAGTGGAAAGGACAGCGATCTGGAGCGGTGGTCAAGACGTTCGTCGAAGCCCGGTGATGTTTCTTGTGATCTGTGATCTCCCTGATTCGTGCACGATTCCGAATCTTCGCCTAGTGCTGATTTGAAGCACGCGGCGCCTTAAAAAGAAGAATTGGAAATGACAGCGATCTGGAGCTGTGGTCAAGACGTTCGTCGAAGCCCGCCGAAGTTTCTTGTGATCTGGGATCTCCCTGATTCACGCACGATTCCGAATCTTCGCCTAGCGCCGATTTGAAGCACGCGCCGCCTTAAAAAGAGGAAGTTGAAATGACAGCGATCTGTAGCTGTGGTCAATACGTTCGTCGAAGCCAGGTGATGTTTCTTGTGATCTGTGTTCTCCCTGATTCGTGCACGATTCCGAATCTTCGCCTAGCGCTGATTTGAAGCACGCGCCGCCTTAAAAAGAGGAAGTTGAAATGACAGCGTTCTAGAGCTGTAGTCAAGACGTTCGTCGAAGCCCGCTGATGTTTCTTGTGATCTGTGATTTCCCTGATTCACGCAGGATTCCGAATCTTCGCCTAGCGCTGATTTGAAGCGCGCGACGCCTTAAAAAAGGAACTGGAAATGACAGCGATCTGGAGCGGTGGTCAAGACGTTCGTCGAAGCCCGGTGATGTTTCTTGTGATCTGTGTTCTCCCTGATTCGTGCACGATTCCGAATCTTCGCCTAGCGCTGATTTGAAGCACGCGCCGCCTTAAAAAGAGGAAGTTGAAATGACAGCGTTCTGGAGCTGTAGTCAAGACGTTCGTCGAAGCCCGCTGATGTTTCTTGTGATCTGTGATTTCCCTGATTCACGCAGGATTCCGAATCTTCGCCTAGCGCTGATTTGAAGCGCGCGACGCCTTAAAAAAGGAACTGGAAATGACAGCGATCTGGAGCGGTGGTCAAGACGTTCGTCGAAGCCCGCTGATGTTTCTAGTGATCTGTGATCTCCCTGATTCACGCACGATTCCGAATCTTCGCCTAGCGCTGATTTGAAGCACGCGGCGCCTTAAAAAGAGGAAGTGGAAATGACAGCGATCTGGAGCGGTGGTCAAGACGTTCGTCGAAGCCCGCTGATGTTTCTAGTGATCTGTGATCTCCCTGATTCACGCACGATTCCGAATCTTCGCCTAGCGCTGACTTTAGGCACGCGGCGCCTTAAAAAGAGGAAGTGGAAATGACAGCGATCTGGAGCGGTGGTCAAGACGTTCGTCGAAGCCCGCTGATGTTTATAGTGATCTGTGATCTCCCTGATTCACGCGCGATTCCGAATCTTCGCCTGGCGCTGATTTGAAGCACGCGCCGCCTTAAAAAGAGGAAGTTGAAATTACAGCGATCTGGAGCTGTGGTCAAGATGTTCGTCGAAGCCCGCTGATGTTTCTAGTGATCTGTGATCTCCCTGATTCACGCATGATTCCGAATCTTCGCCTAGCGCTGATTTTAAGCACGCGCCGCCTTAAAAAGAGGAAGTTGAAATTACAGCGATCTGGAGCTGTGGTCAAGACGTTCGTCGAAGCCCGGCGATGTTTCTTGTGATCTGTGATCTCCCTGATTCACGCACGATTCCGAATCTTCGCCTAGCGCTGATTTGATGCACGTGCCGCCTTAAAAAGAAGAAGTTGAAATTACAGCGATCTGGAGCTGTGGTCAAGACGTTCGTCGAATCCCCCTGATGTTTCTTGTGATCTGTGATCTCCCTGATTCACGCACGATTCCGAATCTTCGCCTAGCGCTGATTTGAAGCACGCGCCGCCTTAAAAAGAGGAAGTTGAAATGACAGCGATCTGGAGCTGTGGTCAAGACGTTCGTCGAAGCCCGCTGATGTTTCCTGTGATCTGTGATCTCCCTGATTCACGCACGATTCCGAATCTTCGCCTAGCGCTGATTTGAAGCGCGCGTCGCCTTAAAAAAAAGGAAGTGGAAATGACAGCAATCGGGAGCTGTGGTCAAGACGTTCGTCGAAGCCCGCCGATGTTTCTTGTGACCTGTGATCTCCCTCATTCACATGTGATTCCGTATCTTTTCCTAGCGCTGATTTTTAAGCACACGCCGCCTCAAAGACAGAAAGTCGAAGTCACAGCGATTTTGAGCTGTGGTCAAGACGCTCGTCGAAGCCCGCCGATGTTTCTTGTGATCTGTGATCTCCTTCATTCACCCGTGATTCCTCATCTTCGCCTACCGCTCATTTGAAGCATGCGCCGCCCTAGAAAGAGGAAGTGGAAATGACAGCGATCTGGAGCTTGGACAAGACGTTTCTCAAAGCCCGCTGATGTTTCTTGTGATCTGTGATCTCTTTCATTCACGCGTGATTCCGCATCCTTGCCTAGAGGTGATTTGATGCACACGCCGCCTCAAAGAGAGGAAGTGGAAATGACAGCGATCTTGAGCTGTAGTCAAGACGTTCCTCGACGCCCGCCGCCTTTTCTTGTGATCTGTGATCTCCGTCATTCATGCGTGATTCCGCATCCTTGCATAGAGTTGATTTCAAGCACGCGCCGCCTCAAAGACAGGAAGTGGAAATGACAGCCAACTTGAGCTGTGGTCAAGACGTTCGTCGAAACCCACCGCTTTTTCTTGTGATCTGTAATCTCCGTCATTCATGCGTGATTCCGCATCTTTGCCTAGAGCTGGTTTGAAGCACGTGCCGCCTTAAAAACAGGAAGTGGAAATGACAGCGATCTGGAGCTGTGGTCAAGACGTTCGTCGAAACCCACCGCTTTTTCTTGTGATCTGTGATCTCCGTCACTTATGCGTGATTCCGCATCTTTGCCTAGAGCTGATTTGAAGCACGCGCCACCTTAAAAAGAGGAAGTGGAAACGACAGCGATCTGGAGCTGTGGTCAAGACGTTCGTCGAAGCCCGCCGCCTTTTCTTGTGATCTGTGATCTCCGTCATTCATGCGTGATTCCGCATCCTTGCCTAGAGCTGATTTGAAGCACGCGCCGCCTCAAAGACAGGAAGTGGAAATGACAGCCAACTTGAGCTGTGGTCAAGACGTTCGTCGAAACCCACCGCTTTTTCTTGTGATCTGTGATCTCCGTCATTCATGCGTGATTCCGCATCCTTGCCTAGATCTGATTTGAAGCACGCGCTGCCTCAAAGACAGGAAGTGGAAATGACAGCTAGCTTGAGTTGTGGTCGAGACGTTCGTCGAAACCCACCGCTTTATCTTGTGATCTCTGATCTCCCTGATTCACGCGCGATTCCGAATCTTCGCCTAGCGCTGATTTGAAGCACGCGCCGCCCTAAAAAAAGGAAGTGGAAATGACAGCGATCTGGAATTGTGGTCAAGGCGTTCGTCGAAGCCCGCTGATGTTTCTAGTGATCTACGCGCGATTCCGAATCTTCGCCTAGTGCTGATTTGAAACACGCGCCGCCTTAAAAAGAGGAAGTGGAAATGACAGCGATATGGAGCTGTGGTCAAGACGTTCGTCGAAGCTCGCTGATGTTTCTAGTGATCTGTGATCTCCCTGATTCACGCGCGATTCCGAATCTTCGCCAGCGCTGATTTGAAGCACACGCCGCCTTAAAAAGAGGAAGTTGAAATGACAGTGATCTGGAGCTGTGGTCAAAACGTTCGTCGAAGCCCGGTGATGTTTCTTGTGATCTGTGATCTCCCTGATTCGTGCACGATTCCGAATCTTCGCCTAGTGCTGATTTGAAGCACGCGGCGCTTTAAAAAGAGGAAGTTGAAATGACAGCGATCTGGAGCTGTGGTCAAGACGTTCGTCGAAGCTCGCTGATGTTTCTAGTGATCTATGTCCTCCCTGATTCACGCACGATTCCGAATCTTCGCCTAGCGCTGATTTGAAGCACGCGCCGCCCTAAAAAAGGAAGTGGAAATGACAGCGATCTTCAATTGTGGTCAAGGCATTCGTCGAAGCCCGCTGATGTTTCTAGTGATCTACGCGCGATTCCGAATCTTCGCCTAGTGCTGATTTGAAGCACGCGGCGCCTTAAAAAGAGGAAGTGGAAATGACAGCGATCTGGAGCTGTCGTCAAGACGTTCGTCGAAGCCCGCAGATGTTTCTAGTGATCTGTGATCTCCCTGATTCACGCGCGATTCCGAATCTTCGCCTAGCGCTGATTTGAAGCACGCGCCGCCTTTAAAAGAGGAAGTGGAAATGGCAGCGATCTGGAGCTGTGGTCAAGACGTTCGTCGAAGCCCGCTGATGTTTCTAGTGATCTTTGATCTCCCTGATTCACGCGCGATTCCGAATCTTCGCCTAGTGCTGATTTGAAGCACGCGGCGCCTTAAACAGAGGAAGTGGAAATGACAGCGATATGGAGCTGTAGTCAAGACGTTCGTCGAAGCTCGCTGATGTTTCTAGTGATCTGTGATCTCCCTGATTCACGCGCGATTCCGAATCTTCGCCGAGCACTGATTTGAAGCACGCGCCGCCTTAAAAAGAGGAAGTTGAAACGACAGCGATCTGGAGCTGTGGTCAAAACGTTCCTCGAAGCCCGGTGATGTTTCTTGTGATTTGTGATCTCCCTGATTCGTGCACGATTCCGAATCTTCGCCTAGCGCTGATTTGAAGCACGCGCCGCCTTAAAAAGAGGAAGTTGAAATGACAGCGATCTGGAGCTGTGGTCAAGACGTTCGTCGAAGCCCGCTGATGTTTCCTGTGATCTGTGATCTCCCTGATTCACGCACGATTCCGAATCTTCGCCTAGCGCTGATTTGAAGCGCGCGTCGCCTTAAAAAAAAGGAAGTGGAAATGACAGCAATCGGGAGCTGTGGTCAAGACGTTCGTCGAAGCCCGCCGATGTTTCTTGTGACCTGTGATCTCCCTCATTCACATGTGATTCCGTATCTTTTCCTAGCGCTGATTTTTAAGCACACGCCGCCTCAAAGACAGAAAGTCGAAGTCACAGCGATTTTGAGCTGTGGTCAAGACGCTCGTCGAAGCCCGCCGATGTTTCTTGTGATCTGTGATCTCCTTCATTCACCCGTGATTCCTCATCTTCGCCTACCGCTCATTTGAAGCATGCGCCGCCCTAGAAAGAGGAAGTGGAAATGACAGCGATCTGGAGCTTGGACAAGACGTTTCTCAAAGCCCGCTGATGTTTCTTGTGATCTGTGATCTCTTTCATTCACGCGTGATTCCGCATCCTTGCCTAGAGGTGATTTGATGCACACGCCGCCTCAAAGAGAGGAAGTGGAAATGACAGCGATCTTGAGCTGTAGTCAAGACGTTCCTCGACGCCCGCCGCCTTTTCTTGTGATCTGTGATCTCCGTCATTCATGCGTGATTCCGCATCCTTGCATAGAGTTGATTTCAAGCACGCGCCGCCTCAAAGACAGGAAGTGGAAATGACAGCCAACTTGAGCTGTGGTCAAGACGTTCGTCGAAACCCACCGCTTTTTCTTGTGATCTGTAATCTCCGTCATTCATGCGTGATTCCGCATCTTTGCCTAGAGCTGGTTTGAAGCACGTGCCGCCTTAAAAACAGGAAGTGGAAATGACAGCGATCTGGAGCTGTGGTCAAGACGTTCGTCGAAACCCACCGCTTTTTCTTGTGATCTGTGATCTCCGTCACTTATGCGTGATTCCGCATCTTTGCCTAGAGCTGATTTGAAGCACGCGCCACCTTAAAAAGAGGAAGTGGAAACGACAGCGATCTGGAGCTGTGGTCAAGACGTTCGTCGAAGCCCGCCGCCTTTTCTTGTGATCTGTGATCTCCGTCATTCATGCGTGATTCCGCATCCTTGCCTAGAGCTGATTTGAAGCACGCGCCGCCTCAAAGACAGGAAGTGGAAATGACAGCCAACTTGAGCTGTGGTCAAGACGTTCGTCGAAACCCACCGCTTTTTCTTGTGATCTGTGATCTCCGTCATTCATGCGTGATTCCGCATCCTTGCCTAGATCTGATTTGAAGCACGCGCTGCCTCAAAGACAGGAAGTGGAAATGACAGCTAGCTTGAGTTGTGGTCGAGACGTTCGTCGAAACCCACCGCTTTATCTTGTGATCTCTGATCTCCCTGATTCACGCGCGATTCCGAATCTTCGCCTAGCGCTGATTTGAAGCACGCGCCGCCCTAAAAAAAGGAAGTGGAAATGACAGCGATCTGGAATTGTGGTCAAGGCGTTCGTCGAAGCCCGCTGATGTTTCTAGTGATCTACGCGCGATTCCGAATCTTCGCCTAGTGCTGATTTGAAACACGCGCCGCCTTAAAAAGAGGAAGTGGAAATGACAGCGATATGGAGCTGTGGTCAAGACGTTCGTCGAAGCTCGCTGATGTTTCTAGTGATCTGTGATCTCCCTGATTCACGCGCGATTCCGAATCTTCGCCAGCGCTGATTTGAAGCACACGCCGCCTTAAAAAGAGGAAGTTGAAATGACAGTGATCTGGAGCTGTGGTCAAAACGTTCGTCGAAGCCCGGTGATGTTTCTTGTGATCTGTGATCTCCCTGATTCGTGCACGATTCCGAATCTTCGCCTAGTGCTGATTTGAAGCACGCGGCGCTTTAAAAAGAGGAAGTTGAAATGACAGCGATCTGGAGCTGTGGTCAAGACGTTCGTCGAAGCTCGCTGATGTTTCTAGTGATCTATGTCCTCCCTGATTCACGCACGATTCCGAATCTTCGCCTAGCGCTGATTTGAAGCACGCGCCGCCCTAAAAAAGGAAGTGGAAATGACAGCGATCTTCAATTGTGGTCAAGGCATTCGTCGAAGCCCGCTGATGTTTCTAGTGATCTACGCGCGATTCCGAATCTTCGCCTAGTGCTGATTTGAAGCACGCGGCGCCTTAAAAAGAGGAAGTGGAAATGACAGCGATCTGGAGCTGTCGTCAAGACGTTCGTCGAAGCCCGCAGATGTTTCTAGTGATCTGTGATCTCCCTGATTCACGCGCGATTCCGAATCTTCGCCTAGCGCTGATTTGAAGCACGCGCCGCCTTTAAAAGAGGAAGTGGAAATGGCAGCGATCTGGAGCTGTGGTCAAGACGTTCGTCGAAGCCCGCTGATGTTTCTAGTGATCTTTGATCTCCCTGATTCACGCGCGATTCCGAATCTTCGCCTAGTGCTGATTTGAAGCACGCGGCGCCTTAAACAGAGGAAGTGGAAATGACAGCGATATGGAGCTGTAGTCAAGACGTTCGTCGAAGCTCGCTGATGTTTCTAGTGATCTGTGATCTCCCTGATTCACGCGCGATTCCGAATCTTCGCCGAGCACTGATTTGAAGCACGCGCCGCCTTAAAAAGAGGAAGTTGAAACGACAGCGATCTGGAGCTGTGGTCAAAACGTTCCTCGAAGCCCGGTGATGTTTCTTGTGATTTGTGATCTCCCTGATTCGTGCACGATTCCGAATCTTCGCCTAGTGCTGATTTGAAGAACGCGGCGCCTTAAACAGAGGAAGTGGAAATGACAGCGATCTGGAGGTGTGGTCAAGGCGTTCGTCGAAGCCCGCCGATGTTTCTTGCGATCTGTGATCTCCCTGATTCACGCACCATTCCGAATCTTCGCCTAGCGCTGATTTGAAGCACGCGCCGCCTTAAAAAGAGGAAGTTGAAATGACAGCCATCTGGAGCTGTGGTCAATACGTTCGTCGAAGCCCGGTGATGTTTCTTGTGATCTGTGTTCTCCCTGATTCGTGCACGATTCCGTATCTTCGCCTAGCGCTGATTTGAAGCACGCGCCGCCTTAAAAAGAGGAAGTTGAAATGACAGCGATCTGGAGCTGTGGGTAAGACGTTCGTCGAAGCCCGCTGATGTTTCTTGTGATCTGTGATCTCCCTGATTCACGCAGGATTCCGAATCTTCGCCTAGCGCTGATTTGAAGCACGCGACGCCTTAAAAAAGGAACTGGAAATGACAGCGATCTGGAGCGGTGGTCAAGACGTTCGTCGAAGCCCGCTGATGTTTCTAGTGATCTGTGATCTCCCTGATTCACGCACGATTCCGAATCTTCGCCTAGCGCTGATTTGAAGCACGGGGCGCCCTAAAAAGAGGCAGTGGAAATGACAGCGATCTGGAGCGGTGGTCAAGACGTTCGTCGAAGCCCGCTGATGTTTCTAATGATCTGTGATCTCCCTGATTCACGCACGATTCCGAATCTTCGCCTAGCGCTGATTTTAAGCACGCGGCGCATTAAAAAGAGGAAGTGGAAATTACAGCGATCTGGAGCGGTGGTCAAGACGTTTGTCGAAGCCCGCTGATGTTTCCAGTGATCTACGCGCGATTCCGAATCTTCGCCTAGCGCTGATTTGAAGCACGCGCCGCCTTAAAAAGAGGAAGTGGAAATGACAGCGATATGGAGCTGTGGTCAAGACGTTCGTCGAAGCCCGCCACCTTTTCTTGTGATCTGTGATCTCCGTTATTCATGCGTGATTCCGCATCCTTGCATAGAGCTGATTTGAAGCACGCGCCGCCTCAAAGACAGGAAGTGGAAATGACAGCCAACTTGAGCTGTGGTCAAGACGTTCGTCGAAACCCACCACTTTTTCTTGTGATCTGTGATCTCCGTCATTCATGCGTGATTCCGCATCTTTGCCTAGAGCAGATTTGAAGCACGCGCCGCCTTAAAAAGAGGAAGTGGAAATGACAGCGATCTGGAGCTGTGGTCAAGACGTTCGTCGAAACCCACCGCTTTTTCTTGTGATCTGTGATCTCCGTCATTCATGCGTGATTCCGCATCTTTGCCTAGAGCTGGTTTGAAGCACGCGCCGCCTTAAAAATAGGAAGTGGAAATGACAGCGATATGGAGCTGTGGTCAAGACGTTCGTCGAAGCTCGCTGATGTTTCTAGTGATCTGTGATCTCCCTGATTCACGCGCGATTCCGAATCTTCGCCTAGCGCTGATTTGAAGCACGCGCCGCCTTAAAAAGAGGAAGTTGAAATGACAGCGATCTGGAGCTGTGGTCAATACGTTCGTCGAAGCCCGGTGATGTTTCTTGTGATCTGTGTTCTCCCTGATTCGTGCACGATTCCGAATCTTCGCCTAGCGCTGATTTGAAGCACGCGCCGCCTTAAAAAGAGGAAGCTGAAATGACAGCGATCTGGAGCTGTGGTCAAGACGTTCGTCGAAGCCCGCTGATGTTTCTTGTGATCTGTGATCTCCCTGATTCACGCAGGATTTCGAATCTTCGCCTAGCGCTGATTTGAAGCGCGCGACGCCTTAAAAAAGGAACTGGAAATGACAGCGATCTGGAGCGGTGGTCAAGACGTTCGTCGAAGCCCGCTGATGTTTCTAGTGATCTGTGATCTCCCTGATTCACGCACGATTCCGAATCTTCGCCTAGCGCCGATTTGAAGCACGCGGCGCCTTAAAAAGAGGAAGTGGAAATGACAGCGATCTGGAGCGGTGGTCAAGACGTTCGTGGAAGCCCAGTGATGTTTCTTGTGATCTGTGATCTCCCTGATTCGTGCACGATTCCGAATCTTCGCCTAGTGCTGATTTGAAGCACGCGGCGCCTTAAAAAGAAGAATTGGAAATGACAGCGATCTGGAGCTGTGGTCAAGACGTTCGTCGAAGCCCGCCGATGTTTCTTGTGATCTGTGATCTCCCTGATTCACGCACGATTCCGAATCTTCGCCTAGCGCTGATTTGAAGCACGCGCCGCCTTAAAAAGAGGAAGTTGAAATGACAGCGATCTGGAGCTGTGGTCAATACGTTCGTCGAAGCCAGGTGATGTTTTTTGTGATCTGTGTTCTCCCTGATTCGTGCACGATTCCGAATCTTCGCCTAGCGCTGATTTGAAGCACGCGCCGCCTTAAAAAGAGGAAGTTGAAATGACAGCGATCTGGAGCTGTGGTCAAGACGTTCGTCGAAGCCCGCTGATGTTTCTTGTGATCTGTGATCTCCCTGATTCACGCAGGATTCCGAATCTTCGCCTAGCGCTGATTTGAAGCGCGCGACGCCTTAAAAAAGGAACTGGAAATGACAGCGATCTGGAGCGGTGGTCAAGACGTTCGTCGAAGCCCGCTGATGTTTCTAGTGATCTGTGATCTCCCTGATTCACGCACGATTCCGAATCTTCGCCTAGCGCTGATTTGAAGCACGCGGCGCCTTAAAAAGAGGAAGTCGAAATGACAGCGATCTGGAGCGGTGGTCAAGACGTTCGTCGAAGCCCGCTGATGTTTCTAGTGATCTGTGATCTCCCTGATTCACGCACGATTCCGAATCTTCGCCTAGCGCTGATTTTAAGCACGCGGCGCCTTAAAAAGAGGAAGTGGAAATGACAGCGATCTGGAGCGGTGGTCAAGACGTTCGTCGAAGCCCGCTGATGTTTCTAATGATCTGTGATCTCCCTGATTCACGCGCGATTCCGAATCTTCGCCTGGCGCTGATTTGAAGCACGCGCCGCCTTAAAAAGAGGAAGTTGAAATTACAGCGATCTGGAGCTGTGGTCAAGACGTTCGTCGAAGCCCGCTGATGTTTCTAGACATCTGTGATCTCCCTGATTCACGCATGATTCCGAATCTTCGCCTAGCGCTGATTTTAAGCACGCGGCGCATTAAAAAGAGGAAGTGCAAATTACAGCGATCTGGAGCGGTGGTCAAGACGTTTGTCGAAGCCCGCTGATGTTTCCAGTGATCTACGCGCGATTCCGAATCTTCGCTTAGCGCTGATTTGAAGCACGCGCCGCCTTAAAAAGAGGAAGTGGAAATGACAGCGATATGGAGCTGTGGTCAAGACGTTCGTCGAAGCCCGCCACCTTTTCTTGTGATCTGTGATCTCCGTTATTCATGCGTGATTCCGCATCCTTGCATAGAGCTGATTTGAAGCACGCGCCGCCTCAAAGACAGGAAGTGGAAATGACAGCCAACTTGAGCTGTGGTCAAGACGTTCGTCGAAACCCACCACTTTTTCTTGTGATCTGTGATCTCCGTCATTCATGCGTGATTCCGCATCTTTGCCTAGAGCAGATTTGAAGCACGCGCCGCCTTAAAAAGAGGAAGTGGAAATGACAGCGATCTGGAGCTGTGGTCAAGACGTTCGTCGAAACCCACCGCTTTTTCTTGTGATCTGTGATCTCCGTCATTCATGCGTGATTCCGCATCTTTGCCTAGAGCTGGTTTGAAGCACGCGCCGCCTTAAAAATAGGAAGTGGAAATGACAGCGATATGGAGCTGTGGTCAAGACGTTCGTCGAAGCTCGCTGATGTTTCTAGTGATCTGTGATCTCCCTGATTCACGCGCGATTCCGAATCTTCGCCTAGCGCTGATTTGAAGCACGCGCGCCTTAAAAAGAGGAAGTTGAAATGACAGCGATCTGGAGCTGTGGTCAATACGTTCGTCGAAGCCCGGTGATGTTTCTTGTGATCTGTGTTCTCCCTGATTCGTGCACGATTCCGAGTCTTCGCCTAGCGCTGATTTGAAGCACGCGCCGCCTTAAAAACAGGAAGCTGAAATGACAGCGATCTGGAGCTGTGGTCAAGACGTTCGTCGAAGCCCGCTGATGTTTCTTGTGATCTGTGATCTCCCTGATTCACGCAGGATTTCGAATCTTCGCTTAGCGCTGATTTGAAGCGCGCGACGCCTTAAAAAAGGAACTGGAAATGACAGCGATCTGGAGCGGTGGTCAAGACGTTCGTCGAAGCCCGCTGATGTTTCTAGTGATCTGTGATCTCTCTGATTCACGTACGATTCCGAATCTTCGCCTAGCGCCGATTTGAAGCACGCGGCGCCTTAAAAAGAGGAAGTGGAAATGACAGCGATCTGGAGCGGTGGTGAAGACGTTCGTGGAAGCCCGGTGATGTTTCTTGTGATCTGTGATCTCCCTGATTCGTGCACGATTCCGAATCTTCGCCTAGTGCTGATTTGAAGCACGCGGCGCCTTAAAAAGAAGAATTGGAAATGACAGCGATCTGGAGCTGTGGTCAAGACGTTCGTCGAAGCCCGCCGATGTTTCTTGTGATCTGTGATCTCCCTGATTCACGCACGATTCCGAATCTTCGCCTAGCGCTGATTTGAAGCACGCGCCGCCTTAAAAAGAGGAAGTTGAAATGACAGCGATCTGGAGCTGTGGTCAATACGTTCGTCGAAGCCAGGTGATGTTTTTTGTGATCAGTGTTCTCCCTGATTCGTGCACAATTCCGAATCTTCGCCTAGCGCTGATTTTAAGCACGCGCCGCCTTAAAAAGAGGAAGTTGAAATTACAGCGATCTGGAGCTGTGGTCAAGACGTTCGTCGAAGCCCGGCGATGTTTCTTGTGATCTGTGATCTTCCTGATTCACGCACGATTCCGAATCTTCGCCTAGCGCCGATTTGAAGCGCGCGACGCCTTAAAAAAGGAACTGGAAATGACAGCGATCTGGAGCGGTGGTCAAGACGTTCGTCGAAGCCCGCTGAAGTTTCTAGTGATCTGTGATCTCCCTGATTCACGCACGATTCCGAATCTTCGCCTAGCGCTGATTTGAAGCACGCGGCGCCTTAAAAAGAGGAAGTGGAAATGACAGCGATCTGGAGCGGTGGTCAAGACGTTCGTCGAAGCCCGCTGATGTTTCTAGTGATCTGTGATCTCCCTGATTCACGCGCGATTCCGAATCTTCGCCTGGCGCTGATTTGAAGCACGCGCCGCCTTAAAAAGAGGAAGTTGAAATTACAGCGATCTGGAGCTGTGGTCAAGACGTTCGTCGAAGCTCGCTGATGTTTCTAGTGATCTATGTCCTCCCTGATTCACGCACGATTCCGAATCTTCGCCTAGCGCTGATTTGAAGCACGCGCCGCCCTAAAAAAAGGAAGTGGAAATGACAGCGATCTTCAATTGTGGTCAAGGCGTTCGTCGAAGCCCGCTGATGTTTCTAGTGATCTGCGCGCGATTCCGAATCTTCGCCTAGTGCTGATTTGAAGCACGTGGCGCCTTAAAAAGAGGAAGTTGAAATGACAGCGATCTGGAGCTGTGGTCAAGACGTTCGTCGAAGCTCGCTGATGTTTCTTGTGATCTGTGATCTCCCTGATTCACGCGCGATTCCGAATCGTCGCCTAGCGCTGATTTGAAGCACGCGCCGCCCTAAAAAAAGGAAGTGGAAATGACAGCGATCTGGAATTGTGGTCTAGGCGTTCGTCGAAGCCCGCTGATGTTTCTAGTGATCTACGCGCGATTCCGAATCTTCGCCTAGTGCTGATTTGAAGCACGCGGCGCCTTAAAAAGAGGAAGTTGAAATGACAGCGATCTGGAGCTGTTGTCAAGACGTTCGTCGAAGCTCGCTGATGTTTCTTGTGATCTGTGATCTCCCTGATTCACGCGCGATTCCGAATCGTCGCCTAGCGCTGATTTGAAGCACGCGCCGCCCTAAAAAAAGGAAGTGGAAATGACAGCGATCTGGAATTGTGGTCTAGGCGTTCGTCGAAGCCCGCTGATGTTTCTAGTGATCTACGCGCGATTCCGAATCTTCGCCTAGTGCTGACTTGAAGCACGCGGCGCCTTAAAAAGAGGAAGTTGAAATGACAGCGATCTGGAGCTGTGGTCAAGACGTTCGTCGAAGCTCGCTGATGTTTCTTGTAATCTGTGATCTCCCTGATTCACGCGCGATTCCGAATTTTCGCCTAGTGCTGATTTGAAGCACGCGGCGCCTTAAAAAGAGGAAGTTGAAATGACAGCGATCTGGAGCTGTGGTCAAGACGTTCGTCGAAGCTCGCTGATGTTTCTTGTGATCTGTGATCTCCCTGATTCACGCGCGATTCCGAATCGTCGCCTAGCGCTGATTTGAAGCACGCGCCGCCCTAAAAAAAGGAAGTGGAAATGACAGCGATCTGGAATTGTGGTCTAGGCGTTCGTCGAAGCCCGCTGATGTTTCTAGTGATCTACGCGCGATTCCGAATCTTCGCCTAGTGCTGATTTGAAGCACGCGGCGCCTTAAAAAGAGGAAGTTGAAATGACAGCGATCTGGAGCTGTGATCAAGACGTTCGTCGAAGCTCGCTGATGTTTCTTGTGATCTGTGATCTCCCTGATTCACGCGCGATTCCGAATCTTCGCCTAGCGCTGATTTGAAGCTCGCGCCGCCCTAAAAAAAGGAAGTGGAAATGACAGCGATCTGGAATTGTGGTCAAGGCGTTCGTCGAAGCCCGCTGATGTTTCTAGTGATCTACGCGCGATTCCGAATCTTCGCCTACTGCTGATTTGAAGCACGCGGCGCCTTAAAAAGAGGAAGTTGACATGACAGCGATCTGGAGCTGTGGCCAAGACGTTCGTCGAAGCTCGCTGATGTTTCTTGTGATCTGTGATCTCCCTGATTCACGCGCGATTCCGAATCTTCGCCTAGTACTGATTTGAAGCACGCGGCGCCTTAAAACGAGGAAGTTGAAATGACAGCGATCTGGAGTTGTGGTCAAGACGTTCGTCGAAGCTCGCTGATGTTTCTTGTGATCTGTGATCTCCCTGATTCACGCGCGATTCCGAATCTTCGCCTAGCGCAGGTTTGAAGCACGCGCCGCCACAAAAAAAGGAAGTCGAAATGACAGCGATCTGGAATTGTAGTCAAGGCGTTCGTCGAAGCCCGCTGATGTTTCTAGTGATCTACGCGCGATTCCGAATCTTCGCCTAGTGCTGATTTGAAGCACGCGGCGCCTTAAAAAGAGGAAGTTGAAATGACAGCGATCTGGAGCTGTGGTCAAGACGTTCGTCGAAGCTCGCTAATGTTTCTTGTGATCTGTGATCTCCCTGATTCATGCGCGATTCCGAATCTTCGCCTAGTGCTGATTTGAAGCACGCGGTGCCTTAAAAAGAGGAAGTTGAAATGACAGCGATCTGGAGCTGTGGTCAAGACGTTCGTCGAAGCTCGCTGATGTTTCTTGTGATCTGTGATCTCCCTGATTCGTGCACGATTCCGAATCTTCGCCTAGTGCTGATTTGAAGCACGCGGCGCCTTAAAAAGAGGAAGTTGAAATGACAGCGATCTGGAGCTGTGGTCAAGACGTTCGTCGAAGCTCGCTGATGTTTCTTGTGATCTGTGATCTCCCTGATTCACGCGCGATTCCGAATCTTCGCCTAGCGCTGATTTGAAGCACGCGCCGCCCTAAACAAAGGAAGTGGAAATGACAGCGATCTGGAATTGTGGTCAAGGCGTTCGTCGAAGCCCGCTGATGTTTCTAGTGATCTACGCGCGATTCCGAATCTTCGCCTAGTGCTGATTTGAAGCACGCGGCGCCTTAAAAAGAGGAAGTTGAAATGACAGCGATCTGGAGTTGTGGTTAAGACGTTCGTCGACGCTCGCTGATGTTTCTTGTGATCTGTGATCTCCCTGATTCACGCGCGATTCCGAATCTTCGCCTAGCGCTGATTTGAAGCACGCGCCGCCCTAAAAAAAAGGAAGTCGAAATGACAGCGATCTGGAATTGTGGTCAAGGCGTTCGTCGAAGCCCGCTGATGTTTCTAGTGATCTACGCGCGATTCCGAATCTTCGCCTAGTGCTGATTTGAAGCACGCGCCGCCTTAAAAAGAGGAAGTTGAAACGACAGCGATCTGGAGCTGTGGTCCAAACGTTCCTCGAAGCCCGGTGATGTTTCTTGTGATCTGTGATCTCCCTGATTCGAGCACGATTCCGAATCTTCGCCTAGTGCTGATTTGAAGCACGCGGCGCCTTAAACAGAGGAAGTGGAAATGACAGCGATATGGAGCTGTAGTCAAGACGTTCGTCGAAGCTCGCTGATGTTTCTAGTGATCTGTGATCTCCCTGATTCACGCGCGATTCCGAATCTTCGCCGAGCGCTGATTTGAAGCACGCGCCGCCTTAAAAAGAGGAAGTTGAAACGACAGCGATCTGGAGCTGTGGTCAAAACGTTCCTCGAAGCCCGGTGATGTTTCTTGTGATCTGTGATCTCCCTGATTCGTGCACGATTCCGAATCTTCGCCTAGTGCTGATTTGAAGCACGCGGCGCCTTAAACAGAGGAAGTGGAAATGACAGCGATCTGGAGGTGTGGTCAAGACGTTCGTCGAAGCCCGCCGATGTTTCTTGTGATCTGTGATCTCTAAGCGTAGACAGCTGGGCTAGTTGGTTCACAGTCGCATTATGATACATCGTTCTGGCGCACGAAAAACACGGACGAAGGAAGAACAGACACACAATCGCCGGACATCAACTGAAGTTTATTCACAGAAACCAGTCCTATATGTACAGATGTGACCACCAGGTAGCTGATATCAAAAGCACAAAATCGGGAAAACCAAAAGGCAATCAACCAGAGCCACAGGTTCCATATCGCACACGTGCCTTCATGCAAATCGCCCACAATTTCTGTGCCTAGCTGACACGATCAACACCGTTAGCCTTCAGATAATCTAGTTCCTTTCTTCTAAGCACAATAGAGGGAGTACTGACGCAGTGATCTTTATCATTGGCAATACAGAGGGCTTCAAAAATTTCCCGGCTTTTCTGAGTCCTGAACTTTCTTAACACACTTGTTTTTTCCAAAAACGCCTTGCATGCTGGCTTATACGAACAACGGCGAATGTGGTCAGCTAAATGACCTCCGCCACTAATCGAAGTTACTGTCCTGCGATGCTCTAGCAAGCGTTCGTTGATACAGCGCCCGGTTTGTCCAATGTAGCGTTTGCCACAGGCGAGAGGGATGTTGTACACCACGCCAACCTTGCAGTCGACGAGGGCTTTGGTGTGCCTAATTTTGCAGGCAGACCTCTTTTTGGGTTCGTTTACTAGGCGGCACAGGCGTCCCAGCTTCTCCGGAGCTGAAAAAACTACACGGACGCCGCACTTGTCCCCGACCTTCTTGAGGCGGTGCGAGACCTTGTGCCAGTAAGGCACAACGACAGGTCGCTGTTGCGGGCGTGTGTTATCCACCTGCCTGTGCCGTCCACCAGATTTTACTTCGCTAATCTGGCTTTCGACCACTAAGGCCACGATTTCTCTCTGGAAACCTGCCTTCTCCAGACGCCTTAGTTGGGCATGGACACTCTCCCGGACTCGATGCTCACACGACTTGGCTAGAGCAGAGCGGATGCAGTTTTTTGCAATAGCTCTCTTCACGAGCTTAGAATGAGCCGATTTGTAGTTAATAATTTGTTTTCTCGACCGTGGCTTGTACTGCCAGCACACGCGCGTTTCCTCAAAAATAAAGCACACATCTAGATACTGGATGTGCCCTTCCTGCGGCAGTTCGTGCGTGAACTTCATGCCAAAGGCGTTGCAAACAAAAATGTCAATAATGTCGTCCACGACAATACCCCTATCCCGAGCCTCAGTCGCGTTCATTACTACAAGGTAGTCGTCTACGTATCTAAAAACTTTCAGCACGCTGGCGTTGTAAAGGGACGCCTGAATGCGCTTGTCAAGGGTGGATAAAAATATATCGCTTAAAAGCGGTGCTAGGCAAGAGCCTATGCACACTCCTTCTTTTTGGATGAGGCAACGATCATTGAAGGTGACAATGGTGGATGAAAGATAAAATCTTAAAAGCTCTAGAAAATTGTCGGTAGATAACCCTGTCATATTCTGAAAAGCCACAGGCCCGGCGTCTTCAATGAAAGTTCTGACCGCGCAAAACAGCTCGGGGTGAGGTATTGAGTAGAATAAATCTTCAACATCAATTGAAAAGGCAAATCTCTTTGGGCATGAAGCTTCTACGCCAGAAAAATATGCAATGACTTGATTGGAATTTTTTTACCAGAAATGGGTCGTCTAAAGAAATGGCACTAAGGTGCTTCTGCAGGAACCTTGACAAGGAGCCCTGCCAGGATCCCTTTTCCGTAACGATAGCGCGGAAAGGCGCAGATTCTTTGTGGGTTTTTACCGTGAAGAAAACACTAAGGGAGTTTACATCAGAAGCGGAGATACTCTTTCTTAATCTTTCCAAGTTCATTTCTTCACATAAAGCGATGGCCTTTTTCTTCACCTTGGCTGAAGACACCTTCCTATCAGCAAAGTTTTTGGTCAAGGCCTCGTTTGCCTTCTGACGGTACGTAGAATTTGGCATCACCACGAAGCCTCCCTCTTTGTCCGACACTAACAGGGCAAGATCATTGCTCTTCAGAAAGTTGACAGTTGATCTAACTGGTATTTTGGGGGCAAAAGGTGCACCACTATACCTCAAACACTCTACACCTTCAGCAATACAGCGGTCCTGTTCATCTGAGCTTGCTGCCGCCGCCACGTTCCTGACCATGGACAGTAAATGTACAGGTTCTTCTTTTGGTTCAACACAGAACTTAGGACCACGAGATAGTGCAGCTTCAACCCTTTCGGGCAAATTACACTCACCAATACAGGTAACTTGGTTCGTTGCCAGTTGCTGGTGCACTGGCGCTTTCTTTAACGCACATAGGTTTGCAAGACACATGTTCCACAGGAACGCGGTGGTTTTTGCAGCTTCACGAGTGAACGTCCGGAAAAGGTGTTCACCACTCTGTCCAGGCACTAGAGAAGCTGAGAAGGCGTGCAGGTAGTTTTGCAGATGCCGAATCTGTCTCCACAGCTCGGAGCGCAAGATCTTCATCATTCTCCTGGCATGACGCGCAGACGGGAAGCACGGCGAAAACAAGGCATGAACACCCGGCAGGACAAGGCGATGGTCGAGTGCAAACGTGAGTTCCCTTGCACGGCATGTGGTCACAGCTAAAAGGTTGACGAGCGTCGTAGAAGGATTCGCACACATAAAAGGAGGGAAGACAGGGCCCAATGTACTAGAAAGTATATCGCTAAGCGTAGACAGCTGGGCTAGTTGGTTCACAGTCGCATTATGATACATCGTTCTGGCGCACGAAAAACACGGACGAAGGAAGAACAGACACACAATCGCCGGACATCAACTGAAGTTTATTCACAGAAACCAGTCCTATATGTACAGATGTGACCACCAGGTAGCTGATATCAAAAGCACAAAATCGGGAAAACCAAAAGGCAATCAACCAGAGCCACAGGTTCCATATCGCACACGTGCCTTCATGCAAATCGCCCACAATTTCTGTGCCTAGCTGACACGATCAACACCGTTAGCCTTCAGATAATCTAGTTCCTTTCTTCTAAGCACAATAGAGGGAGTACTGACGCAGTGATCTTTATCATTGGCAATACAGAGGGCTTCAAAAATTTCCCGGCTTTTCTGAGTCCTGAACTTTCTTAACACACTTGTTTTTTCCAAAAACGCCTTGCATGCTGGCTTATACGAACAACGGCGAATGTGGTCAGCTAAATGACCTCCGCCACTAATCGAAGTTACTGTCCTGCGATGCTCTAGCAAGCGTTCGTTGATACAGCGCCCGGTTTGTCCAATGTAGCGTTTGCCACAGGCGAGAGGGATGTTGTACACCACGCCAACCTTGCAGTCGACGAGGGCTTTGGTGTGCCTAATTTTGCAGGCAGACCTCTTTTTGGGTTCGTTTACTAGGCGGCACAGGCGTCCCAGCTTCTCCGGAGCTGAAAAAACTACACGGACGCCGCACTTGTCCCCGACCTTCTTGAGGCGGTGCGAGACCTTGTGCCAGTAAGGCACAACGACAGGTCGCTGTTGCGGGCGTGTGTTATCCACCTGCCTGTGCCGTCCACCAGATTTTACTTCGCTAATCTGGCTTTCGACCACTGAGGCCACGATTTCTCTCTGGAAACCTGCCTTCTCCAGACGCCTTAGTTGGGCATGGACACTCTCCCGGACTCGATGCTCACACGACTTGGCTAGAGCAGAGCGGATGCAGTTTTTTGCAATAGCTCTCTTCACGAGCTTAGAATGAGCCGATTTGTAGTTAATAATTTGTTTTCTCGACCGTGGCTTGTACTTTGCTGATAGGAAGGTGTCTTCAGCCAAGGTGAAGAAAAAGGCCATCGCTTTATGTGAAGAAATTAACTTGGAAAGATTAAGAAAGAGTATCTCCGCTTCTGATGTAAACTCCCTTAGTGTTTTCTTCACGGTAAAAAAAAACCCACAAAGAATCTGCGCCTTTCCGCGCTATCGTTACGGAAAAGGGATCCTGGCAGGGCTCCTTGTCAAGGTTCCTGCAGAAGCACCTTAGTGCCATTTCTTTAGACGACCCATTTCTGGTAAAAAATTCCAATCAAGTCATTGCATATTTTTCTGGCGTAGAAGCTTCATGCCCAAAGAGATTTGCCTTTTCAATTGATGTTGAAGATTTATTCTACTCAATACCTCACCCCGAGCTGTTTTGCGCGGTCAGAACTTTCATTGAAGACGCCGGGCCTGTGGCTTTTCAGAATATGACAGGGTTATCTACCGACAATTTTCTAGAGCTTTTAAGATTTTATCTTTCATCCACCATTGTCACCTTCAATGATCGTTGCCTCATCCAAAAAGAAGGAGTGTGCATAGGCTCTTGCCTAGCACCGCTTTTAAGCGATATATTTTTATCCACCCTTGACAAGCGCATTCAGGCGTCCCTTTACAACGCCAGCGTGCTGAAAGTTTTTAGATACGTAGACGACTACCTTGTAGTAATGAACGCGACTGAGGCTCGGGATAGGGGTATTGTCGTGGACGACATTATTGACATTTTTGTTTGCAACGCCTTTGGCATGAAGTTCACGCACGAACTGCCGCAGGAAGGGCACATCCAGTATCTAGATGTGTGCTTTATTTTTGAGGAAACGCGCGTGTGCTGGCAGTACAAGCCACGGTCGAGAAAACAAATTATTAACTACAAATCGGCTCATTCTAAGCTCGTGAAGAGAGCTATTGCAAAAAACTGCATCCGCTCTGCTCTAGCCAAGTCGTGTGAGCATCGAGTCCGGGAGAGTGTCCATGCCCAACTAAGGCGTCTGGAGAAGGCAGGTTTCCAGAGAGAAATCGTGGCCTCAGTGGTCGAAAGCCAGATTAGCGAAGTAAAATCTGGTGGACGGCACAGGCAGGTGGATAACACACGCCCGCAACAGCGACCTGTCGTTGTGCCTTACTGGCACAAGGTCTCGCACCGCCTCAAGAAGGTCGGGGACAAGTGCGGCGTCCGTGTAGTTTTTTCAGCTCCGGAGAAGCTGGGACGCCTGTGCCGCCTAGTAAACGAACCCAAAAAGAGGTCTGCCTGCAAAATTAGGCACACCAAAGCCCTCGTCGACTGCAAGGTTGGCGTGGTGTACAACATCCCTCTCGCCTGTGGCAAACGCTACATTGGACAAACCGGGCGCTGTATCAACGAACGCTTGCTAGAGCATCGCAGGACAGTAACTTCGATTAGTGGCGGAGGTCATTTAGCTGACCACATTTGCCGTTGTTCGTATAAGCCAGCATGCAAGGCGTTTTTGGAAAAAACAAGTGTGTTAAGAAAGTTCAGGACTCAGAAAAGCCGGGAAATTTTTGAAGCCCTCTGTATTGCCAATGATAAAGATCACTGCGTCAGTACTCCCTCTATTGTGCTTAGAAGAAAGGAACTAGATTATCTGAAGGCTAACGGTGTTGATCGTGTCAGCTAGGCACAGAAATTGTGGGCGATTTGCATGAAGGCACGTGTGCGATATGGAACCTGTGGCTCTGGTTGATTGCCTTTTGGTTTTCCCGATTTTGTGCTTTTGATATCAGCTACCTGGTGGTCACATCTGTACATATAGGACTGGTTTCTGTGAATAAACTTCAGTTGATGTCCGGCGATTGTGTGTCTGTTCTTCCTTCGTCCGTGTTTTTCGTGCGCCAGAACGATGTATCATAATGCGATCTGTGATCTCCCTGATTCACGCACGATTCCGAATCTTCGCCTAGCGCTGATTTGAAGCACGCGCCGCCTTAAAAATAGGAAGTTGAAATGACAGCGATCTGGAGCTGTGGTCAATACGTTCGTCGAAGCCCGGTGATGTTTCTTGTGATCTGTGTTCTCCCTGATTCGTGCACGATTCCGTATCTTCGCCTAGCGCTGATTTGAAGCACGCGCCGCCTTAAAAAGAGGGAGTTGAAATGACAGCGATCTGGAGCTGTGGTCAAGACGTTCGTCGAAGCCCGCTGATGTTTCTTGTGATCTGTGATCTCCCTGATTCACGCAGGATTCCGAATCTTCGCCTAGCGCTGATTTGAAGCGCGACGCCTTAAAAAAGGAACTGGAAATGACAGCGATCTGGAGCGGTGGTCAAGACGTTCGTCGAAGCCCGCTGATGTTTCTAGTGATCTGTGATCTCCCTGATTCACGCACGATTCCGAATCTTCGCCTAGCGCTGATTTGAAGCACGGGGCGCCTTAAAAAGAGGCAGTGGAAATGACAGCGATCTGGAGCGGTGGTCAAGACGTTCGTCGAAGCCCGCTGATGTTTCTAGTGATCTGTGATCTCCCTGATTCACGCACGATTCCGAATCTTCGCCTAGCGCTGATTTTAAGCACGCGGCGCATTAAAAAGAGGAAGTGGAAATTACAGCGATCTGGAGCGGTGGTCAAGACGTTTGTCGAAGCCCGCTGATGTTTCCTGTGATCTACGCGCGATTCCGAATCTTCGCCTAGCGCTGATTTGAAGCACGCGCCGCCTTAAAAAGAGGAAGTGGAAATGACAGCGATATGGAGCTGTGGTCAAGACGTTCGTCGAAGCCCGCCACCTTTTCTTGTGATCTGTGATCTCCGTTATTCATGCGTGATTCCGCATCCTTGCATAGAGCTGATTTGAAGCACGCGCCGCCTCAAAGACAGGAAGTGGAAATGACAGCCAACTTGAGCTGTGGTCAAGACGTTCGTCGAAACCCACCACTTTTTCTTGTGATCTGTGATCTCCGTCATTCATGCGTGATTCCGCATCTTTGCCTTGAGCAGATTTGAAGCACGCGCCGCCTTAAAAAGAGGAAGTGGAAATGACAGCGATCTGGAGCTGTGGTCAAGACGTTCGTCGAAACCCACCGCTTTTTCTTGTGATCTGTGATCTCCGTCATTCATGCGTGATTCCGCATCTTTGCCTAGAGCTGGTTTGAAGCACGCGCCGCCTTAAAAATAGGAAGTGGAAATGACAGCGATATGGAGCTGTGGTCAAGACGTTCGTCGAAGCTCGCTGATGTTTCTAGTGATCTGTGATCTCCCTGATTCACGCGCGATTCCGAATCTTCGCCTAGCGCTGATTTGATGCACGCGCCGCCTTAAAAAGAGGAAGTTGAAATGACAGCGATCTGGAGCTGTGGTCAATACGTTCGTCGAAGCCCGGTGATGTTTCTTGTGATCTGTGTTCTCCCTGATTCGTGCACGATTCCGAATCTTCGCCTAGCGCTGATTTGAAGCACGCGCCGCCTTAAAAAGAGGAAGCTGAAATGACAGCGATCTGGAGCTGTGGTCAAGACGTTCGCCGAAGCCCGCTGATGTTTCTTGTGATCTGTGATCTCCCTGATTCACGCAGGATTTCGAATCTTCGCCTAGCGCTGATTTGAAGCGCGCGACGCCTTAAAAGAGGAAGTCGAGATGACAGCGATCTGGAGCGGTGGTCAAGACGTTCGTCGAAGCCCGCTGATGTTTCTAGTGATCTGTGATCTCCCTGATTCACGCACGATTCCGAATCTTCGCCTAGCGCTGATTTTAAGCACGCGGCGCCTTAAAAAGAGGAAGTGGAAATGACAGCGATCTGGAGCGGTGGTCAAGACGTTCGTCGAAGCCCGCTGATGTTTCTAATGATCTGTGATCTCCCTGTTTCACGCGCGATTCCGAATCTTCGCCTGGCGCTGATTTGAAGCACGCGCCGCCTTAAAAAGAGGAAGTTGAAATTACAGCGATCTGGAGCTGTGGTCAAGACGTTCGTCGAAGCCCGCTGATGTTTCTAGTCATCTGTGATCTCCCTGATTCACGCATGATTCCGAATCTTCGCCTAGCGCTGATTTTAAGCAGGCGCCGCCTTAAAAAGTGGAAGTTGAAATTACAGCGATCTGGAGCGGTGGTCAAGACGTTCGTCGAAGCCCGGCGATGTTTCTTGTGATCTGTGATCTCCCTGATTCACGCACGATTCCGAATCTTCGCCTAGCGCCGATTTGAAGCACGCGGCGCCTTAAAAAGAGGAAGTGGAAATGACAGCGATCTGGAGCGGTGGTCAAGACGTTCGTCGAAGCCCGGTGATGTTTCTTGTGATCTGTGATCTCCCTGATTCGTGCACGATTCCGAATCTTCGCCTAGTGCTGATTTGAAGCACGCGGCGCCTTAAAAAGAAGAATTGGAAATGACAGCGATCTGGAGCTGTGGTCAAGACGTTCGTCGAAGCCCGCCGATGTTTCTTGTGATCTGTGATCTCCCTGATTCACGCACGATTCCGAATCTTCGCCTAGCGCTGATTTGAAGCACGCGCCGCCTTAAAAAGAGGAAGTTGAAATGACAGCGATCTGGAGCTGTGGTCAATACGTTCGTCGAAGCCAGGTGATGTTTCTTGTGATCTGTGTTCTCCCTGATTCGTGCACGATTCCGAATCTTCGCCTAGCGCTGATTTGAAGCACGCGCCGCCTTAAAAAGAGGAAGTTGAAATGACAGCGCTCTGGAGCGCGGTGGTCAAGACGTTCGTCGAAGCCCGCTGATGTTTCTAGTGATCTGTGATCTCCCTGATTCACGCACGATTCCGAATGTTCGCCTAGCGCTGATTTGAAGCACGCGGCGCCTTAAAAAGAGGAAGTGGAAATGACAGCGATCTGGAGCGGTGGTCAAGACGTTCGTCGAAGCCCGCTGATGTTTCTAGTGATCTGTGATCTCCCTGATTCACGCACGATTCCGAATCTTCGCCTAGCGCTGATTTTAAGCACGCGGCGCCTTAAAAAGAGGAAGTGGAAATGACAGCGATCTGGAGCGGTGGTCAAGACGTTCGTCGAAGCCCGCTGATGTTTCTAGTGATCTGTGATCTCCCTGATTCACGCGCGATTCCGAATCTTCGCCTGGCGCTGATTTGAAGCACGCGCCGCCTTAAAAAGAGGAAGTTGAAATTACAGCGATCTGGAGCTGTGGTCAAGACGTTCGTCGAAGCCCGCTGATGTTTCTAGTGATCTGTGATCTCCCTGATTCACGCATGATTCCGAATCTTCGCCTAGCGCTGATTTTAAGCACGCGTTGCCTTAAAAAGAGGAAGTTGAAATTACAGCGATCTGGAGCTGTGGTCAAGACGTTCGTCGAAGCCCGGCGATGTTTCTTGTGATCTGTGATCTCCCTGATTCACGCACGATTCCGAATCTTCGCCTAGCGCTGATTTGATGCACGTGCCGCCTTAAAAAGAGGAAGTTGAAATTACAGCGATCTGGAGCTGTGGTCAAGACGTTCGTCGAATCCCGCTGATGTTTCTTGTGATCTGTGATCTCTCTGATTCACGCACGATTCCGAATCTTCGCCTAGCGCTGATTTGAAGCACGCGCCGCCTTAAAAAGAGGAAGTTGAAATGACAGCGATCTGGAGCTGTGGTCAAGACGTTCGTCGAAGCCCGCTGATGTTTCCTGTGATCTGTGATCTCCCTGATTCACGCACGATTCCGAATCTTCGCCTAGCGCTGATTTGAAGCGCGCGTCGCCTTAAAAAAAAGGAAGTGGAAATCACAGCAATCTGGAGCTGTGGTCAAGACGTTCGTCGAAGCCCGCCGATGTTTCTTGTGACCTGTGATCTCCCTCATTCACATGTGATTCCGTATCTTTTCCTAGCGCTTATTTTTAAGCACACGCCGCCTCAAAGACAGAAAGTCGATGTCACAGCGATTTTGAGCTGTGGTCAAGACGCTCGTCGAAGCCCGCCGATGTTTCTTGTAATCTGTGATCTCCTTCATTCACCCGTGATTCCTCATCTTCGCCTACCGCTCATTTGAAGCATGCGCCGCCCTAGAAAGAGGAAGTGGAAATGACAGCGATCTGGAGCTTGGACAAGACGTTTCTCAAAGCCCGCTGATGTTTCTTGTGATCTGTGATCTCTTTCATTCACGCGTGATTCCGCATCCTTGCCTAGAGGTGATTTGATGCACACGCCGCCTCAAAGAGAGGAAGTGGAAATGACAGCGATCTTGAGCTGTAGTCAAGACGTTCCTCGAAGCCCGCCGCCTTTTCTTGTGATCTGTGATCTCCGTCATTCATGCGTGATTCCGCATCCTTGCATAGAGTTGATTTCAAGCACGCGCCGCCTCAAAGACAGGAAGTGGAAATGACAGCCAACTTGAGCTGTGGTCAAGACGTTCGTCGAAACCCACCGCTTTTTCTTGTGATCTGTAATCTCCGTCATTCATGCGTGATTCCGCATCTTTGCCTAGAGCTGGTTTGAAGCACGTGCCGCCTTAAAAACAGGAAGTGGAAATGACAGCGATCTGGAGCTGTGGTCAAGACGTTCGTCGAAACCCACCGCTTTTTCTTGTGATCTGTGATCTCCGTCATTTATGCGTGATTCCGCATCTTTGCCTAGAGCTGATTTGAAGCACGCGCCACCTTAAAAAGAGGAAGTGGAAATGACAGCGATCTGGAGCTGTGGTCAAGACGTTCGTCGAAGCCCGCCGCCTTTTCTTGTCATCTGTGATCTCCGTCATTCATGCGTGATTCCGCATCCTTGCCTAGAGCTGATTTGAAGCACGCGCCGCCTCAAAGACAGGAAGTGGAAATGACAGCCTACTTGAGCTGTGGTCAAGACGTTCGTCGAAACCCACCGCTTTTTCTTGTGGTCTGTGATCTCCGTCATTCATGCGTGATTCCGCATCCTTGCCTAGAGCTGATTTGAAGCACGCGCCGCCTCAAAGACAGGAAGTGGAAATGACAGCTAGCTTGAGTTGTGGTCGAGACGTTCGTCGAAACCCACCGCTTTCTCTTGTGATCTCTGATCTCCCTGATTCACGCGCGATTCCGAATCTTCGCCTAGCGCTGATTTGAAGCACGCGCCGCCCTAAAAAAAGGAAGTGGAAATGACCGCGATCTGGAATTGTGGTCAAGGCGTTCGTCGAAGCCCGGTGATGTTTCTAGTGATCTACGCGCGATTCCGAATCTTCGCCTAGTGCTGATTTGAAACACGCGCCGCCTTAAAAAGAGGAAGTGGAAATGACAGCGATATGGAGCTGTGGTCAAGACGTTCGTCGAAGCTCGCTGATGTTTCTAGTGATCTGTGATCTCCCTGATTCACGCGCGATTCCGAATCTTCGCCTAGCGCTGATTTGAAGCACGCGGCGCCTTAAAAAGAGGAAGTTGAAATGACAGCGATCTGGAGCTGTGGTCAAGACGTTCGTCGAAGCTCGCTAATGTTTCTTGTGATCTGTGATCTCCCTGATTCATGCGCGATTCCGAATCTTCGCCTAGTGCTGATTTGAAGCACGCGGCGCCTTAAAAAGAGGAAGTTGAAATGACAGCGATCTGGAGCTGTGGTCAAGACGTTCGTCGAAGCTCGCTGATGTTTCTTGTGATCTGTGATCTCCCTGATTCGTGCACGATTCCGAATCTTCGCCTAGTGCTGATTTGAAGCACGCGGCGCCTTAAAAAGAGGAAGTTGAAATGACAGCGATCTGGAGCTGTGGTCAAGACGTTCGTCGAAGCTCGCTGATGTTTCTTGTGATCTGTGATCTCCCTGATTCACGCGCGATTCCGAATCTTCGCCTAGCGCTGATTTGAAGCACGCGCCGCCCTAAAAAAAGGAAGTGGAAATGACAGCGATCTGGAATTGTGGTCAAGGCGTTCGTCGAAGCCCGCTGATGTTTCTAGTGATCTACGCGCGATTCCGAATCTTCGCCTAGTGCTGATTTGAAGCACGCGGCGCCTTAAAAAGAGGAAGTTGAAATGACAGCGATCTGGAGTTGTGGTCAAGACGTTCGTCGACGCTCGCTGATGTTTCTTGTGATCTGTGATCTCCCTGATTCACGCGCGATTCCGAATCTTCGCCTAGCGCTGATTTGAAGCACGCGCCGCCCTAAAAAAAAGGAAGTCGAAATGACAGCGATCTGGAATTGTGGTCAAGGCGTTCGTCGAAGCCCGCTGATGTTTCTAGTGATCTACGCGCGATTCCGAATCTTCGCCTAGTGCTGATTTGAAGCACGCGCCGCCTTAAAAAGAGGAAGTTGAAACGACAGCGATCTGGAGCTGTGGTCCAAACGTTCCTCGAAGCCCGGTGATGTTTCTTGTGATCTGTGATCTCCCTGATTCGAGCACGATTCCGAATCTTCGCCTAGTGCTGATTTGAAGCACGCGGCGCCTTAAACAGAGGAAGTGGAAATGACAGCGATATGGAGCTGTAGTCAAGACGTTCGTCGAAGCTCGCTGATGTTTCTAGTGATCTGTGATCTCCCTGATTCACGCGCGATTCCGAATCTTCGCCGAGCGCTGATTTGAAGCACGCGCCGCCTTAAAAAGAGGAAGTTGAAACGACAGCGATCTGGAGCTGTGGTCAAAACGTTCCTCGAAGCCCGGTGATGTTTCTTGTGATCTGTGATCTCCCTGATTCGTGCACGATTCCGAATCTTCGCCTAGTGCTGATTTGAAGCACGCGGCGCCTTAAACAGAGGAAGTGGAAATGACAGCGATCTGGAGGTGTGGTCAAGACGTTCGTCGAAGCCCGCCGATGTTTCTTGTGATCTGTGATCTCCCTGATTCACGCACGATTCCGAATCTTCGCCTAGCGCTGATTTGAAGCACGCGCCGCCTTAAAAATAGGAAGTTGAAATGACAGCGATCTGGAGCTGTGGTCAATACGTTCGTCGAAGCCCGGTGATGTTTCTTGTGATCTGTGTTCTCCCTGATTCGTGCACGATTCCGTATCTTCGCCTAGCGCTGATTTGAAGCACGCGCCGCCTTAAAAAGAGGGAGTTGAAATGACAGCGATCTGGAGCTGTGGTCAAGACGTTCGTCGAAGCCCGCTGATGTTTCTTGTGATCTGTGATCTCCCTGATTCACGCAGGATTCCGAATCTTCGCCTAGCGCTGATTTGAAGCGCGCGACGCCTTAAAAAAGGAACTGGAAATGACAGCGATCTGGAGCGGTGGTCAAGACGTTCGTCGAAGCCCGCTGATGTTTCTAGTGATCTGTGATCTCCCTGATTCACGCACGATTCCGAATCTTCGCCTAGCGCTGATTTGAAGCACGGGGCGCCTTAAAAAGAGGCAGTGGAAATGACAGCGATCTGGAGCGGTGGTCAAGACGTTCGTCGAAGCCCGCTGATGTTTCTAGTGATCTGTGATCTCCCTGATTCACGCACGATTCCGAATCTTCGCCTAGCGCTGATTTTAAGCACGCGGCGCATTAAAAAGAGGAAGTGGAAATTACAGCGATCTGGAGCGGTGGTCAAGACGTTTGTCGAAGCCCGCTGATGTTTCCAGTGATCTACGCGCGATTCCGAATCTTCGCCTAGCGCTGATTTGAAGCACGCGCCGCCTTAAAAAGAGGAAGTGGAAATGACAGCGATATGGAGCTGTGGTCAAGACGTTCGTCGAAGCCCGCCACCTTTTCTTGTGATCTGTGATCTCCGTTATTCATGCGTGATTCCGCATCCTTGCATAGAGCTGATTTGAAGCACGCGCCGCCTCAAAGACAGGAAGTGGAAATGACAGCCAACTTGAGCTGTGGTCAAGAGGTTCGTCGAAACCCACCACTTTTTCTTGTGATCTGTGATCTCCGTCATTCATGCGTGATTCCGCATCTTTGCCTTGAGCAGATTTGAAGCACGCGCCGCCTTAAAAAGAGGAAGTGGAAATGACAGCGATCTGGAGCTGTGGTCAAGACGTTCGTCGAAACCCACCGCTTTTTCTTGTGATCTGTGATCTCCGTCATTCATGCGTGATTCCGCATCTTTGCCTAGAGCTGGTTTGAAGCACGCGCCGCCTTAAAAATAGGAAGTGGAAATGACAGCGATATGGAGCTGTGGTCAAGACGTTCGTCGAAGCTCGCTGATGTTTCTAGTGATCTGTGATCTCCCTGATTCACGCGCGATTCCGAATCTTCGCCTAGCGCTGATTTGATGCACGCGCCGCCTTAAAAAGAGGAAGTTGAAATGACAGCGATCTGGAGCTGTGGTCAATACGTTCGTCGAAGCCCGGTGATGTTTCTTGTGATCTGTGTTCTCCCTGATTCGTGCACGATTCCGAATCTTCGCCTAGCGCTGATTTGAAGCACGCGCCGCCTTAAAAAGAGGAAGCTGAAATGACAGCGATCTGGAGCTGTGGTCAAGACGTTCGTCGAAGCCCGCTGATGTTTCTTGTGATCTGTGATCTCCCTGATTCACGCAGGATTTCGAATCTTCGCCTAGCGCTGATTTGAAGCGCGCGACGCCTTAAAAGAGGAAGTCGAAATGACAGCGATCTGGAGCGGTGGTCAAGACGTTCGTCGAAGCCCGCTGATGTTTCTAGTGATCTGTGATCTCCCTGATTCACGCACGATTCCGAATCTTCGCCTAGCGCTGATTTTAAGCACGCGGCGCCTTAAAAAGAGGAAGTGGAAATGACAGCGATCTGGAGCGGTGGTCAAGACGTTCGTCGAAGCCCGCTGATGTTTCTAATGATCTGTGATCTCCTTGATTCACGCGCGATTCCGAATCTTCGCCTGGCGCTGATTTGAAGCACGCGCCGCCTTAAAAAGAGGAAGTTGAAATTACAGCGATCTGGAGCTGTGGTCAAGACGTTCGTCGAAGCCCGCTGATGTTTCTAGTCATCTGTGATCTCCCTGATTCACGCATGATTCCGAATCTTCGCCTAGCGCTGATTTTAAGCAGGCGCCGCCTTAAAAAGTGGAAGTTGGAATTACAGCGATCTGGAGCGGTGGTCAAGACGTTCGTCGAAGCCCGGCGATGTTTCTTGTGATCTGTGATCTCCCTGATTCACGCACGATTCCGAATCTTCGCCTAGCGCCGATTTGAAGCACGCGGCGCCTTAAAAAGAGGAAGTGGAAATGACAGCGATCTGGAGCGGTGGTCAAGACGTTCGTCGAAGCCCGGTGATGTTTCTTGTGATCTGTGATCTCCCTGATTCGTGCACGATTCCGAATCTTCGCCTAGTGCTGATTTGAAGCACGCGGCGCCTTAAAAAGAAGAATTGGAAATGACAGCGATCTGGAGCTGTGGTCAAGACGTTCGTCGAAGCCCGCCGATGTTTCTTGTGATCTGTGATCTCCCTGATTCACGCACGATTCCGAATCTTCGCCTAGCGCTGATTTGAAGCACGCGCCGCCTTAAAAAGAGGAAGTTGAAATGACAGCGATCTGGAGCTGTGGTCAATACGTTCGTCGAAGCCAGGTGATGTTTCTTGTGATCTGTGTTCTCCCTGATTCGTGCACGATTCCGAATCTTCGCCTAGCGCTGATTTGAAGCACGCGCCGCCTTAAAAAGAGGAAGTTGAAATGACAGCGCTCTGGAGCGCGGTGGTCAAGACGTTCGTCGAAGCCCGCTGATGTTTCTAGTGATCTGTGATCTCCCTGATTCACGCACGATTCCGAATGTTCGCCTAGCGCTGATTTGAAGCACGCGGCGCCTTAAAAAGAGGAAGTGGAAATGACAGCGATCTGGAGCGGTGGTCAAGACGTTCGTCGAAGCCCGCTGATGTTTCTAGTGATCTGTGATCTCCCTGATTCACGCACGATTCCGAATCTTCGCCTAGCGCTGATTTTAAGCACGCGGCGCCTTAAAAAGAGGAAGTGGAAATGACAGCGATCTGGAGCGGTGGTCAAGACGTTCGTCGAAGCCCGCTGATGTTTCTAGTGATCTGTGATCTCCCTGATTCACGCGCGATTCCGAATCTTCGCCTGGCGCTGATTTGAAGCACGCGCCGCCTTAAAAAGAGGAAGTTGAAATTACAGCGATCTGGAGCTGTGGTCAAGACGTTCGTCGAAGCCCGCTGATGTTTCTAGTGATCTGTGATCTCCCTGATTCACGCATGATTCCGAATCTTCGCCTAGCGCTGATTTTAAGCACGCGTTGCCTTAAAAAGAGGAAGTTGAAATTACAGCGATCTGGAGCTGTGGTCAAGACGTTCGTCGAAGCCCGGCGATGTTTCTTGTGATCTGTGATCTCCCTGATTCACGCACGATTCCGAATCTTCGCCTAGCGCTGATTTGATGCACGTGCCGCCTTAAAAAGAGGAAGTTGAAATTACAGCGATCTGGAGCTGTGGTCAAGACGTTCGTCGAATCCCGCTGATGTTTCATGTGATCTGTGATCTCTCTGATTCACGCACGATTCCGAATCTTCGCCTAGCGCTGATTTGAAGCACGCGCCGCCTTAAAAAGAGGAAGTTGAAATGACAGCGATCTGGAGCTGTGGTCAAGACGTTCGTCGAAGCCCGCTGATGTTTCCTGTGATCTGTGATCTCCCTGATTCACGCACGATTCCGAATCTTCGCCTAGCGCTGATTTGAAGCGCGCGTCGCCTTAAAAAAAAGGAAGTGGAAATCACAGCAATCTGGAGCTGTGGTCAAGACGTTCGTCGAAGCCCGCCGATGTTTCTTGTGACCTGTGATCTCCCTCATTCACATGTGATTCCGTATCTTTTCCTAGCGCTTATTTTTAAGCACACGCCGCCTCAAAGACAGAAAGTCGATGTCACAGCGATTTTGAGCTGTGGTCAAGACGCTCGTCGAAGCCCGCCGATGTTTCTTGTAATCTGTGATCTCCTTCATTCACCCGTGATTCCTCATCTTCGCCTACCGCTCATTTGAAGCATGCGCCGCCCTAGAAAGAGGAAGTGGAAATGACAGCGATCTGGAGCTTGGACAAGACGTTTCTCAAAGCCCGCTGATGTTTCTTGTGATCTGTGATCTCTTTCATTCACGCGTGATTCCGCATCCTTGCCTAGAGGTGATTTGATGCACACGCCGCCTCAAAGAGAGGAAGTGGAAATGACAGCGATCTTGAGCTGTAGTCAAGACGTTCCTCGAAGCCCGCCGCCTTTTCTTGTGATCTGTGATCTCCGTCATTCATGCGTGATTCCGCATCCTTGCATAGAGTTGATTTCAAGCACGCGCCGCCTCAAAGACAGGAAGTGGAAATGACAGCCAACTTGAGCTGTGGTCAAGACGTTCGTCGAAACCCACCGCTTTTTCTTGTGATCTGTAATCTCAGTCATTCATGCGTGATTCCGCATCTTTGCCTAGAGCTGGTTGAAGCACGTGCCGCCTTAAAAACAGGAAGTGGAAATGACAGCGATCTGGAGCTGTGGTCAAGACGTTCGTCGAAACCCACCGCTTTTTCTTGTGATCTGTGATCTCCGTCATTTATGCGTGATTCCGCATCTTTGCCTAGAGCTGATTTGAAGCACGCGCCACCTTAAAAAGAGGAAGTGGAAATGACAGCGATCTGGAGCTGTGGCCAAGACGTTCGTCGAAACCCACCGCTTTTCTTGTGGTCTGTGATCTCCGTCATTCATGCGTGATTCCGCATCCTTGCCTAGAGCTGATTTGAAGCACGCGCCGCCTCAAAGACAGGAAGTGGAAATGACAGCTAGCTTGAGTTGTGGTCGAGACGTTCGTCGAAACCCACCGCTTTCTCTTGTGATCTCTGATCTCCCTGATTCACGCGCGATTCCGAATCTTCGCCTAGCGCTGATTTGAAGCACGCGCCGCCTAAAAAAGGAAGTGGAAATGACCGCGATCTGGAATTGTGGTCAAGGCGTTCGTCGAAGCCGGTGATGTTTCTAGTGATCTACGCGCGATTCCGAATCTTCGCCTAGTGCTGATTTGAAACACGCGCCGCCTTAAAAGAGAAGTGGAAATGACAGCGATATGGAGCTGTGGTCAAGACGTTCGTCGAAGCTCGCTGATGTTTCTAGTGATCTGTGATCTCCCTGATTCACGCGCGATTCCGAATCTTCGCCTAGCGCTGATTTGAAGCACACACCGCCTTAAAAAGAGGAAGTTGAAATGACAGTGATCTGGAGCTGTGGTCAAACGTTCGTCGAAGCCCGGTGATGTTTCTTGTGATCTGTGATCTCCTGATTCGTGCACGATTCCGAATCTTCGCCTAGTGCTGATTTGAAGCACGCGGCGCCTTAAAAAGAGAAGTTGAAATGACAGCGATCTGGAGCTGTGGTCAAGACGTTCGTCGAAGCTCGCTGATGTTTCTAGTGATCTATGTCCTCCCTGATTCACGCACGATTCCGAATCTTCGCCTAGCGCTGATTTGAAGCACGCGCCGCCCTAAAAAAAGGAAGTGGAAATGACAGCGATCTTCAATGTGGTCAAGGCGTTCGTCGAAGCCCGCTGATGTTTATAGTGATCTACGCGCGAATCCGAATCTTCGCCTAGTGCTGATTTGAAGCACGCGGCGCATTAAAAAGAGGAAGTTGAAATGATAGCGATCTGGAGCTGTGGTCAAGACGTTCGTCGAAGCTCGCTGATGTTTCTTGTGATCTGTGACCTCCTGATTCACGCGCGATTCCGAATCTTCGCCTAGTGCTGATTGAAGCACGCGGCGCCTTAAAAAGAGGAAGTTGAAATGACAGCGATCTGGAGCTGTGGTCAAGACGTTCGTCGAAGCTCGCTGATGTTTCTTGTGATCTGTGATCTCCCTGATTCACGCGTGATTCCGAATCGTCGCCTAGTGCTGATTTGAAGAACGCGGCGCCTTAAAAGAGAAGTTGAAATGACAGCGATCTGGAGTTGTGGTCAAGACGTTCGTCGAAGCTCGCTGATGTTTCTTGTGATCTGTGATCTCCCTGATTCACGCGCGATTCCGAATCTTCGCCTAGCGCTGATTTGAAGCACGCGCCGCCCTAAAAAAAGGAAGTCGAAATGACAGCGATCTGGAATTGTGGTCAAGGCGTTCGTCGAAGCCCGCTGATGTTTCTAGTGATCTACGCGCGATTCCGAATCTTCGCCTAGTGCTGATTTGAAGCAAGCGGCGCCTTAAAAAGAGGAAGTTGAAATGACACCGATCTGGAGCTGTGGTCAAGACGTTCGTCGAAGCTCGCTAATGTTTCTTGTGATCTGTGATCTCCCTGATTCATGCGCTATTCCGAATCTTCGCCTAGTGCTGATTTGAAGCACGCGCGCCTTAAAAAGAGGAAGTTGAAATGACAGCGATCTGGAGCTGTGGTCAAGACGTTCGTCGAAGCTCGCAGATGTTTCTTGTGATCTGTGATCTCCTGATTCACGCGCGATTCCGAATCTTCGCCTAGCGCTGATATTGAAGCACGCGCCGCACTAAAAAAGGAAGTGGAAATGACAGCGATCTGGAATTGTGGTCAAGGCGTTCGTCGAAGCCCGCTGATGTTTCTAGTGATCTACGCGCGATTCCGAATCTTCGCCTAGTGCTGATTTGAAGCACGCGGCGCCTTAAAAAGAGGAAGTTGAAATGACAGCGATCTGGAGTTGTGGTCAAGACGTTCGTCGAAGCTCGCTGATGTTTCTTGTGATCTGTGATCTCCCTGATTCACGCGCGATTCCGAATCTTCGCCTAGTGCTGATTTGAAGCACGCGGCGCCTTAAACAGAGGAAGTGGAAATGACAGCGATATGGAGCTGTAGTCAAGACGTTCGTCGAAGCTCGCTGATGTTTCTAGTGATCTGTGATCTCCCTGATTCACGCGCGATTCCGAATCTTCGCCGAGCGCTGATTTGAAGCACGTGCCCGCCTTAAAAAGAGGAAGTTGAAACGACAAGCGATCTGGAGCTGTGGTCAAAACGTTCCTCGAAGCCCGGTGATGTTTCTTGTGATCTGTGATCTCCCTGATTCGTGCACGATTCCGAATCTTCGCCTAGTGCTGACTTGAAGCACGCGGCGCCTTAAACAGAGAAGTGGAAATGACAGCGATCTGGAGCTGTGGTCAAGACGTTCGTCGAAGCCCGCCGATGTTTCTTGTGATCTGTGATCTCCCTGATTCACGCACGATTCCGAATCTTCGCCTAGCGCTGATTTGAAGCACGCGGCGCTTAAAAAGAGGAAGTTGAAATGACAGCGATCTGGAGTTGTGGTCAAGACGTTCGTCGAAGCTCGCTGATGTTTCTTGTGATCTGTGATCTCCCTGATTCACGCGCGATTCCGAATCTTCGCCTAGCGCTGATTTGAAGCACGCGCCGCCCTAAAAAAAGGAAGTCGAAATGACAGCGATCTGGAATTGTGGTCAAGGCGTTCGTCGAAGCCCGCTGATGTTTCTAGTGATCTACGCGCGATTCCAAATCTTCGCCTAGTGCTGATTTGAAGCACGCGGCGCCTTAAAAAGAGGAAGTTGAAATGACAGCGATCTGGAGCTGTGGTCAAGACGTTCGTCGAAGCTCGCTAATGTTTCTTGTGATCTGTGATCTCCCTGATTCATGCGCGATTCCGAATCTTCGCCTAGTGCTGATTTGAAGCACGCGGCGCCTTAAAAAGAGGAAGTTGAAATGACAGCGATCTGGAGCTGTGGTCAAGACGTTCGTCGAAGCTCGCTGATGTTTTCTTGTGATCTGTGATCTCCCTGATTCGTGCACGATTCCGAATCTTCGCCTAGTGCTGATTTGAAGCACGCGGCGCCTTAAAAAGAGGAAGTTGAAATGACAGCGATCTGGAGCTGTGGTCAAGACGTTCGTCGAAGCTCGCTGATGTTTCTTGTGATCTGTGATCTCCCTGATTCACGCGCGATTCCGAATCTTCGCCTAGCGCTGATTTGAAGCACGCGCCGCCCTAAAAAAAGGAAGTGGAAATGACAGCGATCTGAAATTGTGGTCAAGGCGTTCGTCGAAGCCCGCTGATGTTTCTAGTGATCTACGCGCGATTCCGAATCTTCGCCTAGTGCTGATTTTGAAGCACGCGGCGCCTAAAAAGAGGAAGTTGTAAATGACAGCGATCTGGAGTTGTGGTCAAGACGTTCGTCGAAGCTCGCTGATGTTTCTTGTGATCTGTGATCTCCCTGATTCACGCGCGATTCCGAATCTTCGCCTAGTGCTGATTTGAAGCACGCGGCGCCTTAAACAGAGGAAGTGGAAATGACAGCGATATGGAGCTGTAGTCAAGACGTTCGTCGAAGCTCGCTGATGTTTCTAGTGATCTGTGATCTCCCTGATTCACGCGCGATTCCGAATCTTCGCCGAGCGCTGATTTGAAGCACGCGCCGCCTTAAAAAGAGGAAGTTGAAACGACAGCGATCTGGAGCTGTGGTCAAAACGTTCCTCGAAGCCCGGTGATGTTTCTTGTGATCTGTGATCTCCCTGATTCGTGCACGATTCCGAATCTTCGCCTAGTGCTGATTTGAAGCACGCGGCGCCTTAAACAGAGGAAGAGGAAATGACAGCGATCTGGAGCTGTGGTCAAGGCGTTCGTCGAAGCCCGCCGATGTTTCTTGTGATCTGTGATCTCCCTGATTCACGCACGATTCCGAATCTTCGCCTAGCGCTGATTTGAAGCACGCGCCGCCTTAAAAAGAGGAAGTTGAATGACAGCGATCTGGAGCTGTGGTCAAGACGTTCGTCGAAGCCCGCTGATGTTTCCTGTGATCTGTGATCTCCCTGATTCACGCACGATTCCGAATCTTCGCCTAGCGCTGATTTGAAGCTCGCGTCGCCTTAAAAAAAAGGAAGTGGAAATGACAGCAATCTGGAGCTGTGGTCAAGACGTTCGTCGAAGCCGCCGATGTTTCTTGTGACCTGTGATTCTCTTTCATTCACGCGTGATTCCGCATCCTTGCCTAGAGGTGATTTGATGCACACGCCGCCTCAAAGAGAGGAAGTGGAAACGACAGCGATCTTGAGCTGTAGTCAAGACGTTCCTCGAAGCCGCCGCCTTTTCTTGTGATCTGTGATCTCCGTCATTCATGCGTGATTCCGCATCCTTGCATAGAGCTGATTTCAAGCACGCGCCGCCTCAAAGACAGGAAGTGGAAATGACAGCCAACTTGAGCTGTGGTCAAGACGTTCGTCGAAACCACACCGCTTTTTCTTGTGATCTGTAATCTCCGTCATTCATGCGTGATTCCGCATCTTTGCCTAGAGCTGGTTTGAAGCACGTGCCGCCTTAAAAAGAGGAAGTGGAAATGACAGCGATCTGGAGCTGTGGTCAAGACGTTCGTCGAAACCACCGCTTTTTCTTGTGATCTGTGATCTCCGTCATTTATGCGTGATTCCGCATCTTTGCCTAGAGCTGATTTGAAGCACGCGCCACCTTAAAAAGAGGAAGTGGAAATGACAGCGATCTGGAGCTGTGGTCAAGACGTTCGTCGAAGCCCGCCGCCTTTTCTTGTGATCTGTGATCTCCGTCATTCATGCGTGATTCCGCATCCTTGCCTAGAGCTGATTGAAGCACGCGCCGCCTCAAAGACAGGAAGTGGAAATGACAGCCAACTTGAGCTGTGGTCAAGACGTTCGTCGAAACCCACCGCTTTTTCTTGTGATCTGTGATCTCCGTCATTCATGCGTGATTCCGCATCCTTGCCTAGAGCTGATATGAAGCACGCGCCGCCTCAAAGACAGGAAGTGAAATGACAGCTAGCTTGAGTTGTGGTCGAGACGTTCGTCGAAACCCACCGCTTTTTCTTGTGATCTGTGATCTCCCTGATTCACGCGCGATTCCGAATCTTCGCCTAGCGCTGATTTGAAGCACGCGCCGCCCTAAAAAAAGGAAGTGGAAATGACAGCGATCTGGAATTGTGGTCAAGGCGTTCGTCGAAGCCCGCTGATGTTTCTAGTGATCTACGCGCGATTCCGAATCTTCGCCTAGTGCTGATTTGAAACACGCGCCGCCTTAAAAGAGAGGAGTGGAATGACAGCGATATTGAAGCTGTGGTCAAGACGTTCGTCGAACCTCGCTGATGTTTCTAGTGATCTGTGATCTCCCTGATTCACGCGCGATTCCGAATCTTCGCCTAGCGCTGATTTGAAGCACACGCCGCCTTAAAAAGAGGATGTTGAAATGACAGTGATCTGGAGCTGTGGTCAAAACGTTCGTCGAAGCCCGGTGATGTTTCTTGTGATCTGTGATCTCCCTGATTCGTGCACGATTCCGAATCTTCGCCTAGTGCTGATTTGAAGCACGCGGCGCCTTAAAAAGAGGAAGTTGAAATGACAGCGATCTGGAGCTGTGGTCAAGACGTTCGTCGAAGCTCGCTGATGTTTCTAGTGATCTATGTCCTCCCTGATTCACGCACGATTCCGAATCTTCGCCTAGCGCTGATTTGAAGCACGCGCCGCCCTAAAGAAAGGAAGGGGAAATGACAGCGATCTGGAATTGTGGTCAAGGCGTTCGTCGAAGCCCGCTGATGTTTCTAGTGATCTACGCGCGATTCCGAATCTTCGCCTAGTGCTGATTTGAAGCACGCGGCGCCTTAAAAAGAGGAAGTTGAAATGACAGCGATCTGGAGTTGTGGTCAAGACGTTCGTCGAAGCTCGCTGATGTTTCTTGTGATCTGTGATCTCCCTGATTCACAGCGCGATTCCGAATCTTCGCCTAGTGCTGATTTGAAGCACGCGGCGCCTTAAACAGAGGAAGTGGAAATGACAGCGATATGGAGCTGTAGTCAAGACGTTCGTCGAAGCTCGCTGATGTTTCTAGTGATCTGTGATCTCTCTGATTCACGCGCGATTCCGATCTTCGCCGAGCGCTGATTTGAAGCACGCGCCGCCTTAAAAGAGGAAGTTGAAACGACAGCGATCTGGAGCTGTGGTCAAAACGTTCCTCGAAGCCCGGTGATGTTTCTTGTGATCTGTGCTCTCCCTGATTCGTGCACGATTCCGAATCTTCGCCTAGTGCTGATTTGAAGCACGCGGCGCCTTAAACAGAGGAAGTGGAAATGACAGCGATCTGGAGCTGTGGTCAAGACGTTCGTCGAAGCCCGCCGATGTTTCTTGTGATCTGTGATCTCCCTGATTCACGCACGATTCCGAATCTTCGCCTAGCGCTGATTTGTAGCACGCGCCGCCTTAAAAAGAGGAAGTTGAAATGACAGCGATCTGGAGCTGTGGTCAATACGTTCGTCGAAGCCGGTGATGTTTCTTGTGATCTGTGTTCTCCCTGATTCGTGCACGATTCCGTATCTTCGCCTAGCGCTGATTTGAAGCACGCGCCGCCTTAAAAAGAGGAAGTTGAAATGACAGCGATCTGGAGCTGTGGTCAAGACGTTCGTCGAAGCCCGCTGATGTTTCTTGTGATCTGTGATCTCCCTGATTCACGCAGGATTCCGAATCTTCGCCTAGCGCTGATTTGAAGCGCGCGACGCTTAAAAAAGGAACTGGAAATGACAGCGATCTGGAGCGGTGGTCAAGACGTTCGACGAAGCCCGCTGATGTTTCTAGTGATCTGTGATCTCCCTGATTCACGCACGATTCCGAATCTTCGCCTAGCGCTGATTTTAAGCACGCGACGCATTAAAAAGGGGAAGTGGAAATGACAGCGATCTGGAGCGGTGGTCAAGACGTTTGTCGAAGCCCGCTGATGTTTCTAGTGATCTACGCGCGATTCCGAATCTTCGCCTAGCGCAGATTTGAAGCACGCGCCGCCTTAAAAGAGGAAGTGGAAATGACAGCGATATGGAGCTGTGGTGAAGACGTTCGTCGCAGCCCGCCACCTTTTCTTGTGATCTGTGATCTCCGTTATTCATGCGTGATTCCGCATCCTTGCATAGAGCTGATTTGAAGCACGCGCCGCCTCAAGACAGGAAGTGGAAATGACAGCCAACTTGAGCTGTGGTCAAGACGTTCGTCGAAACCCACCGCTTTTTCTTGTGATCTTTGATCTCCGTCATTCATGCGTGGTTCCGCATCTTTGCCTAGAGCAGGTTTGAAGCACGCGCCGCCTTAAAAAGAGGAAGTGGAAATGACAGCGATCTGGAGCTGTGGTCAAGACGTTCGTCGAAACCCACCGCTTTTTCTTGTGATCTGTGATCTCCGTAATTCATGCGTGATTCCGCATCTTTGCCTAGAGCTGGTTTGAAGCACGCGCCGCCTTAAAAGAGGAAGTGGAAATGGACAGCGATCTGGAGCTGGGGTCAAGACGTTCGTCGAAGCTCGCTGATGTTTCCAGTGATCTATGTCCTCCCTGATTCACGCACGATTCCGAATCTTCGCCTAGCGCTGATTTGAAGCACGCGCCGCCCTAAAAAAAGTAAGTGGAAATGACAGCGATCTTCAATTGTGGTCAAGGCGTTCGTCGAAGCCCGCTGATGTTTCTAGTGATCTACGCGCGATTCCGAATCTTTCGCCTAGAGCTGATTTGAAGCATGCGGCGCCTTAAAAAGAGGAAGTTGAAATGACAGCGATCTGGAGCTGTGGTCAAGACGTCCGTCGAAGCTCGCATGATGTTTCTTGTGATCTGTGATCTCCCTGATTCACGCGCGATTCCGATTTTCGCCTAGTGCTGATTTGAAGCACGCGGCGCCTTAAAAAGAGAAGTTGAAATGACAGCGATCTGGAGCTGTGGTCAAGACGTTCGTCGAAGCTCGCTGATGTTTCTTGTGATCTGTGATCTCCCTGATTCACGCGCGATTCTGAATCTTCGCCTAGCGCTGATTTGAAGCTCGCGCCGCCCTGAAAAAAAGGAAGTGGAAATGACAGCGATCTGGAATTGTGGTCAAGGCGTTCGTCGAAGCCCGCTGGTGTTTCTAGTGACCTACGCGCGATTCGAATTTCGCCTACTGCTGATTGGAGCACGCGGCGCCTTAAAAAGAGGAAGTTGACATGACAAGCGATCTGGAGCTGTGTTCAAGACGTTCGTCGAAGCTCGCTGATGTTTCTTGTGATCTGTGATCTCCCTGATTCACGCGCGATTCCGACTCTTCGCCTAGTACTGATTTGAAGCACGCGGCGCCTTAAAAAGAGGAGGTTGAAATGACAGCGATCTGGAGCTGCGGTCAAGACGTTCGTCGAAGCTCGCTGATGTTTCTTGTGATCTGTGATCTCCCGGATTCACGCGCGATTCCGAATCTTCGCCTAGCGCTGATTTGAAGCACGCGCCGCCCTAAAAAAAGGAAGTGTAAATGACAGCGATCTGGAATTGTGGTCAAGGCGTTCGTCGAAGCCCGCTGATATTTCTAGTGATCTACGCGCGATTCCGAATCTTCGCCTAGTGCTGATTTGAAGCACGCGGGCGCCTTAAAAAGAGGAAGTTGAAATGACAGCGATCTGGAGTTGTGGTCAAGACGTTCGTCGAACCTCGCTGATGTTTCTTGTGATCTGTGATCTCCCTGATTCACGCGCGATTCCGAATCTTCGCCTAGCGCAGATTTGAAGCACGCGCCGCCCCAAAAAAAGGAAGTTGAAATGACAGCGATCTGGAGCTGTGGTCAAGACGTTCGTCGAAGCTCGCTGATGTTTCTTGTGATCTGTGATCTCCCTGATTCGTGCACGATTCCGAATCTTCGCCTAGTGCTGATTTGAAGCACGCGGCGTCTTAAAAAGAGGAAGTTGAAATGACAGCGATCTGGAGCTGTGGTCAAGACGTTCGTCGAAGCTCGCTGATGTTTCTTGTGATCTGTGATCTCCCTGATTCACGCGCGATTCCGAATCTTCGCCTAGCGCTGATTTGAAGCACGCGCCGCCCTAAAAAAAGGAAGTGGAAATGACAGCGATCTGGAATTGTGGTCAAGGCGTTCGTCGAAGCCCGCTGATGTTTCTAGTGATCTACGCGCGATTCCGAATCTTCGCCTAGTGCTGATTTGAAGCACGCGGCGCCTTAAAAAGAGGAAGTTGAAATGACAGCGATCTGGAGTTGTGGTCAAGACGTTCGTCGACGCTCGCTGATGTTTCTTGTGATCTGTGATCTCCTGATTCACGCGCGATTCCGAATCTTCGCCTAGCGCTGATTTGAAGCACGCGCCGCCCTAAAAAAAGGAAGTCGAAATGACAGCGATCTGGAATTGTGGTCAAGGCGTTCGTCGAAGCCCGCTGATGTTTCTAGTGATCTACGCGCGATTCCGAATCTTCGCCTAGTGCTGATTTGAAGCACGCGCCGCCTTAAAAAGAGGAAGTTGAAACGACAGCGATCTGGAGCTGTGGTCAAGACGTTCGTCGAAGCCCGCTGATGTTTCTAGTGATCTGTGATCTCCCTGATTCACGCACGATTCCGAATCTTCGCCTAGCGCTGATTTTAAGCACGCGGCGCCTTAAAAAAAGGAAGTGGAAATGACAGCGATCTGGAGCGGTGGTCAAAGACGTTCGTCGAAGCCCGCTGATGTTTCTAATGATCTGTGATCTCCCTGATTCACGCGCGATTCCGAATCTTCGCCTGGCGCTGATTTGAAGCACGCGCCGCCTTAAAAAGAGGAAGTTGAAGTTACAGCGATCTGGAGCTGTGGTCAAGACGTTCGTCGAAGCCCGCTGATGTTTCTAGTCATCTGTGATCTCCCTGATTCACGCATGATTCCGAATCTTCGCCTAGCGCTGATTTTAAGCACGCGCCGCCTTAAAAAGAGGAAGTTGAAATTACAGCGATCTGGAGCTGTGGTCAAGACGTTCGTCGAAGCCCGGCGATGTTTCTTGTGATCTGTGATCTCCCTGATTCACGCACGATTCCGAATCTTCGCCTAGCGCCGATTTGAAGCACGCGGCGCCTTAACAAGAGGAAGTGGAAAGGACAGCGATCTGGAGCGGTGGTCAAGACGTTCGTCGAAGCCCGGTGATGTTTCTTGTGATCTGTGATCTCCCTGATTCGTGCACGATTCCGAATCTTCGCCTAGTGCCGATTTGAAGCACGCGGCGCCTTAAAAAGAAGAATTGGAAATGACAGCGATCTGGAGCTGTGGTCAAGACGTTCGTCGAAGCCCGCCGATGTTTCTTGTGATCTGTGATCTCCCTGATTCACGCACGATTCCGAATCTTCGCCTAGCGCTGATTTGAAGCACGCGCCGCCTTAAAAAGAGGAGTTGAAATGACAGCGATCTGTAGCTGTGGTCAATACGTTCGTCGAAGGCCAGGTGATGTTTCTTGTGATCTGTGTTCTCCCTGATTCGTGCACGATTCCGAATCTTCGCCTTGCGCTGATTTGAAGCACGCGCCGCCTTAAAAGAGAAGTTGAAATGACAGCGTTCTGGAGCTGTAGTCAAGACGTTCGTCGAAGCCCGCTGATGTTTCTTGTGATCTGTGATTTCCCTGATTCACGCAGGATTCCGAATCTTCGCCTAGCGCTGATTGAAGCGCGCGACGCCTTAAAAAAGGAACTGGAAATGACAGCGATCTGGAGCGGTGGTCAAGACGTTCGTCGAAGCCCGCTGATGTTTCTAGTGATCTGTGATCTCCCTGATTCACGCACGATTCCGAATCTTCGCCTAGCGCTGATTTGAAGCACGCGGCGCCTTAAAAAGAGGAAGTGGAAATGACAGCGATCTGGAGCGGTGGTCAAGACGTTCGTCGAAGCCCGCTGATGTTTCTAGTGATCTGTGATCTCCCTGATTCACGCACGATTCCGAATCTTCGCCTAGCGCTGATTTTAGGCACGCGGCGCCTTAAAAGAGGAAGTGGAAATGACAGCGATCTGGAGCGGTGGTCAAGACGTTCGTCGACGCTCGCTGATGTTTCTTGTGATCTGTGATCTCCTGATTCACGCGCGATTCCGAATCTTCGCCTAGCGCTGATTTGAAGCACGCGCCGCCCTAAAAAAAGGAAGTCGAAATGACAGCGATCTGGAATTGTGGTCAAGGCGTTCGTCGAAGCCCGCTGATGTTTCTAGTGATCTACGAGCGATTCCGAATCTTCGCCTAGTGCTGATTTGAAGCACGCGGCCGCCTTAAAAAGAGGAAGTTGAAACGACAGCGATCTGGAGCTGTGGTCAAAACGTTCCTCGAAGCCCGGTGATGTTTCTTGTGATCTGTGATCTCCCTGATTCGAGCACGATTCCGAATCTTCGCCGAGCGCTGATTTGAAGCACGCGCCGCCTTAAAAAGAGGAAGTTGAAACGACAGCGATCTGGAGCTGTGGTCAAAACGTTCCTCGAAGCCCGGTGATGTTTCTGTGATCTGTGATCTCCCTGATTCGTGCACGATTCCGAATCTTCGCCTAGTGCTGATTTGAAGCACGCGGCGCCTTAAACAGAGGAAGTGGAAATGACAGCGATCTGGAGGTGTGGTCAAGACGTTCGTCGAAGCCCGCCGATGTTTCTTGTGATCTGTGATCTCCTGATTCACGCACGATTCCGAATCTTCGCCTAGCGCTGATTTGAAGCACGCGCCGCCTTAAAAAGAGGAAGTGAAATGACAGCGATCTGGAGCTGTGGTCAATACGTTCGTCGAAGCCCGGTGATGTTTCTTGTGATCTGTGTTCTCCCTGATTCGTGCACGATTCCGTATCTTCGCCTAGCGCTGATTTGAAGCACGCGCCGCCTTAAAAAAGGAACTGGAAATGACAGCGATCTGGAGCGGTGGTCAAGACGTTCGTCGAAGCCCGCTGATGTTTCTAGTGATCTGTGATCTCCCTGATTCACGCACGATTCCGATTTTCGCCTAGCGCTGATTTGAAGCACGCGGCGCTTTAAAAGAGGAAGTCGAAATGACAGCGATCTGGAGCGGTGGTCAAGACGTTCGTCGAAGCCCGCTGATGTTTCTAGTGATCTGTGATCTCCCTGATTCACGCACGATTCCGAATCTTCGCCTAGCGCTGATTTTAAGCACGCGGCGCCTTAAAAAGAGGAAGTGGAAATGACAGCGATCTGGAGCGGTGGTCAAGACGTTCGTCGAAGCCCGCTGATGTTTCTAATGATCTGTGATCTCCCTGATTCACGCGCAATTCCGAATCTTCGCCTGGCGCTGATTTGAAGCACGCGCCGCCTTAAAAAGAGGAAGTTGAAGTTACAGCGATCTGGAGCTGTGGTCAAGAGGTTCGTCGAAGCCCGCTGATGTTTCTAGTCATCTGTGATCTCCCTGATTCACGCATGATTCCGAATCTTCGCCTAGCGCTGATTTTAAGCACGCGCCGCCTTAAAAAGAGGAAGTTGAAATTACAGCGATCTGGAGCTGTGGTCAAGACGTTCGTCGAAGCCGGCGATGTTTCTTGTGATCTGTGATCTCCCTGATTCACGCACGATTCCGAATCTTCGCCTAGCGCCGATTTGAAGCACGCTGCGCCTAAAAAGAGGAAGTGGAAAGGACAGCGATCTGGAGCGGTGGTCAAGACGTTCGTCGAAGCCCGGTGATGTTTCTTGTGATCTGTGATCTCCCTGATTCGTGCACGATTCCGAATCTTCGCCTAGTGCTGATTTGAAGCACGCGGCGCCTTAAAAAGAATTGGAAATGACAGCGATCTGGAGCTGTGGTCAAGGACGTTCGTCGAAGCCCGCCGATGTTTCTTGTGATCTGGATCTCCCTGATTCACGCACGATTCCGAATCTTCGCCTAGCGCTGATTTGAAGCACGCGCCGCCTTAAAAAGAGGAAGTTGAAATGACAGCGATCTGTAGCTGTGGTCAATACGTTCGTCGAAGCCAGGTGATGTTTCTTGTGATCTGTGTTCTCCCTGATTCGTGCACGATTCCGAATCTTCGCCTAGCGCTGATTTGAAGCACGCGCCGCCTTAAAAAGAGGAAGTTGAAATGACAGCGTTCTGGAGCTGTAGTCAAGACGTTCGTCGAAGCCCGCTGATGTTTCTTGTGATCTGTGATTTCCTGATTCACGCAGGATTCCGAATCTTCGCCTAGCGCTGATTTGAAGCGCGCGACGCTTAAAAAAGGAACTGGAAATGACAGCGATCTGGAGCGGTGGTCAAGACGTTCGTCGAAGCCCGCTGATGTTTCTAGTGATCTGTGATCTCCTGATTCACGCACGATTCCGAATCTTCGCCTAGCGCTGATTGAAGCACGCGGCGCCTTAAAAAGAGGAAGTGGAAATGACAGCGATCTGGAGCGGTGGTCAAGACGTTCGTCGAAGCCCGCTGATGTTTCTAGTGATCTGTGATCTCCCTGATTCACGCACGATTCCGAATCTTCGCCTAGCGCTGACTTTAGGCACGCGGCGCCTTAAAAAGAGGAAGTGGAAATGACAGCGATCTGGAGCTGTGGTCAAAACGTTCCTCGAAGCCCGGTGATGTTTCTTGTGATCTGTGATCTCCCTGATTCGTGCACGATTCCGAATCTTCGCCTAGTGCTGATTTGAAGCACGCGGCGCCTTAAACAGAGGAAGTGGAAATGACAGCGATCTGGAGGTGTGGTCAAGACGTTCGTCGAAGCCCGCCGATGTTTCTTGTGATCTGTGATCTCCCTGATTCACGCACGATTCCCGAATCTTCGCCTAGCGCTGATTTGAAGCACGCGCCGCCTTAAAAAGAGGAAGTTGAAATGACAGCGATCTGGAGCTGTGGTCAATACGTTCGTCGAAGCCCGGTGATGTTTCTTGTGATCTGTGTTCTCCCTGATTCGTGCACGATTCCGTATCTTCGCCTAGCGCTGATTTGAAGCACGCGCCGCCTTAAAAAAGGAACTGGAAATGACAGCGATCTGGAGCGGTGGTCAAGACGTTCGTCGAAGCCCGCTGATGTTTCTAGTGATCTGTGATCTCCCTGATTCACGCACGATTCCGAATTTTCGCCTAGCGCTGATTTGAAGCACGCGGCGCTTTAAAAAGAGGAAGTCGAAATGACAGCGATCTGGAGCGGTGGTCAAGACGTTCGTCGAAGCCCGCTGATGTTTCTAGTGATCTGTGATCTCCCTGATTCACGCACGATTCCGAATCTTCGCCTAGCGCTGATTTTAAGCACGCGGCGCCTTAAAAAGAGGAAGTGGAAATGACAGCGATCTGGAGCGGTGGTCAAGACGTTCGTCGAAGCCCGCTGATGTTTCTAATGATCTGTGATCTCCCTGATTCACGCGCGATTCCGAATCTTCGCCTGGCGCTGATTTGAAGCACGCGCCGCCTTAAAAAGAGGAAGTTGAAGTTACAGCGATCTGGAGCTGTGGTCAAGAGGTTCGTCGAAGCCCGCTGATGTTTCTAGTCATCTGTGATCTCCCTGATTCACGCATGATTCCGAATCTTCGCCTAGCGCTGATTTAAGCACGCGCCGCCTTAAAAGAGGAAGTGAAATTACAGCGATCTGGAGCTGTGGTCAAGACGTTCGTCGAAGCCCGGCGATGTTCTTCTTGTGATCTGTGATCTCCCTGATTCACGCACGATTCCGAATCTTCGCCTAGCGCCGATTTGAAGCACGCGGCGCCCTTAAAAAGAGGAAGTGGAAAGGACAGCGATCTGGAGCGGTGGTCAAGACGTTCGTCGAAGCCCGGTGATGTTTCTTGTGATCTGTGATCTCCCTGATTCGTGCACGATTCCGAATCTTCGCCTAGTGCTGATTTTGAAGCACGCGGCGCCTTAAAAAGAAGAATTGGAAATGACAGCGATCTGGAGCTGTGGTCAAGACGTTCGTCGAAGCCCGCCGAAGTTTCTTGTGATCTGGGATCTCCCTGATTCACGCACGATTCCGAATCTTCGCCTAGCGCCGATTTGAAGCACGCGCCGCCTTAAAAAGAGGAAGTTGAAATGACAGCGATCTGTAGCTGTGGTCAATACGTTCGTCGAAGCCAGGTGATGTTTCTTGTGATCTGTGTTCTCCCTGATTCGTGCACGATTCCGAATCTTCGCCTAGCGCTGATTTGAAGCACGCGCCGCCTTAAAAAGAGGAAGTTGAAATGACAGCGTTCTGGAGCTGTAGTCAAGACGTCGTCGAAGCCCGCTGATGTTTCTTGTGATCTGTGATTTCCCTGATTCACGCAGGATTCCGAATCTTCGCCTAGCGCTGATTTGAAGCGCGCGACGCCTTAAAAAAGGAACTGGAAATGACAGCGATCTGGAGCGGTGGTCAAGACGTTCGTCGAAGCCCGGTGATGTTTCTTGTGATCTGTGTTCTCCTGATTCGTGCACGATTCCGAATCTTCGCCTAGCGCTGATTTGAAGCACGCGCCGCCTTAAAAAGAGGAAGTTGAAATGACAGCGTTCTGGAGCTGTAGTCAAGACGTTCGTCGAAGCCCGCTGATGTTTCTTGTGATCTGTGATTTCCCTGATTCACGCAGGATTCCGAATCTTCGCCTAGCGCTGATTGAAGCGCGCGACGCCTTAAAAAAGGAACTGGAAATGACAGCGATCTGGAGCGGTGGTCAAGACGTTCGTCGAAGCCCGCTGATGTTTCTAGTGATCTGTGATCTCCCTGATTCACGCACGATTCCGAATCTTCGCCTAGCGCTGATTTGAAGCACGCGGCGCCTTAAAAAGAGGAAGGCTGATTTGAAGCACGCGGCGCCTTAAAAAGAGGAAGTGGAAATGACAGCGATCTGGAGCGGTGGTCAAGACGTTCGTCGAAGCCCGCTGATGTTTCTAGTGATCTGTGATCTCCCTGATTCACGCACGATTCCGAATCTTCGCCTAGCGCTGACTTTAGGCACGCGGCGCCTTAAAAAGAGTAAGTGGAAATGACAGCGATCTGGAGCGGTGGTCAAGACGTTCGTCGAAGCCCGCTGATGTTTATAGTGATCTGTGATCTCCCTGATTCACGCGCGATTCCGAATCTTCGCCTGGCGCTGATTTGAAGCACGCGCCGCCTTAAAAAGAGGAAGTTGAAATTACAGCGATCTGGAGCTGTGGTCAAGATGTTCGTCGAAGCCCGCTGATGTTTCTAGTGATCTGTGATCTCCCTGATTCACGCATGATTCCGAATCTTCGCCTAGCGCTGATTTTAAGCACGCGCCGCCTTAAAAAGAGGAAGTTGAAATTACAGCGATCTGGAGCTGTGGTCAAGACGTTCGTCGAAGCCCGGCGATGTTTCTTGTGATCTGTGATCTCCCTGATTCACGCACGATTCCGAATCTTCGCCTAGCGCTGATTTGGTGCACGTGCCGCCTTAAAAAGAAGAAGTTGAAATTACAGCGATCTGGAGCTGTGGTCAAGACGTTCGTCGAATCCCCCTGATGTTTCTTGTGATCTGTGATCTCCCTGATTCACGCACGATTCCGAATCTTCGCCTAGCGCTGATTTGAAGCACGCGCCGCCTTAAAAAGAGGAAGTTGAAATGACAGCGATCTGGAGCTGTGGTCAAGACGTTCGTCGAAGCCCGCTGATGTTTCCTGTGATCTGTGATCTCCCTGATTCACGCACGATTCCGAATCTTCGCCTAGCGCTGATTTGAAGCGCGCGTCGCCTTAAAAAAAAGGAAGTGGAAATGACAGCAATCGGGAGCTGTGGTCAAGACGTTCGTCGAAGCCCGCCGATGTTTCTTGTGACCTGTGATCTCCCTCATTCACATGTGATTCCGTATCTTTTCCTAGCGCTGATTTTTAAGCACACGCCGCCTCAAAGACAGAAAGTCGAAGTCACAGCGATTTTGAGCTGTGGTCAAGACGCTCGTCGAAGCCCGCCGATGTTTCTTGTGATCTGTGATCTCCTTCATTCACCCGTGATTCCTCATCTTCGCCTACCGCTCATTTGAAGCATGCGCCGCCCTAGAAAGAGGAAGTGGAAATGACAGCGATCTGGAGCTTGGACAAGACGTTTCTCAAAGCCCGCTGATGTTTCTTGTGATCTGTGATCTCTTTCATTCACGCGTGATTCCGCATCCTTGCCTAGAGGTGATTTGATGCACACGCCGCCTCAAAGAGAGGAAGTGGAAATGACAGCGATCTTGAGCTGTAGTCAAGACGTTCCTCGAAGCCCGCCGCCTTTTCTTGTGATCTGTGATCTCCGTCATTCATGCGTGATTCCGCATCCTTGCATAGAGTTGATTTCAAGCACGCGCCGCCTCAAAGACAGGAAGTGGAAATGACAGCCAACTTGAGCTGTGGTCAAGACGTTCGTCGAAACCCACCGCTTTTTCTTGTGATCTGTAATCTCCGTCATTCATGCGTGATTCCGCATCTTTGCCTAGAGCTGGTTTGAAGCACGTGCCGCCTTAAAAACAGGAAGTGGAAATGACAGCGATCTGGAGCTGTGGTCAAGACGTTCGTCGAAACCCACCGCTTTTTCTTGTGATCTGTGATCTCCGTCACTTATGTGTGATTCCGCATCTTTGCCTAGAGCTGATTTGAAGCACGCGCCACCTTAAAAAGAGGAAGTGGAAACGACAGCGATCTGGAGCTGTGGTCAAGACGTTCGTCGAAGCCCGCCGCCTTTTCTTGTGATCTGTGATCTCCGTCATTCATGCGTGATTCCGCATCCTTGCCTAGAGCTGATTTGAAGCACGCGCCGCCTCAAAGACAGGAAGTGGAAATGACAGCCAACTTGAGCTGTGGTCAAGACGTTCGTCGAAACCCACCGCTTTTTCTTGTGATCTGTGATCTCCGTCATTCATGCGTGATTCCGCATCCTTGCCTAGATCTGATTTGAAGCACGCGCTGCCTCAAAGACAGGAAGTGGAAATGACAGCTAGCTTGAGTTGTGGTCGAGACGTTCGTCGAAACCCACCGCTTTATCTTGTGATCTCTGATCTCCCTGATTCACGCGCGATTCCGAATCTTCGCCTAGCGCTGATTTGAAGCACGCGCCGCCCTAAAAAAAGGAAGTGGAAATGACAGCGATCTGGAATTGTGGTCAAGGCGTTCGTCGAAGCCCGCTGATGTTTCTAGTGATCTACGCGCGATTCCGAATCTTCGCCTAGTGCTGATTTGAAACACGCGCCGCCTTAAAAAGAGGAAGTGGAAATGACAGCGATATGGAGCTGTGGTCAAGACGTTCGTCGAAGCTCGCTGATGTTTCTAGTGATCTGTGATCTCCCTGATTCACGCGCGATTCCGAATCTTCGCCAGCGCTGATTTGAAGCACACGCCGCCTTAAAAAGAGGAAGTTGAAATGACAGTGATCTGGAGCTGTGGTCAAAACGTTCGTCGAAGCCCGGTGATGTTTCTTGTGATCTGTGATCTCCCTGATTCGTGCACGATTCCGAATCTTCGCCTAGTGCTGATTTGAAGCACGCGGCGCTTTAAAAAGAGGAAGTTGAAATGACAGCGATCTGGAGCTGTGGTCAAGACGTTCGTCGAAGCTCGCTGATGTTTCTAGTGATCTATGTCCTCCCTGATTCACGCACGATTCCGAATCTTCGCCTAGCGCTGATTTGAAGCACGCGCCGCCCTAAAAAAGGAAGTGGAAATGACAGCGATCTTCAATTGTGGTCAAGGCATTCGTCGAAGCCCGCTGATGTTTCTAGTGATCTACGCGCGATTCCGAATCTTCGCCTAGTGCTGATTTGAAGCACGCGGCGCCTTAAAAAGAGGAAGTGGAAATGACAGCGATCTGGAGCTGTCGTCAAGACGTTCGTCGAAGCCCGCAGATGTTTCTAGTGATCTGTGATCTCCCTGATTCACGCGCGATTCCGAATCTTCGCCTAGCGCTGATTTGAAGCACGCGCCGCCTTTAAAAGAGGAAGTGGAAATGGCAGCGATCTGGAGCTGTGGTCAAGACGTTCGTCGAAGCCCGCTGATGTTTCTAGTGATCTTTGATCTCCCTGATTCACGCGCGATTCCGAATCTTCGCCTAGTGCTGATTTGAAGCACGCGGCGCCTTAAACAGAGGAAGTGGAAATGACAGCGATATGGAGCTGTAGTCAAGACGTTCGTCGAAGCTCGCTGATGTTTCTAGTGATCTGTGATCTCCCTGATTCACGCGCGATTCCGAATCTTCGCCGAGCACTGATTTGAAGCACGCGCCGCCTTAAAAAGAGGAAGTTGAAACGACAGCGATCTGGAGCTGTGGTCAAAACGTTCCTCGAAGCCCGGTGATGTTTCTTGTGATTTGTGATCTCCCTGATTCGTGCACGATTCCGAATCTTCGCCTAGTGCTGATTTGAAGAACGCGGCGCCTTAAACAGAGGAAGTGGAAATGACAGCGATCTGGAGGTGTGGTCAAGGCGTTCGTCGAAGCCCGCCGATGTTTCTTGCGATCTGTGATCTCCCTGATTCACGCACCATTCCGAATCTTCGCCTAGCGCTGATTTGAAGCACGCGCCGCCTTAAAAAGAGGAAGTTGAAATGACAGCCATCTGGAGCTGTGGTCAATACGTTCGTCGAAGCCCGGTGATGTTTCTTGTGATCTGTGTTCTCCCTGATTCGTGCACGATTCCGTATCTTCGCCTAGCGCTGATTTGAAGCACGCGCCGCCTTAAAAAGAGGAAGTTGAAATGACAGCGATCTGGAGCTGTGGTTAAGACGTTCGTCGAAGCCCGCTGATGTTTCTTGTGATCTGTGATCTCCCTGATTCACGCAGGATTCCGAATCTTCGCCTAGCGCTGATTTGAAGCGCGCGACGCCTTAAAAAAGGAACTGGAAATGACAGCGATCTGGAGCGGTGGTCAAGACGTTCGTCGAAGCCCGCTGATGTTTCTAGTGATCTGTGATCTCCCTGATTCACGCACGATTCCGAATCTTCGCCTAGCGCTGATTTGAAGCACGGGGCGCCCTAAAAAGAGGCAGTGGAAATGACAGCGATCTGGAGCGGTGGTCAAGACGTTCGTCGAAGCCCGCTGATGTTTCTAGTGATCTGTGATCTCCCTGATTCACGCACGATTCCGAATCTTCGCCTAGCGCTGATTTTAAGCACGCGGCGCATTAAAAAGAGGAAGTGGAAATTACAGCGATCTGGAGCGGTGGTCAAGACGTTTGTCGAAGCCCGCTGATGTTTCCAGTGATCTACGCGCGATTCCGAATCTTCGCCTAGCGCTGATTTGAAGCACGCGCCGCCTTAAAAAGAGGAAGTGGAAATGACAGCGATATGGAGCTGTGGTCAAGACGTTCGTCGAAGCCCGCCACCTTTTCTTGTGATCTGTGATCTCCGTTATTCATGCGTGATTCCGCATCCTTGCATAGAGCTGATTTGAAGCACGCGCCGCCTCAAAGACAGGAAGTGGAAATGACAGCCAACTTGAGCTGTGGTCAAGACGTTCGTCGAAACCCACCACTTTTTCTTGTGATCTGTGATCTCCGTCATTCATGCGTGATTCCGCATCTTTGCCTAGAGCAGATTTGAAGCACGCGCCGCCTTAAAAAGAGGAAGTGGAAATGACAGCGATCTGGAGCTGTGGTCAAGACGTTCGTCGAAACCCACCGCTTTTTCTTGTGATCTGTGATCTCCGTCATTCATGCGTGATTCCGCATCTTTGCCTAGAGCTGGTTTGAAGCACGCGCCGCCTTAAAAATAGGAAGTGGAAATGACAGCGATATGGAGCTGTGGTCAAGACGTTCGTCGAAGCTCGCTGATGTTTCTAGTGATCTGTGATCTCCCTGATTCACGCGCGATTCCGAATCTTCGCCTAGCGCTGATTTGAAGCACGCGCCGCCTTAAAAAGAGGAAGTTGAAATGACAGCGATCTGGAGCTGTGGTCAATACGTTCGTCGAAGCCCGGTGATGTTTCTTGTGATCTGTGTTCTCCCTGATTCGTGCACGATTCTGAATCTTCGCCTAGCGCTGATTTGAAGCACGCGCCGCCTTAAAAAGAGGAAGCTGAAATGACAGCGATCTGGAGCTGTGGTCAAGACGTTCGTCGAAGCCCGCTGATGTTTCTTGTGATCTGTGATCTCCCTGATTCACGCAGGATTTCGAATCTTCGCCTAGCGCTGATTTGAAGCGCGCGACGCCTTAAAAAAGGAACTGGAAATGACAGCGATCTGGAGCGGTGGTCAAGACGTTCGTCGAAGCCCGCTGATGTTTCTAGTGATCTGTGATCTCCCTAATTCACGCACGATTCCGAATCTTCGCCTAGCGCCGATTTGAAGCACGCGGCGCCTTAAAAAGAGGAAGTGGAAATGACAGCGATCTGGAGCGGTGGTCAAGACGTTCGTGGAAGCCCAGTGATGTTTCTTGTGATCTGTGATCTCCCTGATTCGTGCACGATTCCGAATCTTCGCCTAGTGCTGATTTGAAGCACGCGGCGCCTTAAAAAGAAGAATTGGAAATGACAGCGATCTGGAGCTGTGGTCAAGACGTTCGTCGAAGCCCGCCGATGTTTCTTGTGATCTGTGATCTCCCTGATTCACGCACGATTCCGAATCTTCGCCTAGCGCTGATTTGAAGCACGCGCCGCCTTAAAAAGAGGAAGTTGAAATGACAGCGATCTGGAGCTGTGGTCAATACGTTCGTCGAAGCCAGGTGATGTTTTTTGTGATCTGTGTTCTCCCTGATTCGTGCACGATTCCGAATCTTCGCCTAGCGCTGATTTGAAGCACGCGCCGCCTTAAAAAGAGGAAGTTGAAATGACAGCGATCTGGAGCTGTGGTCAAGACGTTCGTCGAAGCCCGCTGATGTTTCTTGTGATCTGTGATCTCCCTGATTCACGCAGGATTCCGAATCTTCGCCTAGCGCTGATTTGAAGCGCGCGACGCCTTAAAAAAGGAACTGGAAATGACAGCGATCTGGAGCGGTGGTCAAGACGTTCGTCGAAGCCCGCTGATGTTTCTAGTGATCTGTGATCTCCCTGATTCACGCACGATTCCGAATCTTCGCCTAGCGCTGATTTGAAGCACGCGGCGCCTTAAAAAGAGGAAGTCGAAATGACAGCGATCTGGAGCGGTGGTCAAGACGTTCGTCGAAGCCCGCTGATGTTTCTAGTGATCTGTGATCTCCCTGATTCACGCACGATTCCGAATCTTCGCCTAGCGCTGATTTTAAGCACGCGGCGCCTTAAAAAGAGGAAGTGGAAATGACAGCGATCTGGAGCGGTGGTCAAGACGTTCGTCGAAGCCCGCTGATGTTTCTAATGATCTGTGATCTCCCTGATTCACGCGCGATTCCGAATCTTCGCCTGGCGCTGATTTGAAGCACGCGCCGCCTTAAAAAGAGGAAGTTGAAATTACAGCGATCTGGAGCTGTGGTCAAGACGTTCGTCGAAGCCCGCTGATGTTTCTAGACATCTGTGATCTCCCTGATTCACGCATGATTCCGAATCTTCGCCTAGCGCTGATTTTAAGCACGCGGCGCATTAAAAAGAGGAAGTGCAAATTACAGCGATCTGGAGCGGTGGTCAAGACGTTTGTCGAAGCCCGCTGATGTTTCCAGTGATCTACGCGCGATTCCGAATCTTCGCTTAGCGCTGATTTGAAGCACGCGCCGCCTTAAAAAGAGGAAGTGGAAATGACAGCGATATGGAGCTGTGGTCAAGACGTTCGTCGAAGCCCGCCACCTTTTCTTGTGATCTGTGATCTCCGTTATTCATGCGTGATTCCGCATCCTTGCATAGAGCTGATTTGAAGCACGCGCCGCCTCAAAGACAGGAAGTGGAAATGACAGCCAACTTGAGCTGTGGTCAAGACGTTCGTCGAAACCCACCACTTTTTCTTGTGATCTGTGATCTCCGTCATTCATGCGTGATTCCGCATCTTTGCCTAGAGCAGATTTGAAGCACGCGCCGCCTTAAAAAGAGGAAGTGGAAATGACAGCGATCTGGAGCTGTGGTCAAGACGTTCGTCGAAACCCACCGCTTTTTCTTGTGATCTGTGATCTCCGTCATTCATGCGTGATTCCGCATCTTTGCCTAGAGCTGGTTTGAAGCACGCGCCGCCTTAAAAATAGGAAGTGGAAATGACAGCGATATGGAGCTGTGGTCAAGACGTTCGTCGAAGCTCGCTGATGTTTCTAGTGATCTGTGATCTCCCTGATTCACGCGCGATTCCGAATCTTCGCCTAGCGCTGATTTGAAGCACGCGCGCCTTAAAAAGAGGAAGTTGAAATGACAGCGATCTGGAGCTGTGGTCAATACGTTCGTCGAAGCCCGGTGATGTTTCTTGTGATCTGTGTTCTCCCTGATTCGTGCACGATTCCGAGTCTTCGCCTAGCGCTGATTTGAAGCACGCGCCGCCTTAAAAACAGGAAGCTGAAATGACAGCGATCTGGAGCTGTGGTCAAGACGTTCGTCGAAGCCCGCTGATGTTTCTTGTGATCTGTGATCTCCCTGATTCACGCAGGATTTCGAATCTTCGCCTAGCGCTGATTTGAAGCGCGCGACGCCTTAAAAAAGGAACTGGAAATGACAGCGATCTGGAGCGGTGGTCAAGACGTTCGTCGAAGCCCGCTGATGTTTCTAGTGATCTGTGATCTCTCTGATTCACGTACGATTCCGAATCTTCGCCTAGCGCCGATTTGAAGCACGCGGCGCCTTAAAAAGAGGAAGTGGAAATGACAGCGATCTGGAGCGGTGGTGAAGACGTTCGTGGAAGCCCGGTGATGTTTCTTGTGATCTGTGATCTCCCTGATTCGTGCACGATTCCGAATCTTCGCCTAGTGCTGATTTGAAGCACGCGGCGCCTTAAAAAGAAGAATTGGAAATGACAGCGATCTGGAGCTGTGGTCAAGACGTTCGTCGAAGCCCGCCGATGTTTCTTGTGATCTGTGATCTCCCTCATTCACGCACGATTCCGAATCTTCGCCTAGCGCTGATTTGAAGCACGCGCCGCCTTAAAAAGAGGAAGTTGAAATGACAGCGATCTGGAGCTGTGGTCAATACGTTCGTCGAAGCCAGGTGATGTTTTTTGTGATCAGTGTTCTCCCTGATTCGTGCACAATTCCGAATCTTCGCCTAGCGCTGATTTTAGGCACGCGCCGCCTTAAAAAGAGGAAGTTGAAATTACAGCGATCTGGAGCTGTGGTCAAGACGTTCGTCGAAGCCCGGCGATGTTTCTTGTGATCTGTGATCTTCCTGATTCACGCACGATTCCGAATCTTCGCCTAGCGCCGATTTGAAGCGCGCGACGCCTTAAAAAAGGAACTGGAAATGACAGCGATCTGGAGCGGTGGTCAAGACGTTCGTCGAAGCCCGCTGAAGTTTCTAGTGATCTGTGATCTCCCTGATTCACGCACGATTCCGAATCTTCGCCTAGCGCTGATTTGAAGCACGCGGCGCCTTAAAAAGAGGAAGTGGAAATGACAGCGATCTGGAGCGGTGGTCAAGACGTTCGTCGAAGCCCGCTGATGTTTCTAGTGATCTGTGATCTCCCTGATTCACGCGCGATTCCGAATCTTCGCCTGGCGCTGATTTGAAGCACGCGCCGCCTTAAAAAGAGGAAGTTGAAATTACAGCGATCTGGAGCTGTGGTCAAGACGTTCGTCGAAGCTCGCTGATGTTTCTAGTGATCTATGTCCTCCCTGATTCACGCACGATTCCGAATCTTCGCCTAGCGCTGATTTGAAGCACGCGCCGCCCTAAAAAAAGGAAGTGGAAATGACAGCGATCTTCAATTGTGGTCAAGGCGTTCGTCGAAGCCCGCTGATGTTTCTAGTGATCTGCGCGCGATTCCGAATCTTCGCCTAGTGCTGATTTGAAGCACGTGGCGCCTTAAAAAGAGGAAGTTGAAATGACAGCGATCTGGAGCTGTGGTCAAGACGTTCGTCGAAGCTCGCTGATGTTTCTTGTGATCTGTGATCTCCCTGATTCACGCGCGATTCCGAATCGTCGCCTAGCGCTGATTTGAAGCACGCGCCGCCCTAAAAAAAGGAAGTGGAAATGACAGCGATCTGGAATTGTGGTCTAGGCGTTCGTCGAAGCCCGCTGATGTTTCTAGTGATCTACGCGCGATTCCGAATCTTCGCCTAGTGCTGATTTGAAGCACGCGGCGCCTTAAAAAGAGGAAGTTGAAATGACAGCGATCTGGAGCTGTTGTCAAGACGTTCGTCGAAGCTCGCTGATGTTTCTTGTGATCTGTGATCTCCCTGATTCACGCGCGATTCCGAATCGTCGCCTAGCGCTGATTTGAAGCACGCGCCGCCCTAAAAAAAGGAAGTGGAAATGACAGCGATCTGGAATTGTGGTCTAGGCGTTTGTCGAAGCCCGCTGATGTTTCTAGTGATCTACGCGCGATTCCGAATCTTCGCCTAGTGCTGACTTGAAGCACGCGGCGCCTTAAAAAGAGGAAGTTGAAATGACAGCGATCTGGAGCTGTGGTCAAGACGTTCGTCGAAGCTCGCTGATGTTTCTTGTAATCTGTGATCTCCCTGATTCACGCGCGATTCCGAATTTTCGCCTAGTGCTGATTTGAAGCACGCGGCGCCTTAAAAAGAGGAAGTTGAAATGACAGCGATCTGGAGCTGTGGTTAAGACGTTCGTCGAAGCTCGCTGATGTTTCTTGTGATCTGTGATCTCCCTGATTCACGCGCGATTCCGAATCGTCGCCTAGCGCTGATTTGAAGCACGCGCCGCCCTAAAAAAAGGAAGTGGAAATGACAGCGATCTGGAATTGTGGTCTAGGCGTTCGTCGAAGCCCGCTGATGTTTCTAGTGATCTACGCGCGATTCCGAATCTTCGCCTAGTGCTGATTTGAAGCACGCGGCGCCTTAAAAAGAGGAAGTTGAAATGACAGCGATCTGGAGCTGTGATCAAGACGTTCGTCGAAGCTCGCTGATGTTTCTTGTGATCTGTGATCTCCCTGATTCACGCGCGATTCCGAATCTTCGCCTAGCGCTGATTTGAAGCTCGCGCCGCCCTAAAAAAAGGAAGTGGAAATGACAGCGATCTGGAATTGTGGTCAAGGCGTTCGTCGAAGCCCGCTGATGTTTCTAGTGATCTACGCGCGATTCCGAATCTTCGCCTACTGCTGATTTGAAGCACGCGGCGCCTTAAAAAGAGGAAGTTGACATGACAGCGATCTGGAGCTGTGGTCAAGACGTTCGTCGAAGCTCGCTGATGTTTCTTGTGATCTGTGATCTCCCTGATTCACGCGCGATTCCGAATCTTCGCCTAGTACTGATTTGAAGCACGCGGCGCCTTAAAACGAGGAAGTTGAAATGACAGCGATCTGGAGTTGTGGTCAAGACGTTCGTCGAAGCTCGCTGATGTTTCTTGTGATCTGTGATCTCCCTGATTCACGCGCGATTCCGAATCTTCGCCTAGCGCAGGTTTGAAGCACGCGCCGCCACAAAAAAAGGAAGTCGAAATGACAGCGATCTGGAATTGTAGTCAAGGCGTTCGTCGAAGCCCGCTGATGTTTCTAGTGATCTACGCGCGATTCCGAATCTTCGCCTAGTGCTGATTTGAAGCACGCGGCGCCTTAAAAAGAGGAAGTTGAAATGACAGCGATCTGGAGCTGTGGTCAAGACGTTCGTCGAAGCTCGCTAATGTTTCTTGTGATCTGTGATCTCCCTGATTCATGCGCGATTCCGAATCTTCGCCTAGTGCTGATTTGAAGCACGCGGTGCCTTAAAAAGAGGAAGTTGAAATGACAGCGATCTGGAGCTGTGGTCAAGACGTTCGTCGAAGCTCGCTGATGTTTCTTGTGATCTGTGATCTCCCTGATTCGTGCACGATTCCGAATCTTCGCCTAGTGCTGATTTGAAGCACGCGGCGCCTTAAAAAGAGGAAGTTGAAATGACAGCGATCTGGAGCTGTGGTCAAGACGTTCGTCGAAGCTCGCTGATGTTTCTTGTGATCTGTGATCTCCCTGATTCACGCGCGATTCCGAATCTTCGCCTAGCGCTGATTTGAAGCACGCGCCGCCCTAAACAAAGGAAGTGGAAATGACAGCGATCTGGAATTGTGGTCAAGGCGTTCGTCGAAGCCCGCTGATGTTTCTAGTGATCTACGCGCGATTCCGAATCTTCGCCTAGTGCTGATTTGAAGCACGCGGCGCCTTAAAAAGAGGAAGTTGAAATGACAGCGATCTGGAGTTGTGGTTAAGACGTTCGTCGACGCTCGCTGATGTTTCTTGTGATCTGTGATCTCCCTGATTCACGCGCGATTCCGAATCTTCGCCTAGCGCTGATTTGAAGCACGCGCCGCCCTAAAAAAAAGGAAGTCGAAATGACAGCGATCTGGAATTGTGGTCAAGGCGTTCGTCGAAGCCCGCTGATGTTTCTAGTGATCTACGCGCGATTCCGAATCTTCGCCTAGTGCTGATTTGAAGCACGCGCCGCCTTAAAAAGAGGAAGTTGAAACGACAGCGATCTGGAGCTGTGGTCCAAACGTTCCTCGAAGCCCGGTGATGTTTCTTGTGATCTGTGATCTCCCTGATTCGAGCACGATTCCGAATCTTCGCCTAGTGCTGATTTGAAGCACGCGGCGCCTTAAACAGAGGAAGTGGAAATGACAGCGATATGGAGCTGTAGTCAAGACGTTCGTCGAAGCTCGCTGATGTTTCTAGTGATCTGTGATCTCCCTGATTCACGCGCGATTCCGAATCTTCGCCGAGCGCTGATTTGAAGCACGCGCCGCCTTAAAAAGAGGAAGTTGAAACGACAGCGATCTGGAGCTGTGGTCAAAACGTTCCTCGAAGCCCGGTGATGTTTCTTGTGATCTGTGATCTCCCTGATTCGTGCACGATTCCGAATCTTCGCCTAGTGCTGATTTGAAGCACGCGGCGCCTTAAACAGAGGAAGTGGAAATGACAGCGATCTGGAGGTGTGGTCAAGACGTTCGTCGAAGCCCGCCGATGTTTCTTGTGATCTGTGATCTCTAAGCGTAGACAGCTGGGCTAGTTGGTTCACAGTCGCATTATGATACATCGTTCTGGCGCACGAAAAACACGGACGAAGGAAGAACAGACACACAATCGCCGGACATCAACTGAAGTTTATTCACAGAAACCAGTCCTATATGTACAGATGTGACCACCAGGTAGCTGATATCAAAAGCACAAAATCGGGAAAACCAAAAGGCAATCAACCAGAGCCACAGGTTCCATATCGCACACGTGCCTTCATGCAAATCGCCCACAATTTCTGTGCCTAGCTGACACGATCAACACCGTTAGCCTTCAGATAATCTAGTTCCTTTCTTCTAAGCACAATAGAGGGAGTACTGACGCAGTGATCTTTATCATTGGCAATACAGAGGGCTTCAAAAATTTCCCGGCTTTTCTGAGTCCTGAACTTTCTTAACACACTTGTTTTTTCCAAAAACGCCTTGCATGCTGGCTTATACGAACAACGGCGAATGTGGTCAGCTAAATGACCTCCGCCACTAATCGAAGTTACTGTCCTGCGATGCTCTAGCAAGCGTTCGTTGATACAGCGCCCGGTTTGTCCAATGTAGCGTTTGCCACAGGCGAGAGGGATGTTGTACACCACGCCAACCTTGCAGTCGACGAGGGCTTTGGTGTGCCTAATTTTGCAGGCAGACCTCTTTTTGGGTTCGTTTACTAGGCGGCACAGGCGTCCCAGCTTCTCCGGAGCTGAAAAAACTACACGGACGCCGCACTTGTCCCCGACCTTCTTGAGGCGGTGCGAGACCTTGTGCCAGTAAGGCACAACGACAGGTCGCTGTTGCGGGCGTGTGTTATCCACCTGCCTGTGCCGTCCACCAGATTTTACTTCGCTAATCTGGCTTTCGACCACTAAGGCCACGATTTCTCTCTGGAAACCTGCCTTCTCCAGACGCCTTAGTTGGGCATGGACACTCTCCCGGACTCGATGCTCACACGACTTGGCTAGAGCAGAGCGGATGCAGTTTTTTGCAATAGCTCTCTTCACGAGCTTAGAATGAGCCGATTTGTAGTTAATAATTTGTTTTCTCGACCGTGGCTTGTACTGCCAGCACACGCGCGTTTCCTCAAAAATAAAGCACACATCTAGATACTGGATGTGCCCTTCCTGCGGCAGTTCGTGCGTGAACTTCATGCCAAAGGCGTTGCAAACAAAAATGTCAATAATGTCGTCCACGACAATACCCCTATCCCGAGCCTCAGTCGCGTTCATTACTACAAGGTAGTCGTCTACGTATCTAAAAACTTTCAGCACGCTGGCGTTGTAAAGGGACGCCTGAATGCGCTTGTCAAGGGTGGATAAAAATATATCGCTTAAAAGCGGTGCTAGGCAAGAGCCTATGCACACTCCTTCTTTTTGGATGAGGCAACGATCATTGAAGGTGACAATGGTGGATGAAAGATAAAATCTTAAAAGCTCTAGAAAATTGTCGGTAGATAACCCTGTCATATTCTGAAAAGCCACAGGCCCGGCGTCTTCAATGAAAGTTCTGACCGCGCAAAACAGCTCGGGGTGAGGTATTGAGTAGAATAAATCTTCAACATCAATTGAAAAGGCAAATCTCTTTGGGCATGAAGCTTCTACGCCAGAAAAATATGCAATGACTTGATTGGAATTTTTTTACCAGAAATGGATCGTCTAAAGAAATGGCACTAAGGTGCTTCTGCAGGAACCTTGACAAGGAGCCCTGCCAGGATCCCTTTTCCGTAACGATAGCGCGGAAAGGCGCAGATTCTTTGTGGGTTTTTACCGTGAAGAAAACACTAAGGGAGTTTACATCAGAAGCGGAGATACTCTTTCTTAATCTTTCCAAGTTCATTTCTTCACATAAAGCGATGGCCTTTTTCTTCACCTTGGCTGAAGACACCTTCCTATCAGCAAAGTTTTTGGTCAAGGCCTCGTTTGCCTTCTGACGGTACGTAGAATTTGGCATCACCACGAAGCCTCCCTCTTTGTCCGACACTAACAGGGCAAGATCATTGCTCTTCAGAAAGTTGACAGTTGATCTAACTGGTATTTTGGGGGCAAAAGGTGCACCACTATACCTCAAACACTCTACACCTTCAGCAATACAGCGGTCCTGTTCATCTGAGCTTGCTGCCGCCGCCACGTTCCTGACCATGGACAGTAAATGTACAGGTTCTTCTTTTGGTTCAACACAGAACTTAGGACCACGAGATAGTGCAGCTTCAACCCTTTCGGGCAAATTACACTCACCAATACAGGTAACTTGGTTCGTTGCCAGTTGCTGGTGCACTGGCGCTTTCTTTAACGCACATAGGTTTGCAAGACACATGTTCCACAGGAACGCGGTGGTTTTTGCAGCTTCACGAGTGAACGTCCGGAAAAGGTGTTCACCACTCTGTCCAGGCACTAGAGAAGCTGAGAAGGCGTGCAGGTAGTTTTGCAGATGCCGAATCTGTCTCCACAGCTCGGAGCGCAAGATCTTCATCATTCTCCTGGCATGACGCGCAGACGGGAAGCACGGCGAAAACAAGGCATGAACACCCGGCAGGACAAGGCGATGGTCGAGTGCAAACGTGAGTTCCCTTGCACGGCATGTGGTCACAGCTAAAAGGTTGACGAGCGTCGTAGAAGGATTCGCACACATAAAAGGAGGGAAGACAGGGCCCAATGTACTAGAAAGTATATCGCTAAGCGTAGACAGCTGGGCTAGTTGGTTCACAGTCGCATTATGATACATCGTTCTGGCGCACGAAAAACACGGACGAAGGAAGAACAGACACACAATCGCCGGACATCAACTGAAGTTTATTCACAGAAACCAGTCCTATATGTACAGATGTGACCACCAGGTAGCTGATATCAAAAGCACAAAATCGGGAAAACCAAAAGGCAATCAACCAGAGCCACAGGTTCCATATCGCACACGTGCCTTCATGCAAATCGCCCACAATTTCTGTGCCTAGCTGACACGATCAACACCGTTAGCCTTCAGATAATCTAGTTCCTTTCTTCTAAGCACAATAGAGGGAGTACTGACGCAGTGATCTTTATCATTGGCAATACAGAGGGCTTCAAAAATTTCCCGGCTTTTCTGAGTCCTGAACTTTCTTAACACACTTGTTTTTTCCAAAAACGCCTTGCATGCTGGCTTATACGAACAACGGCGAATGTGGTCAGCTAAATGACCTCCGCCACTAATCGAAGTTACTGTCCTGCGATGCTCTAGCAAGCGTTCGTTGATACAGCGCCCGGTTTGTCCAATGTAGCGTTTGCCACAGGCGAGAGGGATGTTGTACACCACGCCAACCTTGCAGTCGACGAGGGCTTTGGTGTGCCTAATTTTGCAGGCAGACCTCTTTTTGGGTTCGTTTACTAGGCGGCACAGGCGTCCCAGCTTCTCCGGAGCTGAAAAAACTACACGGACGCCGCACTTGTCCCCGACCTTCTTGAGGCGGTGCGAGACCTTGTGCCAGTAAGGCACAACGACAGGTCGCTGTTGCGGGCGTGTGTTATCCACCTGCCTGTGCCGTCCACCAGATTTTACTTCGCTAATCTGGCTTTCGACCACTGAGGCCACGATTTCTCTCTGGAAACCTGCCTTCTCCAGACGCCTTAGTTGGGCATGGACACTCTCCCGGACTCGATGCTCACACGACTTGGCTAGAGCAGAGCGGATGCAGTTTTTTGCAATAGCTCTCTTCACGAGCTTAGAATGAGCCGATTTGTAGTTAATAATTTGTTTTCTCGACCGTGGCTTGTACTTTGCTGATAGGAAGGTGTCTTCAGCCAAGGTGAAGAAAAAGGCCATCGCTTTATGTGAAGAAATGAACTTGGAAAGATTAAGAAAGAGTATCTCCGCTTCTGATGTAAACTCCCTTAGTGTTTTCTTCACGGTAAAAAAAAACCCACAAAGAATCTGCGCCTTTCCGCGCTATCGTTACGGAAAAGGGATCCTGGCAGGGCTCCTTGTCAAGGTTCCTGCAGAAGCACCTTAGTGCCATTTCTTTAGACGACCCATTTCTGGTAAAAAATTCCAATCAAGTCATTGCATATTTTTCTGGCGTAGAAGCTTCATGCCCAAAGAGATTTGCCTTTTCAATTGATGTTGAAGATTTATTCTACTCAATACCTCACCCCGAGCTGTTTTGCGCGGTCAGAACTTTCATTGAAGACGCCGGGCCTGTGGCTTTTCAGAATATGACAGGGTTATCTACCGACAATTTTCTAGAGCTTTTAAGATTTTATCTTTCATCCACCATTGTCACCTTCAATGATCGTTGCCTCATCCAAAAAGAAGGAGTGTGCATAGGCTCTTGCCTAGCACCGCTTTTAAGCGATATATTTTTATCCACCCTTGACAAGCGCATTCAGGCGTCCCTTTACAACGCCAGCGTGCTGAAAGTTTTTAGATACGTAGACGACTACCTTGTAGTAATGAACGCGACTGAGGCTCGGGATAGGGGTATTGTCGTGGACGACATTATTGACATTTTTGTTTGCAACGCCTTTGGCATGAAGTTCACGCACGAACTGCCGCAGGAAGGGCACATCCAGTATCTAGATGTGTGCTTTATTTTTGAGGAAACGCGCGTGTGCTGGCAGTACAAGCCACGGTCGAGAAAACAAATTATTAACTACAAATCGGCTCATTCTAAGCTCGTGAAGAGAGCTATTGCAAAAAACTGCATCCGCTCTGCTCTAGCCAAGTCGTGTGAGCATCGAGTCCGGGAGAGTGTCCATGCCCAACTAAGGCGTCTGGAGAAGGCAGGTTTCCAGAGAGAAATCGTGGCCTCAGTGGTCGAAAGCCAGATTAGCGAAGTAAAATCTGGTGGACGGCACAGGCAGGTGGATAACACACGCCCGCAACAGCGACCTGTCGTTGTGCCTTACTGGCACAAGGTCTCGCACCGCCTCAAGAAGGTCGGGGACAAGTGCGGCGTCCGTGTAGTTTTTTCAGCTCCGGAGAAGCTGGGACGCCTGTGCCGCCTAGTAAACGAACCCAAAAAGAGGTCTGCCTGCAAAATTAGGCACACCAAAGCCCTCGTCGACTGCAAGGTTGGCGTGGTGTACAACATCCCTCTCGCCTGTGGCAAACGCTACATTGGACAAACCGGGCGCTGTATCAACGAACGCTTGCTAGAGCATCGCAGGACAGTAACTTCGATTAGTGGCGGAGGTCATTTAGCTGACCACATTTGCCGTTGTTCGTATAAGCCAGCATGCAAGGCGTTTTTGGAAAAAACAAGTGTGTTAAGAAAGTTCAGGAC